>NC_086104.1:6960735-7260735 GCF_963921235.1 Mobula hypostoma
GACGAAGGGTCTCGGCCTGAAACGTCGACTGCGCCTCTTCCTATAGATGCTGCTTGGCCTGCTGCGTTCACCAGCAACTTTGAATTGTGTGGCACATGATAAGTCGCAGGTTTCCAGCCAGAGAGGCAGCCCTCTACGACAACTCTGGCTTCTCCCACGAAGCAAATGTTTAATCCAATTTACTACTTCATCCTGAATGTCGAGTGACCAGCCTCCCATGAAGGACCTTGTCAAATGCCTTGCATCGACATCATCCACTGCCTTGCTTTTATCCTCTTTCCTAGTAACTTCCTTGAAGATTGGTTCTACATGGCCTGCCAAACACGAGGTCATCCTGACTGTCCTCAACCAGTCCATGTCTATCCAAATACTTAAATATACGGTCTCTTAGCATACCTTCCAATAACTTTCCCACAACTGATGTCAGACTCACTGGCCTATAATGTCCTGGTTTATGTTGAGAGCCTTATTTAAACAGTGGAAAAACATCCATTATCCTCCAAACCTCTGGTACCATTTGTTTTGTTAAGGATATTTTAAATATCTTTGCGAGGTGTCTGCAATTTCTGCACTTGCCTCCGCTGGGGTCTGAGAGACCACCTTGTCAGGCCCTGGGGATTTATGCAAACTTATCTGCCTCAGGGTAGCAAACATCTCCTCTGTAATCTGTGCAGGATTGATGCTGCTTTGCCTCACTTTTATAGACACTGTATCCATCTCCCGAGTGAGTACAGATGCAAAGGATGCATTTAAGATCTCCCAATCTGTTTTGGCTCCACACATGGATTACCATCCTGGTCTTCCAGATGACCAATTTTGACCCTTGCAATCCTTTTGCTGTTAACATCCCTAGAATCCTTTCGGATACTCCTTCATCTTGTCTACTGGAGTGACATCATGTCTTCTTTTAGCATTCCTCATTTCTTTCTTCAGTGTTCTCTTGTATTTCTGGTACTCTGTAAGCATCTCATTTGTTCCTACTTGCCTATACCTGTTATGCACCTCTTCTTTTCTCTAAATCAGGGCCTCAATATCTCTTGAAAACCAAGGTTCCCTACACTTGTTATCGTTACCTTTTATTCTGACAGATGCATACAAGCTTTGTACTCTCAGAACGTTGTTTTTGAAGGCCTCCCATTTTCCTCGTACACCTTTGTCAGAGAACAGCCTGTCCCACTCACACTTGACAGATCATTTATGATATCATCAAAATGGACCTTTCTCCAATTTAGAATCTCAACCTGCGGACCAAACCTTGCTTTTTGCATATTTACTTTGAAATTGTTGGTGTTAAAATTTGATTGAGAGAATGCAGATGTGTGTGTGTGTGTGTGTCCCAGTCCCAGTGAGATTTAATCTCAGTGTGTGTGTATACGCGTGTGTCCATTCCCCAGTGGGATTTGGTCACTGTGTGTGTCTGAGTGTTCCTCGCGTACTGTATGGGGAGAGTTTAAGATTGGAACTTTATTCTTGGAGCTTTGGATACTGAGGGTGATCTTGGAGAGGTGTTTAAAATCATGAAGGGCATAGATAGGCTGAATGTGCAGTGTTTTACCCAGGAAAAGGAATGCAAAAAGCAAGAAGCCTATGGCTTAATGTGAGAGGGGAAAGATTTAAGTGGGACCTGAGGGGCAATCTTCATAGGGAGGTAGGTATACGGAAGGCCCTGCCAGAGAAAGGCACAATTAAAAGACACTTGGATACATATAGTTAGGAAAGGTCCCGCAGGATATTGGCCAAACACAGGCATGTATAAACACTAGTGGGCTGACCAGCACAGTCCTCACACATCTCAATACAACTTGCCAATCTATCACTTCTTGTTCGAATGTGAGGCCACCCTCGGTGGAAGAGCAACACTATTCCGTCTGGGTATGCTTGAGTCTGATGGTATGAATATCGATTTCTCCTTCTGATGAACAAAATTCCTTTTCCATTCTCCAATGGTCCACTTTCTTCTCCAGCCCTTGATCTTTCCCTCCCACCTGGCTTCACTTATCACCTTCTAGCTTGTTTCTTTCCTCCCCCCCACCCACCACCATTTTATCCAGGCACCTTCCCCCTTCCTTTCCAATCCTGATGAAGAGTCTCGGCTTGAACTGTCGACCGTTTACTCTTTTCCATCGATGCTGCCAGGCCTGCTGAGTTCCTCCAGCATCTCATGTGTGTTACAATTCCTCGCAGGTCTGATTTGATGCAAGGGACACATTTCACTGTATGTTTCGATGTACATGTGACAAAGCTGTTGTTGTTCGTCCATCGTACGTCGATGAGGACCTCGATTGATGGTGTCGAGACTAGCGCGTGACTTGGATTTAAGTGAGGGAGAGTTGCGCAGCGTCAGCCTCACTCTCTCTTCCCAATTCCCATCTGGATCCAGTGGCAAGACAGAGTCGAGATGGCTGGAGGTGGGACTAGGCGCAGTGGATGACCGGGACGTGTGACAAAGCTAATGCTGGTCTGGTCACCTATTGGAAAGGCGTCATTGACATTGAAAGAGTCCAGAGAAAATTTACAAGGATGTTGCCAGGATTTGATCTGAGTTATAGGGAAAGGTTTGAATTGGTTGGGACTTTATTCCCTGAAGCATTGGAGAATGAGGCAAGATCTTATTAGGGAGCTTAATGTAAAGGAACCCTTAGGAGGCAGTGATCATAATATGATTAAATCCATACTGCAGTTTCAGAGGGAGAAGCATAAGTCATGTGTATCAATATCACAATGGAATAAAGGGAATTACAGAGGCATGAGAGAGGAACTAACCCAGGTGGATTGGAGGAGGATACTGGTAGGGGTGATGGCAGATCAGAGGTGGCTTAAGTTTCAGGGAATAGTTCACAAGATAGTCCCACAGAGGAAGAAGTTCTCAAATGGCAGGGCTAGGCAACTGTACCTGAGAAGGGAAGAGTATACAGTATAAGGTAGCAAAAGTGAGTGGGAAGTCGGATGGTTGGGAAGCTAAAGACAACTAAAAAGCTATACAAAGGGAAAAGATGAAATATGAGGGCAATCTAGCCAGTGATATAAAGCAGGATCCCAAAAGTTGTAACAGTGTCGCCCTCATCGTTACGGCATTGTGGTGCATTCAATTCAATGTTGCAATCAAAAAGAATAAAAGGAGAGGCTGCTTTAAATCTGAAAAGTTAGTGCATGAGTTACGTGAATTTAACTTTTCATTGTTAACTCTGAGATTAACATAATTCTGCAGCTGCATTTCCAAATTAGAATCCAGTTTAATATCACCGGCACATGTCGTGAAATTTGTTAACTTTGCAGTAGTGGTGCAATATTACTGGACATATGTAATACGGCACTGATGAAGGGCAACAAACCAGAACAGTGGTCACTCTCAAACATTATCCCAGTCTCCAAGTCTGCATCCATCACGAAGACAGATAACTACCGCGGTATCAGCTTGACCTGTATCTTAGCAAAGCTATACAATCGGATGATCTTGAACAGGATTCGCACCGCCATTGACCCCAAGCTAAGATTCAATCAGAATGGTTTTCGGCAGAAGCGCACAACAGTAATGCAAATAATTGCTTTCAGTAGGATCATTGAGGAAGTCAAGAAGAACAACCTACCAGCTGTGCTTACTTACATCGATTTTCACAAAATTTTTGACTCCGTTCACCGAGGTAAAATGCTGAAGATCCTGAAAGCTTATGGAGTGCCAGACCATCTACTGAGAGCAATAGAGTCCAGCTATACCAAAACCATGGCGAAAGTTGTATCACCAGAGGGAGAAACAGCAGTGTTCGAGCTCCTAGCTGGTGTGCTGCAAGGAGACACTCTGGCACCCTACATCTTTATAATCGTCCTTGATTACGCTCTACGTCAAACTACCAAAGATCATGAGAAGCTTGGTTTTACCATAAAACCAGGATGAACCAAAAGGGTCAGACCAGTTACGCTCACAGATCTCGATCTTGCAGATGACATAGTCCTGCTCTCTGACCAGTTGGAAGAAGCACAGCAGCTACTGACAAAAGTGGAAATTGAGTGCAATAAAGTTGGACTTCACCTAAACGCTAAAAAGACAGAGTACATGGCGTTTAACTGCGATGATGGTACTCTCAAGACCGTAAAGAATGATACCATTAAGAAAGTCTTTGTCTACAAGTACCTTGGGTCAAGAGTGATGAGTTCGGAGAAGGGCATAAAGATACGGAAGGCACTGGCGTGGAAGGAAATCTGAAAGTTGAACTTGACCAGTGGGCTTGAAAAGAGGATTTTCATAGCAGTCATAGAGTCCATTCTCACATACGGATGCGAGACGTGGACACTCACCAAGACCATGTGAAAGTCTCTAGATGGTTGCTATACACGAATGCTCCAGATGGCTCTTGACGTGTGTTGGCAACAGCACATGACGGACATTGAGCTCTATAACGACCTACAGAAGCTCACCACTAAAATTGAGGTGAGAAGACTGCAACTAGTGGGGCACTGTCTCCGCCACCCCGAGCTACCTGCCAGCCTAGTCATCATATGGGAGCCCAAGCACGGGAGGATAAACCCTGGGCGCCCTCCCAAGACTATGGTCAACACGCTCCTAGAAGACAGTGGCGCGGCTAATGTAGATGAACTGAACACACTGATGAGGGAGAGGGAGAAGTGGAGAGTCCGTCATCATGTCTGACACCGGCCCCCTAGGCCTGAGTCGACATAGTAGTAGTAGTAGTGGTGCAATGCAATACATAATAGCAGAGCAAAATTAATTGAATTACAGTAAGTATATATATATAATTAAATTAAATAGTAGTGTAAAAACAGAAATAAAAAAGTAATGAGGTAGTGTTCATGGATTCAATGTCCATTCAGAAATTGGATGGCAGAGGGGAAAAAACTGTTCCTGAGTCACTGAGAATGTGTCTTCGGGTTTCTGTATCTCCTTCCTGACGGTAACAATGAAAAGGAGGCATGACCTGGGTGATGGGGGTTCTTCGTGATGGATTCCATCTTTCTGAGGCTCTGCTCCTTGAAGGTGTCCTGGATACAAGGGAGTACTGTGCCCTTGATGGAGTTGATTAATTTTCCAAATCTCCGCAGCTTACTTCGATTCTGTGCAGGAGCCACCCACCCCCAATTAGACAGTGATGCAGCCGGTCAGAATGCTCTCCACACTTCATCTGTAGAAGTGGTCTACGTGACATACCAAATCTCCTCAAACTTGGAATGAAATATAGCTGCGTTGATATGTGGGGACCAGGTTAGATCCTCAGAGATATTGGCACTCAGGAACTTGAGATTGCTCACTGTCTCCACTTCTATTCTCTCCATGAGGACTGGTGTGTGCCAGGCATCTTATTAGCACATGTAACGCCCTGGTTAAGAATCTTACTGCTATGCTATAGGTACTTCATTTTAGCAGTCCTGTAAGAGCAGTCCGTTCTGCTTTTAGCCTGCTTGGTTTGAGCTAAAGATAAGGAGCTTAGGAACATTGTGTCAGCCAGTCAGGATGGTGGAATTGGGAGAAGGTTCTAGGGAACCCTGGGCGGAGTGGTTTTTGTGACAAACGCTGGTGTGGGTCAAAGTCTTTTTTGGCGGGGGCTGGGAGAAGACAGGAGGGAAGATGGCTAAGGATGCCGTCCCTGATGCACAAGGTGCTTTGTGCAGATGAGTGGCTTCAAGGAGGAAGGACCAATACTCCCGTGGGAGAGCCCATGTGTTCGAGATGGATTTCGAGCGACATTCAGAAGGTGGTGTGTGTTTTCACGCAGACTGTGGGTCCAGTGCCTGAGTTAAAGACAACTTCAAGATGAGTTCCAACTTATGTGCACACTTGGACTGGGTTAACTGTAATGGGCTCTTTTTATTTGTTTTCCTTTTCTTTTTCCTACTAACTGTTCAATAAAGCTGACATTTGTAAATATACTTTCTTTATAATTTTTATGCAGTGTGCGGTCTGTTATTTCTTGCCAGCGGGTGATTGCATGGGAGTGAGACATCCCAACCTCACGGGTTTGGCAGGGCTCAAGTCATATCCTCCCTAGAAGTACAGGGCTTGAGAAAGGTGGTTTTCTAACCACAGAGACCGGTAGCTGTTAGCAAGGGGCATCTCTAGAGACACCCGGTAAAAAAGGGGTTTTACACAAGAGATTTTTCAGATGCTGTAAACCTTGAGCAACAAACACACACAGAATACTGGAGGGACTCAGACTTCTGGAATTGCAGTGTGCAGAAGCCAGAACCTTGCCGAGTTCCTCCAGCACTTTGTGTATATTAAGCTTGAGCTGCAATGTCTATTACCAGCCAGCAGGTGACAGCTCTGAGCCACGATAACTCCCTGTTCCTATCTGCGTTTACAATGGCAGAATTCAAATCAGATTTATCATCATTCACCAATGTGGAGAAGTTTGTTGTTTTGCCACAGCAGTACAGTGAAAAGAAATAAGAATTATTTTAGGTTTCCAAATAAATAAATAAATAGAACAAAAGACTAGTAGTGAAGTAGGGGCCACTGCACAGGATCAGAAACGGCTGCAGAAAGTTGTGAACTCTGTCAGTTCCATCATGGGCTCCCCAGCACCCTGGACACCTTGGAAAGGCGATGCCACAGAAAGGTAGTAGCTATCATTATTATTATTATTACTTTATTGTCGCCAAACAATTGATACTAGAGCGTACAATCATCACAGCGATATTTGATTCTGCGCTTCGCACTCCCTGGAGTACAAATCGATAGTAAATATAGTAAAAAATTAAATTATAAATCATAAGTAGAAAATAGAAAAGGGAAAGTAAGGCAGTGCAAAAAAAAACCGAGAGGCAGGTCCGGATATTTGGAGGGTACGGCCCAGATCCGGGTCAGGATCCGTTCAGCAGTCTTATCACAGTTGGAAAGAAGCTGTTCCCAAATCTGGCCATGCGAGTCTTCAAGCTCCTGAGCCTTTTCCCAGAGGGAAGAGGGACAAAAAGTGTGTTGGCTGGGTGGGTCGTATCCTTGATTATCCTGGCAGCACTGCTCCGACAGCGTGCGGTGTAAAGTGAGTCCAAGGACGGAAGATTGGTTTGTGTGATGTGCTGCGCTGTGTTCACGATCTTCTGCAGCTTCTTGCGATCCTCTGCGTTGGAGCCTCTACACCAGGCCGTGATGCAACCAGTCAGATCTCTCTCCATGGTACATACATATACTGGCCTTTATTAAACAGAGCATTGAGTATAGGAGTTGGGATGTAATGTTGAATTTGTATAAGGCATTGGTGAGGCCAAATTTGGAGTATTGTGTACATTTCTGGTCACCGAATTATAGGAAAGATGTCAATAAAATTGAGAGAGTACAGAGGAGGTTTACTAAAATGTTGCCTGGGTTTCACCTTCTAAGTTACAGAGAAAGGTTGAACAAGTTAGGTCTTTATTCTTTGGAGCGTAGAAGGTTGAGGGGGGACTTGATAGAGGTATTTAAAATTATGAGGGGGATAGATAGAGTTGACGTGGATAGGCTTTTTCCATTGAGAGTGGGGGAGATTCAAACAAGAGGAGATGTTGAGAGTTAAAGGGCAAAAGTTTAGGGGTAACATGAGGGGGAACTTCTTTACTCAGAGAGTGGTAGCTGTGTGGAACGAGCTTCCAGCAGAAGTGGTTGAGGCAGGTTCGATGTTGTCATTTAAAGTTAAATTGGATAGATATATGGACAGGAAAGGAATGGAGGGTTATGGGCTGAGTGCAGGTCGGTGGGACTAGGTGAGAGTCAGAGTTTGGCATGGACTAGAAGGGCTGAGATGGCCTGTTTCCGTGCTGTAATTGTTATATGGTTATAGAAACATAGAAACATAGAAAATAGGTGCAGGAGTAGGCCATTCGGCCCTTCGAGCCTGCACCGCCATTTATTATGATCATGGCTGATCATCCAACTCAGAACCCAGCCTTCCCTCCATACCCCCTGACCCCTGTAGCCACAAGGGCCATATCTAACTTCCTTTTAAACATAGCTAATGAACTGGCCTCAACAGTTTGCTGTGGCAGAGAATTCCACAGATTCACCACTCTCTGTGTGAAGAAGTTTTTCCTAACCTCGGTCCTAAAAGGCTTCCCCTCTATCCTCAAACTGTGACCCCTCGTTCTAGACCTCCCCAACATCGGGAACAATCTTCCCGCATCTAGCCTGTCCAATCCCTTTAGGATCTTATACGTTTCAATCAGATCCCCCCTCAATCTTCTAAATTCCAACGAGTACAAGCCCAGTTCATCCAGTCTTTCTTCATATGAAAGACCTGCCATCCCAGGAATCAATCTGGTGAACCTTCTTTGTACTCCCTCTATGGCAAAGATGTCTTTCCTCAGATTAGGGGACCAAAACTGCATACAATACTCCAGGTGTGGTCTCACCAAGGCCTTGTACAACTGCAGTAGTACCTCCCTGCTCCTGTACTCGAATCCTCTCGCTATAAATGCCAGCATACCGTTCGCCTTTTTCACCGCCTGCTGTACCTGCATGCCCACTTTCAATGACTGGTGTATAATGACACCCAGGTCTCGTTGCACCTCCCCTTTTCCTAATCGGCCACCATTCAGATAATAATCTGTTTTCCTATTTTTGCCACCAAAGTGGATAACTTCACATTTATCCACATTAAATTGCATCTGCCATGAGTTTGCCCACTCACCCAACCTATCCAAGTCACCCTGCATCCTCTTTGCATCCTCCTCACTGCTAACACTGCCACCCAGCTTCGTGTCATCCGCAAACTTGGAGATGCTGCATTTAATTCCCTCATCCAAGTCATTAATATATATTGTAAACAACTGGGGTCCCAGCACTGAGCCTTGCGGTACCCCACTAGTCACCGCCTGCCATTCTGAAAAGGTCCCATTCATTCCCACTCTTTGCTTCCTGTCTGCTAACCAATTCTCCACCCACACCAATACCTTACCCCCATCTGTATATATATGTTATATCTGTAGAAATGTCTTTCGTGACATAACAAATGTTCTCAAACTCCTAATGAAATGTAGCCACTGATGTACCTTCATTGTGACTGCGTCGATGTGTTGGGCCCGGGGAAGATCCTCAGATGTTAACACCCAGGAACTTGAAGCTGCACCGTTGCTGTAAATGGATGGCAAAACTCCTGCCACAAATCAGAATGAGATGAACTATAATTAGTCTTAATGACAGAACGTGCATGTGACAAAAAGCAGTCTTTGAGGATTATTACTATACTCAAGGGTACATTCAGAAAGCTCCATCACAGACACACAGAAAGCTCCCTCCCCACCATCAAGGATGTCTTCACGAGACTTTGCCTCAGTAAGGCAGCATCCATCATTAAGGATCCTCACCATCCAGGACACGTTCTCTTCTCATCCAGGAGATACAGGAGCCTGAAGTTCCACATTCAATGTTTTAGGAATGGCTTCTTCGAAGTTCAAAGTAAAGTTTATTATCCGAGTACATTCATGTCGTTGTATACAACCCTGAGTTTCTTCTGTGGGCATACTGAGCAAATCTGTAGAACAGTAACAGTAAACATTAAGAACCGTAAACGAACCGTGCAAAAGCAGGTATAAGTAAATGGCAATAAATAACAAGATAAAAGAGTCCTTAAATGAGCGTAGTTATCCCCTTTTGTTCAAGAGCCTGGTGGCTGACGGGTGGTTCAGGCCCTGAGGCACCTGTATCCTCTACCTGATGGCAACAGTGAGAAAACAGTGTGGCCCGGGTGGGGAGGGTCTTTGATGGAGGACTCTGCTCTCCTATGACAGTTTTTCATGTAGATGTGCTCAATGGTTGGGGAGGGATTTACCCGTGATGTGCTGGGCCGAATCCACTGCCCTTTCCCCTGAGCGGTCGATGAACACAGCTTCATTGGGTTGTTCTCTTTTGGCACTATTTAACCATCCTGGACACATTCCACCGCAGTACTGATAAGGAAGACAGACCAGTGGCTGTAAGTCATTGGGAGCTGGAAGAGACTTGGTAAGTCACCAAAGACTCATAGAATGAAGAACAGTACAATGCATTTCAGGCACTTTAGGCCACATTCTTGTGATGACCTACACTACCGTGCAGAAGTCCTAGGCACATATATACAGCTAGGGTGCCTAAGACTCTTCTACAGTATTGTATCTTCAATTTACTGTTTGCAATTTACAATTTACATTTAGAACTGAACACTGGTTTTTGCTCGAATGCAGATCTGCTATATTCAGGTAAACTCCAGAATACTCCCCAACAGTGAGCATAAAAGGTATCGAGCACATCAGGGAGTGAACTCCATTACTAGATACACTGTTGTGCAGAGGTTTTTGGCACCCTCGCTACATGTACAGTGCACCACAGTCTGTATGGAGCTTACAATGCCCAGTATCATGAGAGACTGCACAGGGTTAAGGACTCAGATGGCTCCATCAGGTGCACAACCATCACAGCCACTGAGGACATCTTCAAAAGAAGACAGCACCCATCACTAAAGACCCAGTGCAGGTTGGCGAGAGTAGGCAGCTTAAATGGTGCGGCATGGACTAGAGGGGCCAAATGGCCTGTTTCTGTGCTGTACTTCTCTGTGACTCTATGTGTTGAGTTCTCATTGGCACTATCAGGGAGGAGGTACAGGAGCCTGAAGACGTACGTTCAATGTTTCAGGAACAGCTTCTTCTCCTCTGCCATCAGATTCCTGAATGGACAATGAACCCATGAACACTTCCTCAGTACTTTTGTTCTTGTTTGGCTCTCGTTTTGCACTGTATATATATATTACTGATGAGATAGTTGTTTTACTATTATGTATTACAATCTACTGCTGCCGCAAAACTACAAAGTTCACAACGGGCCAGTGATATTAAACTGGTTTTGATTCTGATCCTGAACTATTCCCATTTTTCTGCACTGTTTATCTATTTCATATTTAGGGTGAAAGGTGAAATGTTTAAGGGGGACCCAAAAGGAAACTGCTTCACTCAGAGGGTGGTGCAAGTGTGGAACGAGCTGCCAGCAGATGTGGGAGTTGCAAACTCAATTGTAACATTTCAGAGAACTTGGATAAGGTGCAGGGATGGGAGGGGTGTGGAGGTCTATGATCCAGATATGGGTCAATGGGACGAGGCAGAATAATAGTTCAGTATGGACTAGATGGGCCAAAAGGTCTGTTTCTGTAATGCCCTATGCCTATAGTAATTTTATGTCTTTGCACTGTTCTGATGCTTCAAGAGAGTGGAGAGTGTATTGATTGGCTGCGTTACAGCCTGGTACGGAAATACCAATGCCTTTGAACGGAAAATCTGACAAAAAGTAGTAGATTTGGCCTAGTCCATCATGGGTGAAGCCCTCCCTACCACTGAGCATATCGACATGAAATGTTGTCATAGGAAAGCAGCATCCGTCATCAAAGACACTACACCCAGACTTTTCTCACTGCTGCCGTTAGGTAGAAGGTACAAGAGCCTCAGGACTCGCACCACCAGGTTCAAGAACAGTTACTACCACTCAACCAACAAGCTCTCGAATAAAAGGGGATAGCCACATTCTCTTCCCATCCATTGAGATTTTCCTACACCAATAATCTCACTTTAAGGATTCTTTATCTCATTATCTCATGTTCTCGTTATTTATTGCTATTTATTTATATTTGCATATGACCATAAGACATAGGAGCAGAATTAGGCCATCTGGCCCATGAAGTCTGCTCTACCATTTCATCATGGATGATCTATTTTTCCTCTCAGCCCCAATGTCCTGCCTTCTCCTACATCCCTTCATGCCCTAAATATACTCAATTACTTGGCCTCCACAGCTGCCTGTGGCATCGAATTCCACAGATTCATCTCTCTCTCCCTCTCTCTCTCTGGCTATCCATCCCATAGGATGATAATGGTTCCTTTCAGTCAGTTAGTGGGGTGGTTCCCCACTCCTCAGAAAGGAACAGCGTGAGTGGATTTTAGGTGAGTAGGGGGTTGCACAGGTCCAGACCCACCCTCTCGACATCCCCTCCTGGATCCAGCGGCATGGTGGGGTCCAAGACGGCTGGGGGAAGTTCTGTTGCAGTGAATGGCCAGACCAGCTTCGATGCAAGGGATGCCCTTTCCACGCTTCACGGCACGTGTTTGCGAGATGGCCATTGACCCTATGAAAGGGTTCATCCGCCCTTTGATAGGTCTTGTTTTTCATCCTGCAGGGTGTCTAGCCACCCTCCTCACCAGGTAAGCCTGGTGAGGGAGCCGGTTTAGTCGCCGACCACCCGACCATGCGACAGGTAATACTGGGTTACGTGGTACCAGTAGCACTCAGATGAGTGACCTGACCAGATTCGTCACACTCTGGCTAAAGAAATTCCTCCTCATCTCCATTCTAAATGGACGTCCCTCCATTCTGAGACTGTGTCCTATAGACTCTCCTACCATAGGAAACATCCTCTTCACATCCACTCTGTTGAAGCCTTTCAACTTCTGAGAGGTTTCAATGAGGTCACCCCTCATTCTTCTGAATTCTAGTGAATACAGGCCCAGATCCATCAAATGCTCTTCATATGACAAGCCTTTCAATCCTGGAATCATTTTCTTGAACCTCCTTTGAACCCGCTCCAGTGTCAGCACATCCTTTCCACATCATAAGGGGCAGAAAACTGCTCACAGTATTCCAAGTGAGGCCGCACCAGCCTCTGCATTACCTGGCTGACCCTGATCCTAAGGTTATTTAGGACCACACCCGTATCTACTGCTCATTCTGCACACCTCACTTTGGCTTTATTCTCTTTTCGGGACGCAGACATCGCTGACAAGACCAGCATTTGTCAGCATTAGAAGGTCGAATAGGTTCGGACTTTATTCCCTGGAACGCAGACTGAGGGGAGATTTGATAGGTGTATACAAAATTATGAGGGGTTTAGATAGGGTAAGCTGGCTGGTGGCATAATGGCATCAACACCAGACTTTGAGGTGAATGGTCGCAGGTTCAGATCTGGCCAGCTCCTTGCCCACTTTCCATCTGTGCTGGGTTGAGCATTGAGCTAGCAACTCGGTCTTGTAAAACAGTGGTCCCCAACAACTGGGCCGCGGACCGGTACCAGGCCGCGAGGAAACGATATGAGTCAACTGCACCTTTCCTCGTTCCCTGTCACGCCCACTGTTGAACTTGAACGCACGCGAGGTCATCAGTCGGTCATTAACCTACAACTACTCGATGAGTAAAAAACAAACGTCGCTTGAGAGTTTCTTTGGAAGAGGTGGTGGGGACATAAAAGGCCCAACGATGATGATAATGCAGAGACAGCTCAGGCCGAGACTGCAAAAACAGAGAAAGCTTCCGTCAACAAGAAAATACGACGAGTCGTACGTAAAAAATGGCTTTATTGCGACCGGTGACTCACACGCTCCAAGCCTCCTGTGTGTGATATGTGGAGACAAGCTGTCTAATGAGGCAATGAAGCCCTCAAAACTGCTTTGGCACCTTGAGTACAAGCACCCTGCACTTAAAGACAAACACGCTGAGTTTTTTGAGCGGAAAAAAACGTGAGCAAGTGGACAGAAGCAAGCGCTGAGAGTCACCACCTCCACAAACGCTGCTGCTGTGAGAGCGTCGTACTTAGCGGCTAGCCGTATCGCTAAGGCTAAGAAGCCTTTCACTGTTGGTGAAGAATTGATTCTGCCTGCTGCCAAGGACATGTGCCCTGAACTGTTGGGAGAAGCTGCAGCTAACAAGATGGCACAGGTTTCTCTTTCAGCTACCGCAGTTTCATGGAGAATCGATGACTGAGCGGAGGACATCGAAGCACAGCTGTTGGAACGACTGAACGAGTCTGGTTTCACTACCCGAGTCATAGAAACATAGAAAATAGGTGCAGGAGTAGGCCATTCGGCCCTTCGAGCCTGCACCGCCATTTATTATGATCATGGCTGATCATCCAACTCAGAACCCCGCCCCAGCCTTCCCTCCATACCCCCTGACCCCCGTAGCCACAAGGGCCATATCTAACTCCCTCTTAAACATAGCCAATGAACTGGCCTCAACAGTTTGCTGTGGCAGAGAATTCCACAGATTCACCACTCTCTGTGTGAAGAAGTTTTTCCTAATCTCGGTCCTAAAAGGCTTCCCCTCTATCCTCAAACTGTGACCCCTCGTTCTGGACCTCCCCAACATCGGGAACAATCTTCCCGCATCTAGCCTGTCCAATCCCTTTAGGATCTTATACGTTTCAATCAGATCCGCCCTCAATCTTCTAAATTCCAACGAGTACAAGCCCAGTTCATCCAGTCTTTCTTCATATGAAAGACCTGCCATCCCAGGAATCAATCTGGTGAACCTTCTTTGTACTCCCTCTATGGCAAAGATGTCTTTCCTCAGATTAGGGGACCAAAACTGCACACAATACTCCAGGTGTGGTCTCACCAAGGCCTTGTACAACTGCAGTAGTACCTCCCTGCTCCTGTACTCGAATCCTCTCGCTATAAATGCCAGCATACCATTCGCCTTTTTCACCGCCTGCTGTACCTGCATGCCCACTTTCAATGACTGGTGTATAATGACACCCAGGTCTCGTTGCACCTCCCCTTTTCCTAATCGGCCACCATTCAGATAATAATCTGTTTTCCTATTTTTGCCACCAAAGTGGATAACTTCACATTTATCCACATTAAATTGCATTTGCCATGAGTTTGCCCACTCACCCAACCTATCCAAGTCACCCTGCATCCTCTTAGCATCCTCCTCACTGCTAACACTGCCACCCAGCTTCGTGTCATCCGCAAACTTGGAGATGCTGCATTTAATTCCCTCATCCAAGTCATTAATATATATTGTAAACAACTGGGGTCCCAGCACTGAGCCTTGCGGTACCCCACTAGTTACTGCCTGCCATTCTGAAAAGGTCCCGTTTATTCCCACTCTTTGCTTCCTGTCTGCTAACCAATTCTCCACCCACACCAATACCTTACCCCCAATACCGTGTGCTTTAAGTTTGCACACTAATCTCCTGTGTGGGACCTTGTCAAAAGCCTTTTGAAAATCCAAATATACCACATCCACTGGTTCTCCCCTATCCACTCTACTAGTTACATCCTCAAAAAATTCTATGAGATTCGTCAGACATGATTTTCCTTTCACAAATCCATGCTGACTTTGTCCGATCATTTCACCGCTTTCCAAATGTGCTGTTATCACATCCTTGATAACTGACTCCAGCAGTTTCCCCACCACCGACGTTAGGCTAACCGGCCTATAATTCCCCGGTTTCTCTCTCCCTCCTTTTTTAAAAAGTGGGGTTACATTAGCCACCCTCCAATCCTCAGGAACTAGTCCAGAATCTAACGAGTTTTGAAAAATTATCACTAATGCATCCACTATTTCTTGGGCTACTTCCTTAAGCACTCTGGGATGCAGACCATCTGGCCCTGGGGATTTATCTGCCTTCAATCCCTTCAATTTACCTAACACCACTTCTCTACTAACATGTATTTCACTCAGTTCCTCCATCTCACTGGACCCTCTGTCTCTTACTCTTTCTGGAAGATTATTTATGTCCTCCTTAGTGAAGACAGAACCAAAGTAATTATTCAATTGGTCTGCCATGTCCTTGCTCCCCATAATCAATTCACCTGTTTCTGTCTGCAGGGGACCTACATTTGTCTTTACCAGTCTTTTCCTTTTTACATATCTATAAAAGCTTTTACAGTCCGTTTTTATGTTCCCTGCCAGTTTTCTCTCATAATCTTTTTTCCCCTTCCTAATTAAGCCCTTTGTCCTCCTCTGCTGAACTCTGAATTTCTCCCAGTCCTCAGGTGAGCCACTTTCTCTGGCTAATTTGTATGCTTCTTCTTTGGAATTGATACTATCCCTAATTTCTCTTGTCAGCCACGGGTGCACTACCTTCCTTGATTTATTCTTTTGCAAAGAGTCAAAGAGGTTGCTCCTGAGTGCCAGTCTACACACTGTGTCACACACAGGGAAATGCTGGCTAGCCAAAAAATGTCACCTGATCTTAACAGCGTATTGAGTGACATTGTTGAAGTTAACAATCACATCAAAGCAAAAGCCCTTAGCTCACGTCTGTTTGAGCAGCTTTGCGAGGAAATGGATACAGAGCACAAACACCTTCTCTTACACACTGAAGTCAGGTGGCTATCAAGGGGGAGAGCCCGGGCCAGGGTTTTTGAGTTAAGAGAGCAGCTACAGAGATTTCTTTCAGGAAGAAAGTCACCACTGGCAGCACACTCCAGTGACGAGGAGTGGACAGCAAAACTGGCTTATCTGTGTGACATTTTCAACCTGCTCAATGAACTCCATTCTAGTCCTGACGAAGGTCTTGGCCTGAAACGTCGACTGTATCTCTTCCTAGAGATGCTGCCTGGCCTGCTGCGTTCACCAGCAACTTTGATGTGTGTTGCTTGAATTTCCAGCATCTGCAGAATTCCTGTTGTCAATGAACTCCATTTGTCACTTCAGGGGAGAATGACAACCGTCTTCAAGTTGGCAGATAAAGTGTCTGCTTTCACAGCCAAACTGGAACTGTGGGGACGGCAAGTGGACAGGGGCATATCTGACATGTTCCTAACATTAGCTGGGAATTTGGGAGAGATTGAGGCTCACAGTTGGTGCGCGAGCTCCTATCTTCGCTGTCGACAGACTTCGAGCGTCACTTCCGAACTGCAAATGACCCAAGGCGTGCAAAGGAATGGGTCCATGACCCATTCGTGAATGTCCCTGGTGAATCATCCATGTCAGCGCTGGAAGAAGATCAACTCCTCGAGCTTGCAAATGACGGTGGGCTGAAAAGTATGTTTGACATAACATCTCTGCCAGCATTCTGGATCAAAGTCAAGGCTGAATATCCTGAGATAGCCACGAAAGCACTGAAAATGTTGCTTCCATTTCCAACATCATATCTCTGCGAAGCGGAGTTTTCTACAATGAATGCAGCGAAAACTAAATTGCGGAATAGACTGGACATAAGGAACCCCCTTTTGACTTATCACTATATTCATACGAGGAAAATATGCGCTTTGTGTTTAATATTAAATTCGTTAGATAAACCCTTTTAGAAATGAAATTGAGTGTATTAGCCACTTATAAGTGACTTATAGTTGACTTATCACCTATATTCCGGTCGTGATTAACACCCCACCAACCCCCCTGTTGGCCAGTCCGCAAGAATATTGTCAATATTAAACCGGTCCGCGGTGCAAAAAAGGTTGGGGTCCCCTGTTGTGAAAAACAGTCAAATGCTAATCCCCATGTGCCACAAGGCGTAAAAAGGGAATAGAAAATACTGTATAGATATGGTAAATGCAAACAGACTTTTTCCCATTGAGAGTGGGTGAGACTTGAACTAGAGGTCATGGGTTAAGGGTGAAAAGTGAAAGGTTTAAGGGGTACATGACGGTAAACCGCTTCACTCCGAGATTAGTGCGAGTGTGGAATGAGCTGCCAGCACAAGCGATGGATGGGAGTCCGATGACAAGAGAGGTTTGGTTAAATATATGGATGGGAGGGGATGGAGGTCTATGGTTCGGGTGTGGGTTGACGGGACTGGGTAGAATAACAGTTTGACACAGACAAGATGGGCCAAAGGGCCTTTTTCTGTGCCACAGCACTCTATGACCATGATTGCTGGTGGATTGCTCCACATGCCCGTACACAATACATTAAAAGGAGTGACAGATGGTTGGAGACATTAATGAAGATTACGTGGAATTCGGTTTGGCTGAATTATTTCGGAACACAAGCTGGACAATTGGGCGTTAATTGAATTGTAACTGGGAATTAAGACGCTCCTGTTCTGTGTCAGCAAGAGAGACTGAGTTCAGTGTATGTTTCAGCACGACTTCAAGGAAAGAATAAATGTCAGCATTGATGAGATTCTGTTCAAAGTGTGGCCCCTGGGATCTCTTGCCCAAGTTTATATAAATAACAAAGGCTTAGTGATAGTCACATATCATAGAACACAGAACATTACAGCACAGTGCAGGCTCTTTCAACACGTGATGTTGTGCTGGCCTTTTAACCTAGTCCAAGATCAATCTAACCCTTCCCTCCCACGTGACCCTCCACTTTTCTGTCATCCTAAGTGTCTCTTAAATATCCCAAATATATCTGCCTGTACCACCACGTCTGGCAGTGTTCTCCACGCACCCACTGCTCTCTGTGTAAAGAACTTAAGTACCTCTGACATCCCCTCTTTTCTTTCCTCCAATCACTTTGAAACTATACCCGCTCTTATTAGCCATTTTCACCCTGGAAAACGTCTCCTGCTGCCCACTCCATCTATGCCTCTTGTCTTGTACGCCTCTATCAAGTCACCTCTCACCCTCTTTCTCTCCAAAGAGAAAAGCTCTAACTTGCTCAGCCTATCTTCATAAGACATGCTCTCTAGAATGGGCAGCATCCTGCCAAATCTGCTCTGCGCCCTCTTTAAAGCTTCCACATCCTTCCTATAATGAGGTGGCCAGAACCAAACACTATACTCTAAGTGTGTTCTGACCAGTTTTATAGATTTTTGTCATTAACTTGTGGCTCTTGAACTCAATCCCCCGACTAATGAAGGCCATCATACCATAAGCTCTAACAGTCCTATGAACTAGTGCAGCAACATTGAGGGGTTTCTGAACGCAGTTATGATCTCGTCCTACCAAGAGAGGCGAGATAGTTTGTGTCTGCATATTTATACTCATTCAAATGATGTGGCCCACACAGGACATGCCAACATTCAATTACCCTTGACTAGTCACTCTTGAGAAGGTGGTGGTGAGCTGCCTTTGTGAACTGCAGTGGGCATACTGAGGGAGTTCCAGGAATGACCAGGACAGGACATAGAATATAGAAGAGCATAAGATCCGGGGAGCAGCCTGGGGTTGTGTGCGTGTGTGGTTGGGAGGGAGGACAGGGGCTTGAACTTGACCAATATTCTCTGGGACTGTTCTTCTCACTATTCACTCTGCCAATTTTCATGCCAACTGCAAATTACTGATCATATTTCTTCCACGATTCCCAGAGTCTTTAAATTTCATTGTCGACTGTAAGGCTCACCCTCAATAATTCCACCTCAATCAGGAGTTCCCAACCAGCGGTCTAATGACCTCTTGGCTAATGGTGGGAGTCCGTGCCATGAAACATGTCGGGAACCCCTGAACACCAACATGTTACACCCCGTGACTATGTTAATGCATGTGGACATTTGAGGGCCTGTATTCATTGGAGTTTAGAAGAATAAGGGGAGATCTCATTGAAACTTATTGAATATTGAAAGGCTCAGACAAAATACGTGTCAGACAAAGGCTCAGAACGTGGAGAGGATGTTTCCAACAGTGGGGGAGTCTAGGGCCAGAAGGCACAGCCTCAGAATGGGGAGACATCCATTTAAAACAGAGATGAGGAGGAATTTCTTTAGCCAGAGGGTGGTGAATCTGTGGAATTCATTGCCACAGATGGCAGTGGAGGCCAAGTCATTGGGTATATTTAAAGTGGAGGTTGATAGTTTCTTGATTCGTCAGGGTGTCAAAGGTTATGGGGAGAAGGCAGGAGAATCGAGTTGAGCCATGATGGAAAGGCAGAGCTGGCTCGATGGGCTGAATGGCCCAATTCTGCTCCAATGTCTCTGGTCTTTTAT
Organism: Mobula hypostoma; assembly: GCF_963921235.1. Lineage (NCBI taxonomy): Eukaryota > Metazoa > Chordata > Chondrichthyes > Myliobatiformes > Myliobatidae > Mobula > Mobula hypostoma. The sequence goes on from NC_086104.1 coordinate 6,980,277, forward strand.
TATTTATGGTCTTATATCTCATCCTTCACCAGAGTTGCAATTAAAACAGCCCATTGTCTGGGACAATGTATCATTGTCATTGACAGTGTATAATAAACCCAGGTGATGCGAGAGATTTACCAGCACATTAAAGTTTATGAAAGGAAAAATAATAAAAAAAAAGTCACAAACTGGATTAGTCGATGAACTGTGCTTAATTAAAATATTAGACCTCCCAGACTTGGTGCGATTGTTAAACTGAGGGATGCAAGATTTCTTCTTTATTGTAAAGATGAGGCTTAGCTTTATTTGTTACATGTACATCAACACATTGAAACATAGAGTGAAATGCGTCGTTTGCGTCAAATCCAATCAGCGAGGATTGTACAGCTCTTCCAGTGCCTGCATAGCGTGCGCACAACTCACGAACCCTCGCTTCACCAGAGGAAAACGCGTGCAAGATGCCGGAGTCACTCGGCAGGCCAGGTAGCTCCTTTGGAAATGAATAAACAGTCGATGTTTTGGGCCGAGACCCGTCGTCAGGACCGGAATGGAAGGGGGAAGGTGCCAGAATAAGAAGGCAGGTGGAAGGGAAGGAGAACGAGCCAGAAGGAGATAGGTGAAGCCAGGTGGGTGGGGTGAGGGAGAGATGAAGTCAGAAGCTGGGAGGTGGTTGGTGAAAATTGGGAAGGGCTGGAGAAGAAGGTAACTGATAGGAGAGGAGAGTCGACCAATGTAGAAAGGGAAGGCGGGGGGGGGTGGTGCCAGGGGTAGGAGATAGGTAGATGAGGAGAAGAAGTGAGAGGCCAGAGGGGCGGAATTGAAGAAGAGGTAATGAGGAAACCTACAGAGTCGTGGGGAGAACGTACTACCTCCTTACAGACAGCGGCGGGAATTGAACCCTGATCACTGATTACTGGCTCTGTAAAGCAATGGTGTTAACTGTGCCACTCTTTACATTATACCTTGTACTGAAGATCAAAGCAATCTTGGCACAGACAGGGAGAGAAGTGGGCAGGGGTGAGGATTAAGTGGGACAGGCAAATGGTTAGTTGGAATGGTGTAGATGGAGGCTCTTCATTTGCTCTGATCTATAATAGCTACGATGGCGCTAGAATGTGTGGAGACACATGCAGGTTGCCCCCAGCAGGTCCTTACGTTGGGCTGGTTGTTAACGCAAATGATGCATTTCCCTGTATGTGATAAATAAATCTGAATCTGACATCCATGAATTTATTAACCATGCCAACTACGTTCTCATCCAAATCCTTAATATAGATGAAAGCAGTGGACCCAGCAGTGATCCTTGCAGCACACTACTTGTCACAGGCCTCCAGTGTGAAAAGCAACCCTCCATTACCAATCTTTGCCTCCTTCCGCAAAGGCAATTGTATCCAATTGGCCAGCTCACCGTCTCATGTGAGCTTCTGGACTAACTAATCATGCAGGACCTTGTCCTGACAAAGCCCATGTAGGTAACATCTATCGTCCTGCCCTAGTCAGTCCTCTTCGGCAACACATACCAAATGCTGGAGGAGCTCAGCAGGTAAGGCAGCATCAAGACTGATAAAGGGTTTCAGCAAGAAATGTTGATGGTTCCTCCAGCATTCTCTGTATGTTGCTCAAGATTTTCAGTATCGCTTGTGTCTCAGTCCTCTCTGCATTAACTTTCGGAAGTCTCGACCCTAGGGAGCTGTGAAGCCTTAGCCTTTGAGTTCATCTAACACAGAAATCAATATTAAAGGATATGATGAGGTGTAGGGAAGGACTTGGGAAAAGTATTTGAGGATCAGCCTTTGCCTCGGTAAATGATGAAGAGCTCTTGAATGGCCAGAGAAGAACTAGAATAGTTCAGGCTCTTTGGCCCTGCCTATGGTGCCAAACTTTCAACATACTCCCATATAATTTTTCCCTCCTACATGGCCCCCTATTTCAGCCAAGGTCGATGGGCTGAATAGACTAACTCTGCTCCCATGTCTTATGGTCTTATTTTTCTTACATCTCTGTGCCCGTCTAAGGCAAATGTTCTAAACATACAACATTAGAACAGTACAGCACCGTACAGGCCCTTCGGCCTATGACTTTTAACCTACTCCAAGATCGGTCTAACACTTCTCTCCTGCATAGCTCTTCATTTTTCTTTCATGCGTGTGCCGATTTAAGAGTCTCTTAAATGACCCTAATGTCATTTACCACTATGACATTACTGGCCTTTACCACTACCCCTAGCAGTGCATCCATGCACACACCACTCTGTGTGTTAAAAACATACCACTGACATTCTCCCTTTACTTTCCTCCAATAACCTTAAAAGGATGTCCTCTGGAATTAGCCACTTCTGCCCTGGGGAAAAAGGTGTTGCCTGTCTACTCAATCTATAGAACATAGAACATAGAACAGTACAGCACGGTACAGGCCCTTCGGCCCACAATATTGTGCCGACCCTCAAACCCTACCTCCCATATAAGCCCCCACCTTAAATTCCTCCATATACCTGTCTAGTAGTCCCTTAAACTTCACTAGTGTATCTTCCTCCACCACTGACTCAGGCAGTGCATTCCACGCACCAACCACTCTCTGAGTAAAAAACCTTCCTCTAATATCCCCCTTGAACTTCCAACCCCTTACCTTAAAGCCATGTCCTCTTGTATTGAGCAGTGGTGCCCTGGGGAAGAGGCGCTGGCTATCCACTCTATCTATTCCTCTTATTATCTTGTACACCTCTATCATGTCTCCTCTCATCCTCCTTCTCTCCAAAGAGTAAAGCCCTAGCTCCTTTAATCTCTGATCATAATGCATACTTTCTAAACCAGGCAGCATCCTGGTAAATCTCCTCTGTACCCTTTCCAATGCTTCCACATCCTTCCTATAGTGAGGTGACCAGAACTGGACACAATACTCCAAGTGTGGCCTAACCAGAGTTTTATAGAGCTGCATCATTACATCGCGACTCTTAAACTCTATCCCTCCACTTATGAAAGCTAACACCCCATAAGCTTTCTTAACTACCCTATCCACCTGTGAGGCAACTCTCAGGGATCTGTGGACATGTACCCCGAGATTCCTTTATGCTTGTCATGATCTTATAATCAAGTCAGGTCTCGCTCTAAAGAGAAAAGCCCCAGCTTGCTCAACCTTTCACCATAAGATGTTTTCTTTTAGTTCAGACTGCATGCTGGTAAATCTCCTCTGCCCCCTCTCCAATGCCTCCACAACTTTCTTATAATGAGTTGACCCCAGTACTCAACAGGGAAAAATGAGAATCAAGTTACTATCATTGACATGTGACAGGAAATTTGTTGTTTTGTGGCAACTGTACAGTGCAAGATGTAAGAAATTTCTATAAGTTAGAGTGAGTAAGAAATAAAATAAATATCTGATGCACAAGAGGAATAGCGAAGTAATGTTAATGGGTTCATGAACCATTCAGAAATTTAATGGCAGAGGGAAGAAGGGGAGGGAACGTCGGCTCAGACCATGAGAGGCCTGCGTCGGGCATTTTCGTGCCTTACGAGGTGCAGATTGGAAGTCTGTGTGGGTCGCCACTCCTTGTACAGACACTAGAGCAATGTCTGGTCAAGTGCCTTTGCTCAAGGACACAAACACGCTGCCACAGCTGAGGCTTGATCTAGTGGCCTTCAGATCACCTTAACACCTTAACCACTTTGCCACGTGCCCAACACACGTGGGAAGCAGCTGCTTCTAAAACATGGAGTGTGGGTCCTCAGACTCCTGTAGCTCCTGTTTGACGGCCGCAGTGAGCAGAAGGTGATCCTGGGTGGCGAGGTTCCTCGATGTTAGGTGCCACCTTCTGGATGCACTGTCTTTTTAAGGTGTGGAGGGTTGTACCGACGATGTAGCTGGCTGAGTTTACAACTTCCTGCAGATTTTTCCAATGCTGCATGTTGGCCCCTCTATACCACACAGTGGTGCGTTCGGTTGGAATGCTCTCCACGGTACATCGGTAGAAATTTGCTGGGGTCTTTCGGTGACAGACCAAATCTCCTCAAACTCGTAATGAAGTATAGAAACATAGAAACATAGAAAATAGGTGCAGGAGTAGGCCATTCGGCCCTTCGAGCCTGCACCGCCATTCAGTATGATCATGGCTGATCATCCAACTCAGAACCTTGTACCAGCCTTCCCTCCATACCCCCTGATCCCTTTAGCCACAAGGGCCATATCTAACTCCCTCTTAAATATAGCCAATGAACTGGCCTCAACTGTTTCCTGTGGCAGAGAATTCCACAGATTCATCACTCTCTGTGTGAAGAAGTTTTTCCTAATCTTGGTCCTAAAAGGCTTCCCCTTGATCCTCAAACTGCAGCCCCTCGTTCTGGACTTCCCCAACATCGGGAACAATCTTCCAGCATCTAGCCTGTCCAATCCCTTTAGGATTTTATACGTTTCAATAAGACCCCCCCTCAATCTTCTAAATTCCAACGAGTACAAGCCTAGTTCATCCAGTCTTTCATCATATGAAAGTCCTGTCATCCCAGGAATCAATCTGGTGAACCTTCTTTGTACTCCCTCTATGGCAAGAATGTCTTTCCTCAGATTAGGGGACCAAAACTGCCCACAATACTCCAATACTCCAGGTGTAGTCTCAATAGCTGCTGGCATGCCTTCTTTGCGGTTGCATCGATATGTTGGGCACAGGATAGATCCTCTGAGATGCTGATGACCTGCTCACCCTTTCCACTGTCGACCTTTCGATGAGGACTGGTGTGAGTCCCCCAGACCTGGCCTTCCTGAAGTCCACAATCAGTTCTGTGGATCTACTGACACTGAGCGCAAGGTTGTTGTGACACCACTCAGCCATATGATGCATCTCAACCCTGTATGACTCCTTGTCGTCATCTGCAAAGCTGCAAAGAAAATTCAAATTAAACATCCTTGAGGTGGGCCAGTGTTGATTGACTTCTCCATTTCTCACACTGGTAACACTTTTCACGGCTTATCAGCTCCTGCCTCAGTCCTTGCGTCCTATCGGTTGAATGAATGAATGTTCCTGTTTTAGATTCGTCGAGTGAGAGCCATTCTGCTGTAATGTTATCTGATTCAGTGCCAGGCTTCACAACAGCTGAATGTCACTGTTCAGCTGGCTGTCAGTTTATAGCATGCTGACCAGACTCTTGATCTTCCCTGAGAGCCTTGTGCATGTCACAGATCTGAGGCATCTGTTTGGTTAACTGGGGAAAACTGACGCAGGTAACCGTTATCTTCATGACAAAGTGCTATGCTCACTTTTTGCTGAAAGAGGGAGGGCTGGAACACTGGGATGATAGTTTTATTTATTTAGTTATCTATCTATCTATTCATGCATTACAACTAACTGGTATGTCTTTGGACTGTGGGAAGAAACCGGAACACCTAAAGGAAACATACGTGGTTCACGGGGAGAATGTACAAACTTACAGACAGTGACAGGAATTGAACCGGGGTCACTGGTACTGTAAAGCGCTGCCCTTTTCTGTATTACAACGTACTGCTGCCCCAAAGTAACAAGATTCAAGACATACAGTACTGTGCCAAAGTCTTAGGCGTAAATATACAGCTAGGGTGCCTGAGGCTTTTGCTCAGAACTGTAGTCATTTTATATATTGCACTATATTGTGCTGGCGCGTGGCCAAGTGGTTAAGGTGTTGGTCTAGTGATCTGAAGGTCGCTCGTTTGAGCCTTAGCCGAGGCAGCGTGTTGTGTCCTTGAGCGAGGCACTTAACCACACATTGCTCTGCGACGACACTGGTGCCAAGCTGTATGGGTCCTAATGCCCTTCCCTTGGACAACATCGGTGGCGTGGAGAGGGGAGACTTGCAGCATGGGCAACTGCCGGTCTTCCATACAACCTTGCCCAGGCCTGCACCCTGGAAACCTTCCATGGTGCAAATCCATGGTCTCACGAGACTAACAGATGCCTCTAAAAAAAATTGCACTATACTGCTACCGCAAAAACAAAATCATGACATATGTGAGTGACAATAAATCTAATTCTGAGATGGGTCTCTATTATGGACTGAGAGTGGGAAGGGGGCAGGTAGAGGGGAATCATGGTTGGAGAAAGGGGAAGGGAGAGTTGAGGAAAGGGGAGGGAGAGGGGGGAGAGAGGGAAGCACCAGAGGGACATTCTGTAATGGTCAATAAACCAATTGCTTGGAATCAAAAGGCCTTGCCTGTTGTCTCAGGGCTGGGTGTGTCTGCACCCACACCACCACCTCCTGCCCCACCCACCCTGACACTCCTTCTCTGCCACCTGTCCCACACCCCTCCCACGGTGCTCCACCCTCGCCATCCCCCAACAACCTTTGCTCCCGTCAGGTTTACAAACTCGCTGTCTGCTCCACATTGACAAATACAGGACTGTGCAGAATCAGGCCATTTGACCCATTGAGACCTAGGCACCCAAGTTGCTTTTCTGCACACAGTACTGCATACCAGTGACAGTAAACCTGATTCTGATTCTCATGTTCTCAATATTTATTGTTTATTTATCTATTATTATGATTGTTCCTTATTTTTCTCTTCCTTTTTGTATTTGCACAGTTGTTTTTTGCACATTGATTGTCCGCCCTGTTGGGTGTGGTTTTTCATTGATTCTATTGTGTTTCTTTTATTTACTGTGAATGCCTGCAAGAAAATGAACCCCAGGGCTGTATATGATGACATATATGTACTTTGATGAACTTACTTTGAATTTTGAAGTTATCCACTCTGCTCCAGGAGCTTGGTGGTGAAGTGTAATAATTGTCCATGAACTTGGCGGTGTGGGACCTGAGGCTTCTGTACCCCCTGCCCGACGGCCTGGATGGTGGGGGATCATAATGGACCTTCTTTCTTGTGACAGTTCTCCATATAAATTGAACCCAGGTTGGTGGGGCCCTGAGACAGCAGCACTATCAGCTGAAATAATAAGTCCAGCAGGCCATAAGACCATAAATGTGGTCACCCTATGGGTACACTAACCCCAATCTTTCCTCTCAGCTGCCCCTCAAACCCTTTGAAAGGCCTAGATAGAGTGGATGTGGAGAGGATGTTTCCTATGGTGGGGGAGTGTAGGACCAGAGGGCACAGCCTCAGAATAGAGGGACATCCCTTTAGAACAGAGAGAAGGAGGAATTTCTTCAGGTGATGAATCTGTGGAATTCAGATGGCTGTGGAGACCAAGTCACAGGGTATATTTAAAGCGGAGATTGATAGGTTCCTGATTAGTCAGGGTATCATAGGTTACACAGAAGGCAGGAAAATGGGGCTGAGAGGGATAATAAATCTGCCTTGATAGAATGGTGGAACAGACTCGATGGGCCGAATGGCCTAATTCTCCTCCTATGTCTTATGGTCTTATGGTCTCATTGTCCCACCACCCACCTGCACCAGAGAAACCTACAAACCAACCTGCACACCCTTGGGACATAGGCAGAAACTGGAGCCCTGGGGTATCCCACACAGTCATGGTGAAGGTGGGGTACTTCCAGCATTTGCTGCTTGAATATTGGAGTAGACGGACAGAAGAGGCTTCAGCTCAAGCAGCCTTTATGTCATATACAGTGGGTCTATTCCCTTGATAGAGTGAAACAGTGATATTTCTTCCAAGGGCAGATAATGAACGAGTTCCATTTTTACCCGTGTCCTTAAGTCAATTCTGTCTGTAAGTTGGAAAGGAACAAAATCATATTTATTCTCACCGACATATGTTGCGAAATTTGTTGTTTTGCAGCAACAGGACAGAACAAAACATAAAAATTACCATAATTTACAAAAATCAATAAATAATGCAAAATACAAGTAATGAGGTAGTGATCATGGGCTCAAGGACTATTTGATGCTGGAGAGGAAGAAGCTTTTCTTAAAAAGCTGAATGTGGGTCTTCAGGCTCCTGTACCGCTCCCTGATAGTGATAGGATAAAGAGGGTGTGTCCCAGATGAGGAGGGTACTTACTATGGAATGTCACCTCCTTGAGGCACTGCCTTTTGGAGATGCCTTCGAAGGTGGGGAAGCTGGTACCCATGATGGATCTGGCTGAGAATACAACTCTCTGCCGCCTCTTGCAAGCTTGTGCAATGGAGCCTCCATACCAGAGCATGGTGCAAACAGAGAGAACGCTCTCCACTATACATCTGTACATACCAAAGCTCAAAGTTCCACTGAAATATAGCCATTACAATGCCCTATGCATGATCGCATCAATGTGTTGGGGCCAGGACAGATCTTCTGAGATGTTGACAGGCAGGGACTTGAAACTACTCAACCTTTCAACCACCGACCCCTTGATCAGGATTGGTGTACGTTCTTCTAAATTCCCCTTCCTGAAGTCCACAATCAGTTCCTTGCTCTTACTGACATTGAGTGCCAGGTGGTTGTTGATCAACCGGCTGATCTTGTGCATCTCCCACAAGAAAATCCTCACATCCACAGCATTGCAAAGAGTGACAGCAAAAAACACTTAAAGTGACAAGAAAGAACAATGACTAAAAGTGGAGATAGAGAGAGAGGGAGAGAGAAAGGAAACTGGTCCTGCTATTTTCAGGAGCTAAGTAAATGTGCATGGTGGTCTTTTGAATTTAATAATGTCATGAGATCTGGGTCGTGTTGGATTCTGATGTTTTGATCCAAAGTGCTTTTAGAAGTCAAGTAAGAGGCACAAAACTTGTTGCTTTGTGATAATTTTATTAAGTTTTTTTTAGTAGGGGAGGGAAATACATAAAGAGAGTAAAGACTAAACTACTACTACGTCGACTCAGGCATAGGGGGCTGGCGTCGGGCACGATGACGGACTCTCCACTTCTCCCTCTCCCTCATCAGTGTGTTCAGTTCATCTGCATTAGCCGCGCCTCTGTCTTCTAGGAGCGTGTTGACCATAGTCTTGGGAGGGCGCCCAGGGTTCATCCTCCTGTGCTTGGGCTCCCATATAATGACTAGGCTGGCAGGTAGCTCGGGGTGGCGTAGACAGTGCCTAGCTAGTTGCAGTCTTCTCGCCTCGAATTTAGTGGTGAGCATCGGTAGGTTGTTATAGAGCTCGACGTTCATCATGTGCTGTTGCCAACTCACATCAAAAGCCGTCCGGAGCATTCGTATATAGCAACCATCTAGAATCTTTCGCATCATCTTGGTGAGTGTCCACGTCTCACATCCGTACGTGAGAATGGACTCTATGACTGCTATGAAAATCCTCTTTTTAAGCCCTCTGGTCATGTTCAACTTCCAGATTTCCTTCATGTCGTTCATAGCCCTCCATGCCAGCTAAAGGCTAAAGATGGCAGGATAGATTAAGAATAGTCAGCATGGCTTTGTGCATGGTAGGTCATGTCTGACCAATCTTATAGTGTTTGCAAGGCAGTTACCAGGAAAGTGGATGAAGGCAAGGCAGTGGATGTGGTTAGTGGGGATATGGAGGGCTGTTGTAGATCAAAGGGACTAGGTAGTTTAAGTGGTTGTGGCATGGACTAGATGGGCCAAAGAACCTGTTTCTATGCTGCACTTTTCTATGACTCTATTACTGTAAGAGATAACCAATCAAATCGTCCCTATTCAAATAACCTGATACTGGAGAAATGTTCAGAACTTGCAAAGAACTGTATGCACTAGAGACACATTGAACGATTGTGTATACATACTGTGACCACTAGGAAACATACTAACAGTTACATGTATATGGGTAGTTTTATAAAATACAAACAGGCATAAATTTTTAAACTGGAAAGAAAATAACAACTTTACTGTCTAATCCAACAGTCACACGTAACTAGGCCAGGCAGCATCTCTAGGAATAGGTGCAGTCGACGTTTCAGGCCGAGACCCTTTGTCAGGACTAACTGAAGGAAGAGTGAGTAAGGGATTTGAAAGTTGGAGGGGGATGGGGAGATCCGAAATGATAGGAGAAGACAGGAGGGGGAGGGATGGAGCCAAGAGCTGGACAGGTGATTGGCAAAAGGGATATGAGAGGATCATGGGACAGGAGGTCCAGGAAGAAAGACGGGGGGGGGGGACCCAGAGGATGGGCAAGAGGTATATTCAGAGGGACAGAGGGAGAAAAAGGAGAGTGAGAGAAAGAATGTGTGTATAAAAATAAGTAACAGATTATACACACATTCTTTCTCTCACCCCCATCTGTTACTTATTTTTATACACACATTCTTTCTCTCACTCTCCTTTTTCTCCCTCTGTCCCTCTGAATATACCCCTTGCCCATCCTCTGGGTCCCCCCTTCTTGTCTTTCTTCCCGGACCTCCTGTCCCATGATCCTCTCGTATCCCGTTTGCCTATCACCTGTCCAGCTCTCGGCTCCATCCCTCCCCCTCCTGTCTTCTCCTATCATTTTGGATCTCCCCCTCCTCCTCCAACTTTCAAATCCCTTACTCACTCTTCCTTCAGTTAGTCCTGACGAAGGGTCTCGACCTGAAACGTCGACTGCACCTCTTCCTAGAGATGCTGCCTGGCCTGCTGCGTTCACCAGCAACTTTTATGTGTGTTGCTTGAATTTCCAGCATCTGCAGAATTCCTGTTGGTTGGTCACACGTAATTATGTGGGTAGTGGGAAAATTATATCTCTTCTGTTTCTAGATCTCGTTTCTGGAGATTCAGTGTGACTCGACCCAGTCATTTTGAAGGGCCGTGCCTTCACTACTCTGGTCCAACACTACTTGCCTTCATTGCACTCTTTCTCTTTCTTGTATTATCTTATTGAGGTTTATGGTTATGAATATGCGAAGGGTTTGTGGAGCTGATGGCTAAGGATGGTGGGGTTATTGCTTGTGGTTGGACTAACATGAGGGAGGTGAAATGAGTGTTCTGGTTTATGGGGATGTGGGCCAAGGTTTTGGGAGTGTGGGGGAATGCACCAGGGTTTGTGCGGGTGTGGAGGTTAGGATATGATTATGCAGGCAGTGGAAAAATCATCCCTCTTGATCTCGTCACTCGAGATTCAGTGTCACACAACCCTGCCACTTTGATCTGACCCACGCCTTTATTAAACAGGTCTAACTCTTGCCTTTATTGGATCTTCCTCCTCCTTACACAGTCAGTTGGTTCATGGGGGTGTGGCCAGGGATAGTTGGCATGTGTGGGCCCTTGGATATTAGGGTTAAGGGTAGCATTGGGAGATGTACATGTGGGGCAAGGAGAGATAGGGATGTGGAGTTTAGTGTCGTGAGGTATGTGGGGTTGTGGAAGATAGGGTCATGGAGTCACTTTAATCTGGCCCATGCCTTTTATTAACCTGGTCCGACATCACTTGGCTTAATTAACCGCGTGTGGGACACATCATTAGTAATATAACCTGGGGTCTTCAGGTGTTCCAGATCTTTAATCACTAGACACCCAGGTTCATTGGGGCAGCTACTTATTTGGGCCAACCCTGAAAAAAGAAAAACTAATGGAGAAATTAGCTGGGATTTCCTTCTTTTATTTGGGACACTATGCCTCTTAATTGGGACAGAAGACTGCTGTTGAACAGCTTATAACCAGCATCAGACATGAGCAATTGTGTGGCCTTCAGACGCTACACCCTGCTTAGAGCAAAAAGTTTTTAATTCACATCAGTTGTCTGCACTTGTGTTCAAAAAACAGTGATTTTTGTCACTGATAGTTGGTGAAATATAAGCAGGAAGATGATTCAGAACCTTCTTGCTCACTGCAGTTTCAAGCATTCAGGCTTGGAGATGCCAGAAACAGCTGGGAGTGAAAATGAAACTTTCACTATTTCAATAAGTCAGGAACTACGATGAGTATGAAGGTATTGACGATCAAAGATTCAAAATACATTTATTGTTAAAGTATATACAGAGTATATATAAGATTCATCTTTCCACAGACAGCTACGAAACATAGAAACACCCTGGAACCCGTTCAATGAAAACGTCAAACCCCCAATGCACAAAAAAAGAACAAATCATGCAAATGGCAAAAAATGAGCAAAACACACAGAATATTAAACATCATCTTGAATGTTACATTGAAAATGAAAATGTCAAGGATGGAAACGTCAAACGCATTATATGACTGCAGTCTGTAATCTGCACTCAGTGGCTGCGCTGATTTTGTTCATTTACAGTCAATCAAAAGAACATGACTGCCTAAGCTGAATTCCTCTGTCGATAACTATTAGGAACAAATACTCAGTTTTATAGTACTATAGTATTATTGATAGTGATTTAATTTGTTCTGCATTTAATTTAAATACATAATTTGTAGTCCTTGGAATTGAGTCTGTAAATTGTGAATCAGTTCAGTGTTGAGGTGAATGAAGCTATCCTTGCTGGTTCAGGAGCCTGATGGTTGTAGGGTAACAATTCTTCCTGAACCTGGGGTGTGGGACCTTAGGCTCCTGTACTTCCTGCCCGATGGTAGCAGTGGTGAGGGGGGAGACATTTAATAGCAACCTAATGGGCACCATTTTCACCCAGAGGGTGTCCCGTATATGGAATGAGCTGCCAGAGCAAATGGTTGAGTCAGGTACACAAACAGCATTGAAAAAGTATTAGGACGACTACGTGGATAGGAAAGGTAGAGGAATACGGGCCGAACACAGGCAAATGGGACCAGCTTAGATGCACGTCTTGCTTGAATGGACATGTTGGGCTGAAGGGCCTCTTTCTGTGCTATGTGACTGTACAACTTCAAATCCCAAGAATGCAGCAGTGGTAGAGTAGCAGTTAGTGTGATGCTATTAAAGCTTGGGGTGTCAGGGTTCGGAGTTCTCCCTGCAGTGTGGGTACTCATGGGTATTCATTAAACAACGGGAAGTTGAAACTGCCCACGCATCACTGGCACCAGCCTACCCACCGTCAAGGACATCAATACAGAAAGGTGCCGGAAAAGGGCCGGTAACATCATGAAGGATCCCACCCACCCTGCTCATGGACTGTTTTCCCCTCTCCCATCAGGTAGGAGGCTACATAGTACCCACTCCAGGACTACCAGACTCAAAAACTGTTACTTTCCCTGAGCAGTAAGGCTGATCAACACCTCCACCCACTAACTCCACCACTACTTTATTATTTCCCCTCAGTCACCTTATGACCAAGCAGAACTTCATGGACGTACAGTCAATCTATGTATTGAAGCTATCTTATGTGTTATGTCCTTCCTGATTTGGTTTGTTATTTTATTTCTAATTACTGGATCTCACTGTTTCCTTGAAAGTTCACAGCTGATGTTGATCACTCATTATTGTGCTGTTAAACGATTAGCCTTTGACATGAGGTTGACCCTTATATAATTGTCTGTACATTTCATTTAGTGGTTAGAAGCACTTGTTAGAAGTTGAAAGAATATTTGTACCTGTATTTTATTAGAATGCTGAGAAATACTGTCTTTTAACGCTAGCTCCTTGTGTTCTGTAATGAGTTGGTGAATAACAAGACTGCCTTCAACAACAGCTATGCCAGGATTGGAGCTTAAGAAAATGGAGAAACTCTCAAGCGAGGGCAGAATAGTAAAAAGACACTCTTAACAGTGAATCCATCCGCGGTGGATTTGATATTGATTCTGCAGCCCCCACCTTGACATGAAGTTAAAATGTCGGCAATGGAGAAGAGAAGTCTTGAAACTCAGTCAGTGTGTTCGCAATGTCCATCTAGACTATCAAGACCGTCGAGTGGGTGGGCAGCAAGCACGGCGGCTGTGGCGCTGGGAGCCCATGCAAGGGCCGAAGCAGCGCTTGCCGGGCCGTCCCTTGGAAAAAGAGAAATTGATGTAAAGGTAGGGAAGACTCACTGGAAGCTACATTAGATGCTCTGCAGCATGAAAAGGAGTCAGAGGCGGCTTTAGATGAGGCCAAAGTCATTGAAGTGGGCATGGAGCAGCTAGCAGATTATGACCGTGTTAGATCAAACTCAACGTCATTCAGCTGAGAGAATGACAAAGCATGTTCAAGGCCAGTCTGCTTGTGCTTATATCCACCCACCAGCAGACACTGAAGACTCAGGCCAGCCATTCAAGACTGGAAGGGGACGCTTCTTCCTTATGATAACACCCCACAACTCGACACCTTTTACTGAAACGGGATGGATCAGACTTCAGTACAGAGACCGCCTCCCTCACATGCTCATACTCACACTGAATGGGCAGATACCTCAACACATCCACTCACTCGTCCAGAGATATGAAAAGAGACATATAGCCATATTGTGGTGGACTCCATGGCTCATACGTACGGTGGCATAACACAGGTTGTGAGGCTACTCAGCCTCCCAGTAAGGTGCACCACAACCCCAACCTGATCACCAGGTGTCAGATCTTGCAAGATTCCTTGCCCATCGTGACCTGCCGATGGCCAGACTCACCAAATTTGGTGATCAGCCAGAAAATTGCTGGGCTTGGAAGTCCACTTTCTCCAGTGTCACTGGAGACCTCAAATTTAAGCCGAGTGAAGAAATGATCCTGCTGGAGAAGAGGCCCGGACCCAAATCTGCTGAGCATGCAGGGAGGTTAAGGTCACTTCACATCAAACATCCCAGTGCTGCTCTCACTTTCCTCTGGCAAAGACTGGAAGAGTGCTACAGGACTGTGAAGGCAATGGAGACCGCTCACTTCAACAAACTCGAATACTTCCTCAAGATTTCTAGCAAGGAGCCCCAACATCTGTGAGATCTAGGAGTTGGAGGCAGCCAAGGCCAAGGGCCACTTATGTGGCTTGTTTTACCTCGTCACTGCACGGGGCATTAGTCCCATCTCGGAGAAGCTCCCCTTTAGTCTGCGGGAGAAGGGGATGTCAGAGGAAACCAGACACAAACGGGAAAAGGGAATCAGCTTCCCACCCTTCTTCTTCTTTTCCAGTCTCATCCGGGCCGAAGCCAAAATGACAAATGAGCCCTGTTACATCATGAACACCCCTAACTCAGAGGTCCTGTAATGGTGCACAAAACTGAGATGGACAATGCTGTCCAAAAGGATGATTCTAAAATGTCAGAAGATCCTAACAAACACTGCTCCCTACATCGGAAACCACACCCTCCCTGGAAGTGTAGAGGCTTCAGGGCGAAACTTGTAGGGGATTGAAGGACCTCCCTTAAAGGGCATTCCACATGTTTCTGCTGCTGTTCTACAACCAGGAGAGGGAGAGGGAATGCCACACTGCCATCCAGTGCTCCGAATGTGACAGCCACAAACACATTGCAGCTCTTCATGTTGTCCCACCTCCCTAGTTTGTGAAGAACAACACAAGAAGCTCCATACAACATGGTGTGGCGGGAGAGGAATTCCCTTTCTCTCTAGTTGCCGCCTCTTCCTGTACTTTGGTCTGTGGGGAAAACTCTGCCAGTAAGTCATGTTCGGAGATCTGCCTCAAAGGCCATCATGAGAAGAGGATGAGGATGTCTGTTGTCTTGGTTGATCAGAGCAACTCGTGAGCTAAATCAACTTTTTTCCAACATATTTAACATGACCAATGGTGCCTTCCTTTACACACTTAAGACATGTGCAATGAGCAAGAGACTTTGCTGTCAAATCTGTTGGCAAAAAGACTTGTTTAGCTCTCCCCAAGCTCACTGAGTGTGACAAATTTCCGGACAACAGGAAGGAAATCCCCACTCCAGAAGCTGCAACTCACCACTCTCACCTCAAGTCCCCAGCCAGCAAGATGCCTTCACTCGACCCAGAGGCTGAGATCCTGCTCCTGCTAGGAAGGGACATCATACAGGTGCACAAGGTACTCCCCTTGCACAGAGGTCAGCACCGGAGTGGGTCATAGTAGGAGATGTCTGCCCAGGGAGTGCCCCCAAGCCTTCACCTGTGAACATCTTCAGAATTAGCGCTCTAGGAAATGGGTGCTCCAGTCTCATGACCTCCTGACTTTGCAGAACCCGAGTCAAGGAGAGCTTCGGCCAGTCCTGCCAGCCGCCTGTCCCTCCCGCCTTCACCTCACAACAAACAAGTGTGGCGTGCAGCACAGCAAGCATGTTAGAATCTGTCTCTGTCCAAACAACGATGTCTACAAACCAGGTCCGTCAATGGATTACCTTACTCTCCTGAGGGTGACGGATAACGGATTCCACCAAGACGGCTCAAATAACTGGGTGGTACTGCTCCCCTTCCACAGCACCTGACGACATCTTCCAAACATCCAAGCAGCCGCCCCGCTTCACTTGCACGCATGTTCAGGAATCGGCCACAGAAGGAATCTTCTCTTCTCCTCTGAAACAGCCAAGACACGCTAGCCTTTTTCCAACTTGCGATCATGCACGATCGCCTCTAACAAGGTGGAAGCCATGAGCGCAATTCCTCCAGACGGCCTTGCGAAAGGGTTGGAAGACTTGCACTTAGATGTTGACTTCCCTTCTGTTCAGACAAGTCTAGGCGTAAGTTGGCACGTTACCAAAGGCACTTCCACTTTCCAGGTGTCATTACACCAGACGTGGGGTTTTGTCTACAGCGAACAGCCTCTTTCATCCACTTGGATTCACTATTCAGTAATCATTCAGGGACGGTGATTCTTTGTGTGCAGTGTATAAGGAGATCAACCGGTCCAGCGCAGTGGAAATTTGTCCCTACCAAGGAAAAACCTGCTCATCATGCCATGAGATCAATGCCAGCCAGCAATCTAACTCATAACACATGGTTAACGAAACTAGCCTTCTTGTTCAGGTCAATAGAGACAGAAGCCACTATTCTACAACTCGATCTGATTAACCCAGAATCTGATGCTGAGATCCACCCATAGGTCACTTATCATGCTACTCGCATCTTCAGCAACTGGTTAGACCCTAAGCGCTTTGAGAGGTTCTCAAGTTGGAAATTGTGGTCACGCGCAAGGCTGATACATATAGCTAAATCATTTGCACAAAAGAGCAACTGTAGTGGTTGGCCTATCTGTTATGGTTCCTGCTCCCTGGATGATGTAGGGTTAAACTGAGACCATCATCACTGGCAGTCTGCAACATGGTATCTTTAGAAAAAGATGAACTGTCAAAAAATGATTGAAATGTGAACTCTGGTTACAAATCTGTAAAAATTAAGACAATATTTTAAGTTTGTACAGATTCTAGATTGGTTTTGAATTCTCTGTTGTGCATTTGTTATGATCTAATTGGTTTATTTCGAAGTGTGGGCTGGGATAATCTCTTCCCCTATTTACTGCCTTTGCAGAAATTTGGAAATAATTTTAGCTTGTGTATTATACAAGTCTTTCCCAGCCACATTTTGCTACCTGTGTAACCTAAACCAAAAATATAGGCAGGTAGAGGAGGTGTGTTCTCTACACTTTTGATAAAATGGTTTTGATGTTAGGGGTGTGATTTGCCTTTTTTTGGGACCAGTATGTTGAGTTGCTTTCTGTCAGTTTATTGTAAACGTGATTTTCTGAAATGTTGTCAAATGTATATTGCCTGTGGTACACAATCCTCAGCTCAGTGGAAAACCTGTCCAAACCATTATATTACAGCTATTGTTTTGCATGGATTTTCAACAGCTGTTATAAATAGTGGGTAGTGATCCCTCTTAAAGGACAAAATTTTACTCCTGTATTTCGAATCCAGTTGACCGTCTTATTATTTTTTAATATTTGGCTGTGCTATTCAATTGATCAGGAGAATTGACTCTGATATGTTTAATGTTTTTTATGAAAGCCATGAGTTCAGTTGGTGACATCTTTTACAGTTACCAGGCGGGGAGTGTTATGTCCCTCCTGATTTGGTTTGTTATTTTATTTCTAATTACTAGATTTCACTGCTTACTTGTCGGTTCACAGCTGTTGATTACTGATGTAACCCTCTGACCGTGGCTCATATTAAACCAGGCTTGTAAGTTATCTCTGACTGACAGCCATATGACTCAACATTGCACGGGTAACGGTGAGACGGCCATCTTCAATAAGCAACACCCGTCTAGGTTCGATATGATTCGGCCACAACCAAACAAGAGAGTTGGAATGTTCCGTCAAGGGAACAGAAACTATGGTGAATGCTGTATAAATATTGCCCTGTGCAAAGTTTTCATTCACCAGGAACTAACAAACCTTACACCGGCATAAACTTAAAGTGAAGTATATTTACAGATATTTCAACTTTTAACAGTTAACAGGAAAAAAGGGCCTATTACAGTTAAACCCATCTGTAATATGCACATGAACGTTGGGGCTCATCGCCGAGTAGTCGGGTGCTCTGCTTTAATTACTCACAGTGCTGGATCCACGTTCCCCGTGAAAGACACCAGCCACGGTACGAACTTCCCTCAAAGTCCATAACGAATGAAATGGCTAACTCAGGAGATTGGCACTTCCTCCTTGGGACTATTTGTCTGCACAAAGCACTTGCAATGGGGTCTCTCCTTCAGGCAGGGTTCCGCAAGTGTCTCTCTTTGTGTTCCCCCTCACATCTCCAACTTCTTCCAACACCAACCAAAAGGCCCTCTCCCAAAACCACGTTCTCCTAGAAACTGGATGTCACCAATTTCTCTTTAATGTTCTGTGGCAGCCCACTGGACAGAATGTTATCGGCCAGTTGGCTGAGACGACATTCCTAGGTTGATCAGATGACTCCTTATCTTAGCAGAAACCAAAATACTGGTCTGTGAAGCTTAAAGAACAGGACACACTGCACTTTACAGGAAAGCTGCAGAAAACAAACTACCTAACAGCATCATGATTGAAATTCAATAAAACATCTTCTTAGCCAGGCCATTACACTTGTTATTGTGTGGTTAAGCGATTAACTTTTGTCGTCAGGTCGGCCATTTTATATCATTTGTACATTTCGTTTAGTTAGAAGCACATTGCTAGAAATTGGAGAAATTTAAATCAATATTTGAATCTACCTTTTGTGAGGATGCCGAGAGATACTGTCTTAATGAACAATAAAGCCACCTTCAAACTACAACTACACAGGGACTATTGTTATATCTATCTGCCGAGCTTAGCAGAATGGGTAAACTCTTGAGGGAGGGCAGAATATTATGTAGTTATTTATTATGTTTTTTATTATTGTTAAAAACATTTTTTTCTCAGCTCAAGCTAGTAAAACCTACGGTATGGGCACAGCCAAGCACACTCATTTCTCAATTGTCAGAAACTTGTGGACTATTCAGGTGGTGTTTAGTATTGTGGCTTTCTGAAGATTGACATTGATATTGCTATGTTGCCCTAATTGTTTAATTCTATTGTGTAGTGACTTTGGGATGATACCAGTTGTAGATACTACTATCGGGATAATGTATACCCTGTTCATATTCCGAAGTCTTTCACTTTCCTCCTTTAATTCAACCTTATTAATATCTTTCTTGTAGGCAGGTGACTGTACACAATGCTGCAAATTAGGCCTCATTAACACCCACATAATATCCAAATTCCTGCATTCTGTACTCGGATTTATGAAGGCTAATGTGCCAAAAATCTCTCCTATCTACCTGTGACACTACTTTCAAGGAATTATGGATCTGTATTCCCAGAGTAACACATACACAAAATGCTGGAGGAACTCAACAGGGCAGACAGCATCCACGGAAGGGAATAAATGGCCAGGGTTTCGGGGTTGAGACCCTTCATCAGAACCCAGTTTCCTCTGTTCTACCACATCCTCAGTGTCCTACTGCTCATTGTATAAGTCCTACGCTGGTTTGTCCTGCCAAAGTGCAACACCTCACATTTTTCTGCATTAAGTTCCATTTGATTGGATGTACATTGACTTCCTTTGGTTGGATGAATTTTGGGCTTTGATTGGATGAAAACCCAATTCTTGCTAACTGTATGAATACCACCCCTTCTACCAAATGAGCGCATACTTTCTCAGACAGGAGGATCTCTCCTCCCTTTGCCTGTGTAAGGGGGTTTCATCTCTTACGTTACCGCGTAGGCTAATTAAAATGGCTTCTTTGTTATGTTATACTTGGGAATGCTTCTTTGTTATGTTAAACGCTGAGAAAGTTTTTGCGCTAGCAGCTTGTTTTGGGTTAGAATATAATAAGAATATGTTACAAACCAATTGGGATAGTTGTTATGTTTTTGGTGTATTTGAAGATATTGTATGCGCGGGGTTTTGGGAGAGAAGGCGGGAGAGCGAGACAGAGGATGGACCAGGTGCTGTGATGTCCGCTAACGGGGTCGGACCCCAAGGAGGACGTTTGGTGAGGAGACGGAGACGGACTCATGTGGAGCGTCTGGTCGACCACCGTTGTTGGTCCCAGGCGGCTGGTCGAGGTGGTCCAGGGTGAAGAAGAAGGGTCTTGAGCTCCAACTGTTTGTGCACGAAGAGATTGAACTTTGATAAGTGTGGCGCCTTTTATTTTCCTTTTATATTTTATTCTCTCTTAATTATATAGTTCCAGTAATATCTATAAACTGTAAATCATTTAATCGTATCTGGTGTATTGTCTGTTATTTGGGTGGGGTGGGGTACATCACACAGCATCCGCACAAACTAATTACGGGGCCGAGGGCTGTTTCCCTAGACGACAGAGAGCCGAGCGACCCTGAGGCTGGCCAGGAGGGCTACACCTGGATATAGGCCTGCAGTTTTCCAGTTCAGCTTTGGATGTTCTCAAACCAGAGAGGACACAGTACAGTGGTGTAAGTCCCTTGCAACATACTCACAGAGCTGAATACACTCAGGAGGTCAGGCAGCATCTATGGAGAGGAATGAACAGCCAACGTTTTGGGCTGAAGGGGACTTCTTTCAGGATTGGAAAGGAAAGGAGAAGAAGCTGAATAAGAAGTAGGGGGCAGGGGTAGGAGTACAAGCTAGAAGATGAGAAATGAGATGAAGTGAAGGAGAAGGTGGGTGGGTGGGGGAGAGTGGGGATGAAGTGAGAAGCTGGGAGGTGATAAATGGAAAGGCTAAAAGCCTGAAGAAGAAGGAATCTGATAGGAGAGGAGAGGGGGCCTTAGGAGAAGGGGAAGAAGCAGAGGCACCAGAGGGAGGTGATGCGCAGGTAGGGAGAAGAGAAGGGGTAAAAGGGGTGTTAGAATAGGGAGTGGAAAAAGAGAGGCAGGAAGGAGAAGTCAACAGAAATTCGAGAACTCGATGTTCGTGCTATCAGGATGGAGGCTACCCAGACGGAACTTGAGGTGTTGCTCCTCCAACCTAGGACTGGCCTCATCGTGACGGTAGGGGAGGCGTGGACCAACACGGACTAGATGTGCTGCAGTGCCTTCTGACTCTGTTTTGGAATGGGAGTGGGAAGTAGAACTAAAAACAAAATCGTGCCTGTAGAGGCAGACAGAATAAAAGGTGCTCGAAGCTAGTAATTTGCTGGTGTTTCTCAACAAAGTCCAAACAACTACCAGTAATAACTAATCTCTCATCCTGCTGGTCAAACATCAGGAGGTGCCACAGTCACAAAACTGAAAGCATGAAAGCTGTCTACTAGGCAATGTTAAATCACTTTAATTGGAATCTTGCCGTGAGTGTTCCTCCACTTCCCACTGACCCGTCACCCTCGGCAACCTGACAGTGCAGTGAGTGGCTAGTGCTGTCTTGCATCATTACAGGTGACGCATTCCCCTCTGAGGCGTTTTTACTGTTGTCCGACCCTGTTAAAATATTTAGAGGCATTTGCCAGATCTGTGCTTAATGAAAGAACAATCATTCCATATACAAAGCCAGCAATTCAAAATCACAAAGGGGCCTAACTCTGAGTAAGTTTGCAGAATGGCACAGAAGATACCATTGATGTAAATTGAAGGAAGAATTAGACCATAAACCCTTAAGACATAGGAGCAGAATTAGCCCATTCAGCCCATTGTCTCTGCTCCATCATTCAATCATGGCTGATTTACTATCCCTCTCAACTCCGTTCTCCTGCCTGCTCCCTGTAACCTTTGACACCCTTACTGACCAAGAACCTAGTAACCTCCACTTGAGGCTAGAGGCAGAAATGTATGCAGGTCAACTCTGGCGGGTTTTGCAGGTCATTAATTATGAAGTGAAACCTGACATCATGAGTGGCAACTACTTTCATGCACACTTTGAAAAGGAGAACCAAACTACCGCAATGAGGGTATCTGAAGCGTCCAGTGACCCTGTGACCTCAGTCTTGTTGGCTGACATCAAAACGTCTTTCAAGAGGGAGAAACCTTTCAAGGCGACCGGCCCAATGCCGTACGTGGTAGGGCTCTGAAAACCTGTGCCAATTAACTAGCAACTGTTCAAAGACATTTTCAATCTTTCATCACTACAAATGGAAGTTCCCGCCTGCTTCAAAAAGGCAACTATCATACCAGTGTCCAAGAGAGCAGAGGGAGCTGTTAACGACTAACGCACAGTAACACTATAGTGGTGAAGTGCTTTGAGAGGTGGGTCATGGCTAAAATCAACTCCTGACGAAGCAAGGACCTGAACCCACTTAAACTTGCCTATCACCACAATAGTTCTACAATGGACGCGATCCCACTGGCTCTTCAAACAGCCTTGGGTCATCTGGGCAAAACAAATATTTTTGTCAGGATGCTGTTTATCAGGAACAGCTCAGCGTTCAACACCACCATTCCTACAGTTCTGGTGGAAAAGCTCCAAAACCTGGGTCTTTGTACCTCCTTCTGCAACTGGATCCTTGACTCCCTCACCGGAAGACCACGTTCTGCGCAGATTGGAAATAATATCTCCACCTCG
This sequence comes from Mobula hypostoma, assembly GCF_963921235.1. NCBI lineage: Eukaryota > Metazoa > Chordata > Chondrichthyes > Myliobatiformes > Myliobatidae > Mobula > Mobula hypostoma. The sequence goes on from NC_086104.1 coordinate 7,002,789, forward strand.
CTGATAATCGGCAAAACTGGTGACCTCAAGGACGTGCGCTTAGCCCACTACTCTGCTCTCTCTACACCCATGACTATGTGGCGAGGCACAAATCAAATGCCATCTGTAAATTTGCTGATGAGAAGGCATACAGGAGTGAGATGTATCAGCAGGTGGTATTGTGCTGCAGCAACAACCTTGCACTCAAAGTCAGTAAAACCAAGGAGCTGAAGGGCTCTGGTCCCGGTGCAGGTCGATGGGAGCAGGCAGTTTCGATGGCTCCACATGGACAAGATGAGCCAAAGGGCCTGTTTCTTTGCTGTACTTTTCTATGACTCTAAGACTATGACTGTGAACTTCAGAAAGAGTAAAACGAGAGAGCACACACCAGACCTCATAGAGGGATTAGAAGTGGAAAGACTGAGCAACTTCAGTGTCAACATCTCTGAGGATTGATCCTGGGCCAGGCATATCAATGAAGTTACAAAGGAGCCGTGACAGCAGCTGTACTTCATTAGGAGCTTGAGGAGATTTATTATGCCACTAAAGACGCTCGCAAATTTCTATAGATGTACTGTGGCGAGTATTCTAACTGGCTGCAGCACTGGCTGGAATGAATCACCACAGATCGAAATAAGCTGCAGAGTTTGTGAACTCAGTCAGCTCCATCACGGGCTCTAGCCTCCCCAGAATCCAGGACATCTTCAAGGAGCGATGCCTTAAAAAGGCAGCGTCCATCATTAAGGACCCCATCACCGAGGACAAGCCCTCTTCCCACTGCTACCATCAGGAAGGAGGTACAGGAGCCTGAAGACACACACTCAATAATTCAGGCGCAAACAACAGGAATTCTGCAGATGCTGGAAATTCAAGCAACATACATCAAAGTTGCTGGTGAACGCAGCAGGCCAAGCAGCATCTATAGGAAGAGGCGCAGTCGACGTTTCAGGCCGAGACCCTTCGGTTAGTCCTGATGAAGGGTCTCGGCCTGAAACGTCGACTGCGCCTCTTCCTATAGATGCTGCTTGGCCTGCTGCGTTCACCAGCAACTTTGATGTATGTTGCTCAATAATTCAGGAATAGCTTCTTCCCCTCTGCCATCAGATTTCTGAATGGACCCATGAACGCTATCTCACTATTTTTTCCAGGAAGAGGTACAGTCGACGTTTCAGGCCGAGACCTTTGTCAGGACGAAGGGTCTCAGCCTGAAACGTCGACTGTACCTCTTCCTGGAGATGCTGCCTGGCCTGCTGCATTCACCAGTGTTGCTTGAATTTCCAGCATCTGCAGAATTCCTCGTGTCACTATTTTTTCCCCTATTTTTGCACCACTTATTTAACTTAACTTTATAAAATATACAAATTTCATGACATATGCCACTAATATTAAACCTGATTCTGATATACCCCAAATGACTTGGCCTCTGTGGCTATGAATATAAAGGCTAACTTCAGAGAGATTCTAGGTTTTAGACAGTTTGATAGGATTTCCTCTGCAGAAGCTTGTTGGAGCTTCCGGGAGGATCTGTCTTTCCGGTGGAAGTGCCCAGCTGACTGTATGCAGTGAGGAAATAAGCACACAGTGAGAAATGCTCAGTGTTCTTAAAGGACAATCAAAGTTGAAGGTTTAAAGTAAATTTATTATCAAAGTACTTATATGTCACCTTGATTCATTTTCTTGCAGGCATTCACAGTAAAATAAAAAATATAAAAGAATTTATAAAAAACTGCATAAATAAAGATTGGCAAACAATGAATGTGCAAAACAAGATAAATAGTGCAAATAAGTGAAAAGGTACATAAAAGACAGGGCAGTATGGAAGCATATTGCTTTGCAGCGCCATTTGTGGGGTTTAGTTCTGTAAGGTGTCTATGTGCTCTCCGCATGACTGCGTGGGTTTCCCCTGGGTGCTCCGGGCTCCTCACACATTTCAGGGATGTGCTGGTTAGGAGGTTAATTGGTGACATGGTTGTAATTAGGCAGCGCTGCTCGCTACATCGTGCTGTGACTCTAAATAAAACGAGTTGACAAGCCCTTGAAAGTGGGTCTACAGGCTGAGGAGTCAGTTCAGAGTTGAGGTGAGTAAAGTTATCCAGGCCAGTTCAAAAGCCTGATAGTTGAACGGTAATAGCTATCCCTGATCCTGGTGGAGCGGGGCCTAAAGGCTGATTTATACCTGTGTGTACCAGCTTGTGCTGTAGCCTACGCAAGTGGGCTACGCCTTTGTAAGCATTTATACTTGTGCGTTGGTGTGTCTACATCGCTCTGCAATTCACCGCCAAAACACTAGTTGGCGGTGGGGTTTCTATACCACTGTGTTAAGTTTCTTCATGTTGAAACTCAACACAAAGAAACTCAAACTTCAAACAGTGGCGACTGAAACTGAAGGAGGGTGAACTTTCTGTGCTTGTCTGGCCACTGAGAGACATGGACGAGGAAATGCATTTCAAATATTTTCGGACGTCGGCAGGTAGATTTGACGATTTGGTTCATCGTCTCCAACCATTAATATTGCATCAGAGTACACACAGTATACTCAGAGACTGGCAATCACCATTCGAGTTTTAGCTTCAGGTGGAAGTCAACAGGCTATAGCAGCTAGCTACAAATTGGCGTCAAGCACAAGGTCCTCCATAATTTTGGAGGTCTGTAAAGCTTTATGGAAGCATTGCGGCCAGAGTTCCTTCTCTGCCCTTCAGTCGCCCAATGGGAAGCTATTGCAGCGTAGGAGGAAATGCGATGCTACCAAGCGGACCAATCACAGTTGTTGCGATCTGCATCGCCGCAACGCGTAGTTACATTTTGGGAGAGGTGCGCGGTAGGCTACGGAGTAGGGTTTGCATAGAGTACAGTGTAGGGTGCGCCGCTACGCCGTATCTACGTCGTACATTTGATACATAAATGTAAATCAGCCTTAAGGCTTCTCCACCTCCATCCCAATAGTGGTAGTGAGAAGAAAGCCTGGACCAGATGGTGCGTGTTGTGTATTTAATATTCCAGTAATATTTGACTAATATTGTAAATATATTGTTTGATTAAGTATTCTTTGTTGTTTACATAATTATGTAAAAGTATGTAAATGGCGTACGTAATCACGCCACCACGTGCTATGTGCATGCCTTACTAAAAGTAAGATCGAAACTACGATGTGTTCTCATGAGGTCCCTTTTTCTTCCTTTCAATTAGTATTATGTTTTTCAGTCACAAAACATAACAGTGGTAAGTTTTAAGATCAACCGGAAGTGAGTGCCTACCTGTTGACACGCAGCAAGACGGTTGAGTTAAAAAACACAGCAGTGAGATGTGCCAGTTTAAACAAAAGTTGCAGCAAACCTTCTTCACAAGAGGAGAGAAATGGTTGAGTTTAAACAAAAATGCAGAAAATGGACAAATTCAGAGGTTCATTAACACCGGGTGATAATAATTATAAATAAAAAATAACTAACAATAGACAAGCAGCAGAAGCGAACAGCAAATTAATTGAAATGGAATTGGACATTGCTTGCTGTTTCATTCTTTCCATAAAATGAGCTTGATAAGGAGATACTAAAGATACTGAGCTGAAGCCTGCAGATATCCAGCAAAGAACATTCTGGAGAAGTGATAACTCCTATGGCAATGACATTTATAACAGTAAAATACAACAACCAACAAGCCACATTGGGCTTGTAGGTGTTAAAAACACACGTGCTAGCGTTGTGGGGACATGAGTGGCTGGGACATCTACAACTTGATTGGAGGTCCTTCCACCATTCGAATGCCAATCCCCTGCAATAGAGTCAATTGAAAACAAATTAAACAAGGTACTGGATAATGCCTCAGCAGTGTTTAAGAATGGCACTGCAAAACTCAAACATATGGAGGGTATAATGGTGTTAAATGAAAATGCCATTCCCAAGTTTTACAAAGCCCATTCAGTTCCTTGTACAATCCTTGATCAAAGGTTCATTTATTATCAAAGTACGTATGCAATATACAACTCTGAGATTTGTCTTCTCCAGATAACCACATGATAAACTAGCCAACGAGCTAGATCGCACAGAGGCTGAAGAAAAATTTTCCAAGGTGAATGGAGCCCATGAACAATTCAATAGTTCCAGGAGCCAAAAAAAAAAATAGGTCTGTCAGGATCGGTGGTGAATTTAAGGTCACCATCAATCCAGCACTGAAAGTGGATCAATACCTCTGCCAGTCCTGACGAAGGGTCTCAGCCCAAAACGTGGACTGTACCTCTTCCTATAGATGCTGCCTGGCCTGCTGCGTTCACTGGCATATTTTGTGTGTGTTGCTTGAATTTCCAGCATCTGCAGATTTCCTCGTGTTTGCGTCAATACCCTCTGCCCAGGATTGAGAATATCTTTGCAAACTTTTGTGGTGGAAAAGACTTCAGCAAAATGGACTTAGCTGAGGCCTATGCACAGATGGAGATGGAAGAAGAGTCCAAAGTGTTTCTCACCATAAACACCCAAAAGGGCTTTATCACTATAAGAGGCTTATTTTTGGAGAAGCTTCTGCACCTGCACTCTGGCAGAGAGCTATGGACCAGGTGCTACAAGACTGCCCAGGCACTCAGTCTTACCTGGATGACATCATTGTTACTGGTGAGGATGACAAGGATCATCTCCAAAATCTCAAGACAGTGTTTATAGGATTAGGAGATTATGGGCTCAGAGCATGATGTAACAGATGTGAACGCTTTAAACCAGGTATCACTTACTGTGGTCAAAGCATTGGCACACAAGTTTACACATGTGTGTTGGGAAAATTCAAGCAGTGGTGAATAGCCCAAGGCCAAAGGGCATGTCACAGTTGCAGTCCATTTTAAGATTTGTCAATTGCTACAACAGCTTCGTGCCAAACCTGGCTACTGTGCTCCACCCTTGAACTCATTATTACAGCTTGGGAAGAAATGGCAATGGACAGAGTAGTGGGAAGTGACTTTCCAGAAGGTAAAGGAAATGGTGAGGTCTGACACTGTACTTCACATTATGATTTACATGGTCCAGTGAAGCCTACCTGTGATGCCTTGGCTTATGGTATGGGTGCAATCATATCACATGTTATGAGTCATGTATATAGAAACATAGAAACATAGAAAATAGGTGCAGGAGTAGGCCATTCGGCCCTTCGAGCCTGCACCGCCATTTATTATGATCATGGCTGATCATCCAACACAGAACCCAGCCTTCCCTCCATACCCCCTGACCCCTGTAGCCACAAGGGCCATATCTAACTTCCTTTTAAACATAGCTAATGAACTGGCCTCAACAGTTTGCTGTGGCAGAGAATTCCACAGATTCACCACTCTCTGTGTGAAGAAGTTTTTCCTAATCTCGGTCCCAAAAGGCTTCCCCTCTATCCTCAAACTGTGACCCCTCGTTCTGGACCTCCCCAACATCGGGAACAATCTTCCCGCATCTAGCCTGTCCAATCCCTTTAGGATCTTATACGTTTCAATCAGATCCCCCCTCAATCTTCTAAATTCCAATGAGTACAAGCCCAGTTCATCCAGTCTTTCTTCATATGAAAGACCTGCCATCCCAGGAATCAATCTGGTGAACCTTCTTTGTACTCCCTCTATGGCAAAGATGTCTTTCCTCAGATTAGGGGACCAAAACTTCACACAATACTCCAGGTGTGGTCTCACCAAGGCCTTGTACAACTGCAGTAGTACCTCCCTGCTCCTGTACTCGAATCCTCTCGCTATAAATGCCAGCATACCGTTCGCCTTTTTCACCGCCTGCTGTACCTGCATGCCCACTTTCAATGACTGGTGTATAATGACACCCAGGTCTCGTTGCACCTCCCCTTTTCCTAATCGGCCACCATTCAGATAATAATCTGTTTTCCTATTTTTGCCACCAAAGTGGATAACTTCACATTTATCCACATTAAATTGCATCTGCCATGAGTTTGCCCACTCACCCAACCTATCCAAGTCACCCTGCATCCTCTTTGCATCCTCCTCACTGCTAACACTGCCACCCAGCTTCGTGTCATCCGCAAACTTGGAGAAGCTGCATTTAATTCCCTCATCCAAGTCATTAATATATATTGTAAACAACTGGGGTCCCAGCACTGAGCCTTGCGGTACCCCACTAGTCACCGCCTGCCATTCTGAAAAGGTCCCGTTTATTCCCACTCTTTGCTTCCTGTCTGCTAACCAATTCTCCACCCACACCGATACCTTACCCCCAATACCGTGTGCTTTAAGTTTGCACACTAATCTCCTGTGTGGGACCTTGTCAAAAGCCTTTTGAAAATCCAAATATACCACATCCACTGGTTCTCCCCTATCCACTCTACTAGTTACATCCTCAAAAAATTCTATGAGATTCGTCAGACATGATTTTCCTTTCACAAATCCATGCTGACTTTGTCCGATCATTTCACCGCTTTCCAAATGTGCTGTTATCACATCCTTGATAACTGACTCCAGCAGTTTCCCCACCACCGACGTTAGGCTAACCGGCCTATAATTCCCCGGTTTCTCTCTCCCTCCTTTTTTAAAAAGTGGAGTTACATTAGCCACCCTCCAATCCTCAGGAACTAGTCCAGAATCTAACGAGTTTTGAAAAATTATCACTAATGCATCCACTATTTCTTGGGCTACTTCCTTAAGCACTCTGGGATGCAGACCATCTGGCCCTGGGGATTTATCTGCCTTCAATCCCTTCAATTTACCTAACACCACTTCCCTACTAACATGTATTTCGCTCAGTTCCTCCATCTCACTGGACCCTCTGTCCCTTACTATTTCTGGAAGATTATTTATGTCCTCCTGAGTGAAGACAGAACCAAAGTAATTATTCAATTGGTCTGCCATGTCCTTGCTCCCCATAATCAATTCACCTGTTTCTGTTTGCAGGGGACCTACATTTGTCTTTATCAGTCTTTTCCTTTTTACATATCTATAAAAGCTTTTACAGTCCGTTTTTATGTTCTCTGCCAGTTTTCTCTCATAATCTTTTTTCCCCTTCCTAATTAAGCCCTTTGTCCTCCTCTGCTGAACTCTGAATTTCTCCCAGTCCTCAGGTGAGCCACTTTCTCTGGCTAATTTGTATGCTTCTTCTTTGGAATTGATACTATCCCTAATTTCTCTTGTCAGCCACGGGTGCATATGAATGCCGCATAGCCTTTCCATGACTTTCCTTTACCACTTCAGAGAAAATTTATGGAGAAATTGACAGAGATGCATCGAGTCTGGTTTGGGGTGCAAGATGTTTCAACTAGAACCTGTCTGGGAGAGGGTTTATCCTCATTACTGAAAATGCTGTTAGATTGTCCCATTTACCCTAAGAAAAGGAAATACCTGAAAAATTTACAAATAGAGTACACTCCTCTTGATGTATTCTCCATAATGCAAGAAAAAAATCTCCCTGTTGTGGTGGAGATGATCCAAAGGGAAACCAGAAAGACCCCACACTGTCTCAGGTCTACATGGCCTGCCAAAGTGGCTGGAACGTGCAGTTCCCCCATTTTTGCCAGTGCCAGGAAGTACTTACCCTGGACAGGGGTTGTCTTTTGAGGGGATTGAGAGTTGTAGCATCCAAGCTGAGATCAGAAGTGTTGGAGGAGCTACAGTACATGCCAATCATCTAAGCGTGGTCAAAATGAAAGTGTTGGCTCAAAGCTTTGTCTAGTGGCCTGGGACAGATCAGCAGATCGAACAGTTCACCATACACAATTTGGGATGCCAACACATTCAGAAGATACCAAGAGCAGCACCTCTCCATCCCTGGGAATGGTCTGCATTGCCCTGGTAGAAGATTCATGTGGATTTTGCCGGACCATCGTGGGCACCAATTCCTTGGTAGTAGCGGATGCAGCTACAACATGGTCAGAAGTGTTCCCGATAATCTCCACTACAGCCTCACACACTGTTGATGTGTTAAGAAGCTTCTTCTCAAGGACTGGTGTTCCAGAACAACGGGCTACAGCTGGCTGAGGAACAATTTCAGTCGTCCCTGAAAAAGAATGGAATGTTACATATTACATCTGCACTATGCTAACCAACTACAAATGGTCTGGTGAAAGTGTTTGTCCAGAGTCTAAAGAACGCACTTCGAGCAATGTCAACAAAACACACTGCTCTAACACTGAATCAGAATCTCACCACTATCCTCTTTGCGTATTACAATGCAGCAAACTCCACAACCAGCAACTCTCCTTGCTGTTCCTAGTAGTGCGCTCTTCTGGACCGAGATCTCAGGTATTGTTCCCGGGATTTGTTGGAACCACTCTCCCAGTCCAGGTGTCACAGCTCCAAGTGCTCCTATCACCACTGGGATTACTCTGGCTTTAACCTTCCACATCCTTTCTCTCTGCTCTTTCAAGCCCTGGTATTTCTCCAGCTTCTCATATTCTTTCTTCCTGATGTTACTGTCATTCAGGATTGCCACATCTATTACTATTGCTTTCTTCTGTTCCTTGTCCAGTGTTACTATGTCTGGTTGGTTGGCCAGTACCTGCGTGTCAGTCTGTATTTGCGTCCCACTGGATCTTAGCTCTGTCGTTCTCCACTACCTTCTTGGTGTTTCCCATTTGGACTGGGGAGAGTCCAATCCATACTCAGTGAAGATGTTCCTGTACACAATTCCTACAACTTGGTTGTGCCGTTCGGTGAATGCTGTCCCTGCCTGCATCATGTACCTTGCTACTGTGTGCTGGATGGTTTCAGCTGATTCCTTGCACAGTCTGCATCTTGGGTCTTGTTTGGTGTGATAGACCCCTGCTTCTATTGCTCTTGTGCTCAGCGCCTGTTCCTGTGTAGTCATGTGCACTGGCTCTGTGCTGTACCAGCCCTGCCATTTCAAGCCATGGGTAGGACTTTCTTATGTCAGCCACCTCTGACATCTGGCGATGGTACATCCCATGTAGTGGCTTGTCCTGCCATGGCCTCTGGTCCTCTGGCTCTGCTTCACCCATTTCCATTTCCATGTCCCCTGCCTGCTGTCTAAATATTCTCCGAGCAGGTCATCCTTCAGGGCCACCTTCCTGACGTACTCATGGATGTTTCACATTTCTTCCAGGACTGTGGCCTTGACACTTCCAAGTCCCCATCCTCCTTTATTCCAGCTGGTGTACAGCCACTTGGCATTGGACGTTGGATGGAATCCTCCATGTATTATTGGTAGCAGGTCTTGATATCAGCGGCTTCCCGTCCATTCCTTGGCCAGCACGTTATTGCAGCTGGGTATCTGAATGTGTTGATGGCTCTGTGTTGATTGTTCTTCCCATTCAGTTGGCTTTTTAGGACCAGTCTCACTCTTTGGAGGTACATAGACGTTGCAGTCTTCTTTGTGGCCTCATCAAGGCTTCCATGTGCCTGCAGGATCCCCAGGTATTTGTAGCTGGCCTGTACATCAGGTATGTGGCCTTCAGATAACTCGACTCCTTCAGTGTTAATGAGTTAGCCTATTTTCACTACCATCCGGATGCACTTTTCCAGCCCCAATGACATCGCAAAATCTCTGCTGTACACCCTTGTCAGGTGGGTTAGAGAGTCATATATACATGAATAGAGAATGCATTGTGGGTTAAATGTGTTGGTTGTCCATTGTTTCTAACGATGATTGTCTGTGCAGCTCATAGAGCCACATGGAGAAAAACCAGCGCGGGAGGAGTTTTACAGTGAAAAGGCCGTTGCCCTGGGGCAGTTCCACTCTCTTGGCCTCAAACATCTTGGTCCAATGGTATGAAAAATCGTCACATGTGGACACTTCCTTGGCTGCAGTGGATAGCCGTGACGCCTTCCGTGCCTTGTCACGCCCTTCGCTCTCCACGAAGAGTTGCAGCACCGCCCTCTCGGCCGTTGGATCTTGTAGTTAATTTCATCCACCCAGTCCGCCGGAACTTGCTTTGCATGCTGGCGTAGGCATGTCCTTATCTCACCGGGGTTGGAGGCTCCTGGCTACCCTCACCCGGTTTAGCCTGCCTCTCGAAGCAGTGTACCTGGGTGTGGCCACCGTTACATGCAAACAGTTACTTGGAGACACAGGTGAGAGCTGGGCGGCAGGTGGGGACCAAAAGTGGGCAAGCTGCCCCCGGGCCGAGCACAACAAGCTCTCACCCCACACAGCCTGGGTTAAGTGTAAAAGTATGTGAATGCCATACGTCATCATGCTACCATGTCCTATGTGCACACCTCACTAAAAGTGAAAGTGAAACTAAGGCACGCCCCCGTGAGCTCCTGTGTTTTTTTTCCTTAAATTAGTTTGATGTTTTGGATTTGCAAAACATCACAGTGTAGTCCTTGCTTTCATGAGGCAGCAATCCTTCTAAATATCCTTCAAGGGGAGAACATACGTACTGGTGTTGGTAATGGTTTATCATTGTCACACGTACAGAAGTAGAATGAGAAACCTGTTCTGCACACCGTCCGTGCAGATCAGTTCATTACATAGCAGTAGTACAAAGGCAAAGGAGAGCAGAGTAGAGTAAAGAGGCATAGAATGAGTGGATAGCCAGAGACCTTTTCCCAGGGCAGAGGTGTTTTTTGTTTCATCCTGGGGCCATAATTTTAAGGTAATTGCAGGAAAGTGTAGGGGTGTATGTCAGGGGTGTGTTCTTTACGCAGAGAGTGGTGGGTGTGAGGAACACGCTGCCAGAGGTGAAAGAGGCAGATACATTTGGGACGTTCAAGAAACTTCTAGGTAGGCACCTGGATGATATAGAAAATGGAGGGCTATGTGGAAGGGAAGGGTTAAATTGATCTTAGTATTTGGGAAAGGGCATGGAGGGCTAGAGTCTACGTGTGATAGGCAGAATAATAGGTCAGCATGGACTAGACGGGCTGAAGGGTCTGTTTCTTTGCTGCTGGGTTTCATGACTATACATGGAAAAATGTGAAGTGAGATCAGGTTTGAGACAGGACACTGTTGTTTGATAACTGTAGTCAAATGCACTCAGTGGCCACTTTATTAGGTGCAGGAGTGGAAGCTGGTGTGTTTTTCTGCTGCTGTAGCCCATCCACTTCAAGATTTGATATGTGGAAAGTTGAAAGATGCTCTTTTGTATATGTAAACATGAGGAATTCTGCAGATGCTGGAAATTCAAGCAACACACATCAAAGTTGCTGGTGAATGCAGCAGGCCAGGCAGCATCTCTAGGAAGAGGTACCGTCGACGTTTCAGGCCGAGACCCTTCTCTTTTGTATATCACTGGTTATTTGAGTCACTGTTACCTTCCTGTCAGCTTGAACCAGTCTGGCCATTCTCCTCCGACCTCTTCCATTAACAAGGCATCCTTGCCCACAGAACTGCCACTCACTGGACTTTATTTTTGTTTTTCGCACCGTTCTCTGTAAACTCTAGAGACTGTTGTATGTGAAAATCCCAGGAGCTCAGCAGTTTCTGAGATACTCAAACCACCCCGTTTGGCACCAACAATTATTCCATGATCAAAGTCACTCAGATCACATTTCTTCCTCATTCTGATGTTTGGTCTGAACAACAACTGAACCTCTTGACCATGTCTGCATGCCTTTATGCATTGAGTTGCTGCCACATGACTGGCGATCAGATAATTGCATTAATGGGCAGGTGTACAGGTGTACCTAATAAAGTGGCCACTGAGTGTATGTTAAAGACCAGGAGAGCTGGTGAACAGTTCATTTCTGCAGTTACATCCGGGTTTCATGGACACAACTGAGTGTCAATCCTGCACTATCTCCAGCTTGATCTGTCAAGCAGACCTTTACAGAGGCTGCTAATTGCTTCATGCTAACTGTGGTGCATCAGCTCTCTGCTAATGACACCCTCTGTTTCACTTCCGTCCTGTTTGTGCCTGGAAATAATTCTCCTTTCCAGATCTAATTGACAGTATGAACATGACGTCATGGACTCCCAGCATCGTACAGCATATAACAGGCCATTTGGCCCACTATCTCTATACTGACCCTCATGCCTATCTACACCAATCCCACTTGACTACATTAATTCCATATACGGTATCTCTCTGCTCTACTCCTATTGTATTATATAAGTACATATACCTGTATATTACTATTTATGACTTTGACTTTCATTTTCTTGCAGCTATTTACAGGAAAATAAAGAAATGCTTTAGAATTTATAAAAAGCTATACACAATCAAAGACTGACAAACAGCCAAATGTGCAACGGAAGACAAACTGTGTAAGTAAATAATAAATTATATTGAGAACTTGAGCTGTAGAGACCTTGAAAGTGAGTCCATAGTTTGTGGAAACAGTTTACAACCCAGGCTGCCATCACTGCTCATTCCTGCCATCAGGAAGGAGGTGCAGGAGCCTCGTGACCCACACCACCGGGTTCAGGAACAGATATTACCCCTCAGCCATGAGGCTCTTGAACCTTCAACTTTACTCACCTTAACACGGAAAAGTTCCCACAAATTATGGATTCAGTTTCAAAGACTCTTCATCTCACGTTCTCGATCCTTATAGATCTTGGATTGGAGTACAGTGCAGGTGCAGTTGAAATGTTTCTGCGCAAGTCCAGCAAAGAGCTTTAAAAAACCAGTCTCCATAAAAGACGGGTACCGTCCAGCGGAGCGGTCATCGTGGGAGCATTCATCGGAGTGGTCTGAATCAGAGTGGCTCAACAGAGCTTCAGTGAGAACAGGCGGAGGCAAGGTAAGTAGGCAAGTTCATTCCTTTCTTCCAATTTATTTTTTCTCATTTAACTCCTGAGAGAATAGAGGGTATGTCTACAGAGCCAGTCTTCTGTTCTAGGTGTTTGATGTGGGATTTCCAGGAGACTCCCAGCCTCCGCGATGGCCACATCTGCACCAGGCGCATCGAGGTGCAGCTCCTTAGAGACCGTGTGAGGCAACTGGAGCTGCAGCTCGATGACCTTCGGCTTGTCAGGGAAAGTGAAGAGGTGGTAGGAAGGAGCTACAGGGAGGCGGTCACCCCAAGGCTACAGGAGAAAGATAAATAGGTGACCATCAAGAGAGGAAAGGGAGAATGTCAGATAGTGGAGAGCACCCCTGTGTGTGTCCCCCTCAACAATAAGTACTCCATTTTGAGTACTGCTGGGGGGGGGGACGACCTACCTGGGGGAAACAACAGTGGCTGTGCCTCTGGCACTGAGTCTGGCCCTGTGGCTCAGAAGGGTAGGGAACTGAAGAGAATGACAGCAGTAGTAGGGGACTAACGCAGCAGCTGGGGGACAGATAGGTGATTCTGTGGACGCAGCAAAGAAACACGGATGGCGGTTTGCCTCCCAGGTGCCAGAGTCCACGATGTTTCTGATCACGTCCACAATATCCTGAAAAGGGAGGGAGCCAGAGGTTGTGGTACATACTGGGACCAATGACATAGGTAGAAAAAGGGAGGAGGACCTGAAAACAGAATACAGGGAGTTAGGAAGGAAGCTGAGAAGCAGGACCTCAAGGGTAGTAATCTCAGGATTGCTGCCTGTGCCACGTGACAGTAAGGATAGGAATAGAATAGGTGGTGGATAAATGCATGGCCGAAGAATTGGAGCAGGGGGCAGGGATTCAGATTTCTGGATAATTGGGACCTCTCCTGGGGAACGTGTGACCTGTACGAAAGGGATGGGTTACACTTGAATCCAAGGGGGACCAATATTCTTCCAGGCAGGGGAATGGGAGCCAGTGTGATCGAGCTGAGGATGAGCCAGCAGGTTCACATGTAGATGATAGTGTAACATGAATGTAAGGAAGGACAAGCCAATGATTGGGTACAAATACAGAGTTAAAGGAAATTATAGGCCAGATAGCCTAACCTCAGTGGTTGGGAAAGTGTTGGAGTCTATTATTACAGATGAATTTTTGGGGAACGTGGAGACTAACGATAAAATAATTCAAAGTCAGGTTTCTGTGAAGGGAAATCTTGCCTGACAAATCTGTTAGAGGAAGTAATAAGCAGGGTGGACAAAGGAGAGGCAGTAGATGTCATTTACTCAGATTTTTAGAAGGCGTTGGATGTGGAGAGGATGTTTCCTCTGGTGGGGGTATCCAGAACTAGAGGGCACAGCCTCAAAATTGAGGGGTGACCTTTTAGTACAGAGGCAAGGAGGACTTTTTTTAGCCAGAGAGCAATGAATCTGTGGAACGCTTTGCCACAGACTGTGGTGGAGGCAAAGTCCGTGGGTATACTTAAGGCGGAAGTTGATGGTTTCCTGATATGGCAAGAAAGCAGCAGTATGGGGTTGAGTGGGATCCAGGGTCAGCCATGATGGAATGGCAGAGCAGACTCGATGGGCTGAATGGCCTAATTCTGCTCCTATGTCTTATGGTCTTATTAATATTATTCTTTCTCTTTCCTTTTGTACTTGCACAGTTTTTTTGGCACACTCGTCATTTGTCTGCCCTGTTCGGTGTTGTCCTTTATTAATTCTATTGCATTTATTTTATTTACTGTGAATACCCACAGGAAAGTGAATCTCAAGGTTGTATATGGTGACATACAGTGGTATGCAAAAGTCTGGGCACCCCTGGTCAAAATTTCTGTACTGTGAATAGTGAAGTGGGTAAAAGATGAACTGATTTCCAAAAGGCATAAAGTTGACACATTTCTTTAATATTTTAAGTAAGAAAACTTCTTTATTTCCATCTTTTACAGTTTCAAAATAACAAAAAAGGAAGAGGGCCCGGAGCAAAAGTTTGGGCACCCTGCATGGCCGTACTCAGTAACACCCCCTTTGGCAAGTATCACAGCTTGAAAACGCTTTCTGTAGCCAGCTAAGCGTCTTTCAATTCTTGTTTGGGGGATTTTCGCCAATTCTTCCTTGCAAAAGGCTCCTAGTTCTGTGAGATTCTTGGGCTGTCTTGCACGCACTGCTCTTTTGAGGTCTGTCCACAGATTCTCGATGATGTTTAGGTCAGGGGACTGTGAGGGCCATGGCAAAACCTTCAGCTTGCGCCTCTTGAGGTAGTCCATTGTGGATTTTGAGGTGTGTTTAGGATCATTATCCTGTTGTAGAAGCCATCCTCTTTTCATCTTTGGCTTTTTTACAGACGGTGTGATGTTTGCTTCCAGAATTTGCCGGTATTTAATTGAATTCATTCTTCCCTCTATCAGTTCTATTCAAAAAGTTCAAAGGAACAGCTAAACAAGCCTGATGCAGTTTGGAAACAAATCCTGTGGACTGATAAAGTTAATATAGAACTTTTTGGCCGCAATGAGCAAAGGTATGTTTGGAGAAAAAAGGGTGCAGAATTTCATGAAAAGACCCCTCTCCAACTGTTAAGCACGGGGGTGGATCGATCATGCTTTGGGCTTGTGTTGCAGCCAGTGGCATGGGGAACATTTACTGGTAGAGGGAAGAATGAATTCAATTAAATACCAGCAAATTCTGGAAGCAAACATCACACCGTCTGTAAAAAAGCCGAAGATGAAAAGAGGATGGCTTCTACAACAGGATAATGAACCTAAACACACCTCAAAATCCACAATGGGCTACCTCAAGAGGCGCAAGCTGAAGGTTTTGCCATGACCCTCACAGTCCCCTGACCTAAACATCATTGACAATCTGTGGATAGACCTCAAAAGAGCAGTGCATGCAAGACGGCCCAAGAATCTCACAGAACTAGAAGCCTTTTGCAAGGAAGAATGGGCAAAAATCCCCCAAACAAGAATTGAAAGACTCTTAGCTGGCTACAAAAAGCGTTTACAAGCTGTGATACTTGCCAAAAGGGGGTGTTACTAAGTACTGCCGTGCAGGGTGCCCAAACTTTTGCTTCAGGCCCTTTTCCTTTTTTTGTTATTTTGAAACTGTAAAAGATGGAAATAAAAGTTTTCTTGCTGAAAATGTTAAAGAAATGTGTCATCTTTAACTTTATGTCTTTTGGAAATCAGGTCATCTTTTACTCGCTTAGTTATTCACAGTCACAGAAATTTTGACCGGGGGTGCCCAAACTTTTGCATGCCACTGTATATGTACAGTATTTCTGATATTTAGCTGCTATGTGAATAATCAGAATCGGAACTGCTCACTTGTGATTCATTCACCTAGACACTTGGAAGAAGGTCACCTGATTGACTGAGCTGAGGGTCACACTGTACCAGTTGAGATTTAAATTGTGACCTATAACTAAATATCAGTGTCTGGTCTGTCAACGAGATAACCAGCAGATGAAGTGTTTAAAACTTCATGACCGTTCTTGAATTAGACTGTTTTACTGCCATTTTCTTTGTAGATTAACAATTAATTGTCTGTTGGTATTTTTATAACCGCTTAAAGTCAAAGTACATTTATTATCAAAGTACGTGGCCAAGTGGTTAAGGTGTCGGTCTAGTGATCTGAAGGTCGCTAGTTCGAGCCTCAGCTGAGGCAGTGTGTTGTGTCCTTGAGCAAAGCACTTAACCACACATTGCTCTGCGACGACACCGCTGCCAAGCTGTATTGGCTCCAGCGCCATTCCCTTGGACAACATCGGTGGCGTGGAGAGGGGAGACTTGCAGCATGGGCAACTGTCGGTCTTCCATACAACCTTGCCCAGGCCTGCGCCCTGGAAACCTTCCAAGATGCAAATCCATGGTCTCACAAGACTAATGGATGCCTATAATAAAACATATATGTCACCATATACAACCCTGAGATTCATTTTCTTGTGGGCATACTCAATAAATCTGTAGAATAGTAACCATAACAGGCTGCACCAACTCCGGCTTTCAACCAGAGTGAAACAGGCAACAAACTATGCAAATACAAAACAGAAAGAAATAATAATAATAATAATAAAAAATAAATAAATAAATAAATAAATAAATAATAAGTATCGATAACATGAGATAAGGAGTCCTTGAAAGCAAGTCTATTGATTGTGGGAACATTTCAATGAGGGGTGAGTGAAGTTCAATGAAGTTATCCCCTTTGGTTCAAGAGCCTGAGAGGTAATAACTGTTCCTGGACATGGTGGTGTGGGTCCTGAGGCTTCTGTACTTTCTTCCTGATGGTAGCAGTGAGAAGAGAGCATGGCCTGGGTGGAGGGAATCCCTGATGATGGATGCTGCTTTCCTGTAACAATGTTTCATGTAGATGTGTTCAGTAGTGACGAGGGACTGGTCTGGGCTGGACCCATATGGACTGGACCATCTGCTTAACCCTGACCTAATAACGGGTCAATTTACAATGACCAATTGATCTACCGACTGATACATCTTTGTAACTGTGAGAGGAAACCTGAGGACCCAGAGAAAACCCACGTATTCCAAGGGGAGGACATACAGATATCTTTTTTTTTAGATTAGATTATGAGGACACGCAGTCCTCTTTTATTGTCATTTAGTAATGCATGCATTAAGAAATGATACAATATTCCTCCGGTGTGATATCACAGAAACACAGGACAGACCAAGACTGAAAAACTGACAAAAACCACATAATTATAACATATAGTTACAACAGTGCAAGCAATACTGTAACTTGATGAAGAACAGGCTATGGGCACGGTAAAAAAAAGTTCAAAGTCTCTCGAAAGCCCCACATCTCACGCAGACAGGAGAAGGAAGAAAACTCTCCCTGCCATGCCCGACCACAGTCCGACTCTGAGTCGTCCGAAAACTTCGAGCCTCCGACCAGCCCTCTGACACCGAGTACCGAGCACCATCTCTGCCGAGCACTTCGACCCCAGCCCCGGCCGCCAGCAGCAGGCAAAGCCGAGGATTTGGGGCCTTCCCTCCGGAGATTCTCGATCGCACAGTAGCAATGGCAGCGAACCGGGCATTTCAGAAGTTTCTCCAGATGTTCCTCCGTGCTTCTCACGGCTGTCTCCATCAAATCAGAATTGTGCACGGTACCCTATTTAACAAACACTATATCATTTCACCGGAGAGGCTGCGTGTGCTGCATCGCGCCGCTATCTTCTCCTCCCGATCTTCCAGGGGAAGGTGGGAAGGAACTCCGAATTCTGATGACCCAAGCTGTAAAAATGTAACACTACTGTGACACCCAATCATTATTCGAGACGGCAGACAACAGACCCAGCACCGATTCCTGTAGCACACCACCAGTCGTAAGCAACCAGTTGGAGAGGCAGCCATTATTACCACTCTCTTGCTTCTCCCACTAAGCCAATATTGAATCCACTTTATTCCTATTCACCCCGAATGCCAAGTGACAGAACCTTTTGGACCAGTTTACCATATGGAAGCTTGCTAAAGTCTTGCTAAAGTCCATGTGGGCAATGCTCTCTGCCTTTACTTCATCAACTTTCCTGGTATCCTCCTTGAAAAGTTCTGTAGGATTGTAAATATAAGAGATGCTGGAGGAACTCAGCAGGTCAGGTTCTATCAATGGAAATAAATAAACAGTCAAAGTTTCAGGCTGAGATCCTTCATCAGGTCTGGAAAGGGATGACTCCAAAATAAAAAGGTGGCGGGAGGAGAAAGAGGACAACCTAGAAGGACATAGGTCCTTTCTCACCCACCTGGCTTCACCTATCATCTTCTAGCTTCTCCTCCGTCCCCTCACCCCTACCTTCTAATTCTGGAATCTTTCCCCTTCCTTTCCAGTCCTCAAGACGGGTCTTGGCGTGATGCTCCCTGACCTGCTGAGTTCCTCCAGCATTTCGTGTGTGTTCCTCTGTAAGCTCGGTTAGTCATGACCTCCCGTGCACAAAGCCATGCTGAAAGTGGCCTTGGAGTGTAAGCGCGTAGTTGCCTTAAGGTGGAATCACAGGTAGAGAGGGCAGTGAGGACTGCTTCTCGTACGCTTGCCTTTGTCAGTCCAGGCACTGAATATGGGCGTTGGAAGGTTATGTTCAAAGTACATTTATTATCAAAGCATGTATAAATTATACAACCTTGAGATTTGTCTGCTTACGGGCAGCCGCAAAGCAAGGAAGCCCAAAACAACACAATTTAAAGAAAAAGATCAACAGCCAATGCACAGCGAAAGAGGTAAAAAGTAGAAAGCATGCAAGCAATGAAAGCAAACAAGAGCACTCCGAACCAGACTGAGTCCATAGACCCGAATCCTGGAGCAGTCAAAGTAAGCCCTTTGCCCTGGTCTCAGGTCATCATATAGTGGGGCACATTGTTGCGAAGCTTGCAGACATGAAGAGCGTTGCAGCCAGAGCAGTCTCACAGCCTCAGAATCACTCGAAGGATTGAGTTATAGGGAGAGGAAGAGGTGGGGTTTGAGACCCCTGGACTAGCCAAGAGGACCCTGAACTACAAGTTTGAACTCTGTGCTTACTGACTGGCCAGGCCTCGGGCCTCCTGCTCAACACAATCATCCAGTCCTGGGACCCCCTCACCTGGGAGAGCACCACATCCATGGATGACATTCGTCATGCATCCACGTCACTGACCTTTGAGTGTGGAGCAGAGGCCTGAGGTCTCCCTCCTCCACATCCCAGTCCCTAAACCCTAATCTTACCTCTCACTCCACTCTCTGTCCCCAAGCTCTGGGTGCCACAGTAGCACAGAGCTTTCACAGTTCGGGGTGTCAGAGCTTGGACTTCATTCCAGCATCCTCTGTAAAGAGTTTGAACATCCTCCCCATGAACCACATGGATTTCCTCTGGGTGCTCCGGTTTCCTTCCCCAGTCCAAAGACGTACTGGTTAGTAGGTTGGAAATAATGATACTTTATTGATCCCGGGGGAAATTGGTTTTCGTTACAGTTGCACCATAAATAATTAAATAGTAATAAAACCATAAATAGTTAAATAGTAATATGTAAATTATGCCAGTAAATTATGAAATAAGTCCAGGACCAGCCTATTGGCTCAGGGTGTCTGACCCTCCAAGGGAGGAATTGTAAAGTTTGATGGCCACAGGCAGGAATGACTTCCTATGACGCTCTGTGCTGCATCTCGGTGGAATGTACTCTGACTGAATGTACTCCTGTGCCCAGCCAGTACATTATGTAGTGGATGGGAGACATTGACCAAGATGGCATGCAACTTAGACAGCATCCTCTTTTCAGACACCACCGTCAGAGAGTCCAGTTCCATCCCTACAACATCACTGGCCTTACGAATGAGTTTGTTGATTCTGTTGGTGTCTGCTACCCTCAGCCTGCTGCCCCAGCACACAACAGCAAACATGATAGCACTGGCCACTACAGACTCGTAGAACATCCCCAGTATCGTCCAGCAGATGTTAAAGGACCTCAGTCTCCTCAGGAAATAAAGACGGCTCTGACCCTTCTTGTAGACAGCCTCAGTGTTCTTTGACCAGTCCAGTTTATTGTCAATTCATATCCCTAGGTAATTGTAATCCTCCACCATGTCCACACTGACCCCCTGGATGGAAACAGGGGACACCGGTGCCTTAGCTCTCTGCAGGTCTACCACCAGCTCCTTAGTCTTTTTCACATTAAGCTGCAGATAATTCTGCTCACACCATGTGACAAAGTTTCCTACCATAGCCCTGTACTCAGCCTCATCTCCCTTGCTGATGCATCCAACTATGGCAGAGTCATCAGAAAACTTCTGAAGATGACAAGACTCTGTGCAGTAGTTGAAGTTCGAGGTGTAAATTGTGAAGAGGAAGGGAGACAAGACAGTCCCCTGTGGAGCCCCAGTGCTGCTGATCACTCTGTCGGATACACAGTGTTGCAAGCACACGTACTGTGGTCTGCCAGTCAGGTAATCAAGAATCCATGACACCAGGAAAGCATCCACCTGCATCGCTGTCAGCTTCTCCCCCAGGAGAGCAGGGCGGATGGTGTTGAACGCACTGGAGAAGTCAAAAAACATGACCCTCACAGTGTTCGCTGGCTTGTCCAGGTGGGCATAGACACGGTTCAGCAGGAAGACGATGACATCCTCAACTCCTAGTTGGGGCTGGTAGGCGAACTGGAGGGGATCTAAGTGTGGCCTGACTGTAGGCCGGAGCAGCTCCCGAACAAGTCTCTCCAGGGTCTTTATGATGTGGGAGGTCAATGCCACCGGTCTGTAGTCATTGAGACCGCTGGGGCGCGGTGTCTTCGGCACAGGGACGAGGCAGGACGTCTTCCACAGTACAGGAGCCCTCCGGAGCCTGTTAATTGGTCATGGTAAATT
Source organism: Mobula hypostoma (assembly GCF_963921235.1). NCBI lineage: Eukaryota > Metazoa > Chordata > Chondrichthyes > Myliobatiformes > Myliobatidae > Mobula > Mobula hypostoma. Next base: position 7,023,734 of record NC_086104.1, read on the forward strand.
GTCTCGTGATTAGGCTAGGGTTAAATCGGGTTTGGTGGCTGTGCGGCTCGTTGAGTCAGAAGGGCCTGTTCTGTGCAGTAATTCTAATTAAATAGAAAATAAAAACCATCCCTACACACTTAAAAGGCAAATATGCCCAAGCCATGGAGATGGCAGCTTGACGCCATCTTGACCATTTTACAACTGCAAACTGCCCCTTTTACATTCACTGCCCTGTCTTCCTGTGACTCCACTGTACGCAGGGCCCTTCCCTTCAGTGCCAAATTCCTGCTTTGAATCACCCTTTCAAAATGTAATGCTTCACACTTTTAACTGAATTATCTGAATTAAGTTTAACCCTGATTGACAGGTTCGTTAGTTCGTTTGTTATGTGCCATGTCGTATGATGTGGGTGATCATGTCTTTCCACGTCCTTGATTGTTCTTGGCATATTTTTTCTACAGGAGGGGTTTGTCATTTCTTTCTTCTGGGCAGGGACTTTACAAGACAGGTGACTCCAGCTATTAACAATACTCCAGAGATTGTCTGCCTGGTGTCACTGGTCACATAACCAGGACTTGTGATGTGCACCAGCTACACACACAACCATCCACCACCTGCTCCCATGGCTTCTCGTGACCCTGACTGGGGGGAGATGCTAAGCAGGAGATACTCCTTGCCCAAGGGTGACCTGCAGGCTAGCGACTTGTCCCTCCATTGGTAGAGACGTATCTCCACCCTGCCGCCTAGATAGGTTAATTAGTAATGTAAATTACTCCTGGTGTGAGAATCAGGGTGAGTTCATGGGCATGTGAAATAGAATAAATTACATGGAAAAGGGCCTGTAGGTGCCTTAAAACCTTTCACTTTGTGAGAAGGGGATCATCAGCCATGGTTGACAGCTCAGCTCAGAGAAGGAAAACTCTGATCATAAACCTCCGCTGCCTTGTGGCTATATCCACTCATGGGGAGGGCCTGGTGAGGGAAAACTCTGGAGCTGGAGTCCCTAAGGCAGTCCTACGTTGAGTTCAATGCTGACTGGCGACTCCTGCGATGCTGCTGGTGCCAAACTGTATCGGTCTCTGCCGTTCCGTTGGGTTCAGCAGCTGTGTGGAGAGGGGCAGCCTGCTACATGGGCAACAGCTTGCTCTCCATATCGTACTGCCTGGGTTTCACGTAGACAGCTGGGGTGCTGCATCTGCAGTCGACCCCGACCAATGTATTGACTGTTCAGCAATGGAGCTAAGTTAGGAACCTCACTATGCAACACGTAGTTAATCAAAGCTCGTTTTTTATTGCACAAACAGCAATGTCCCCGGGCCAACAGCTTAAACATGAATTCTGCTGTACCCTCTGTACCAATACTATCCCTGACCATTTTCTCAATTTATAACACCAAAATAGGGGATCTCTGTTGGCCAGGTGACCGATCCTTTCTTCTCCAAGCCGCTGACATGGGAGTTCTCCCTTGCTATGGTGGGTACCTTGAGAGGGCTATCACTGACAGCCCACTTGAAGCATCCAGTTTCATGGTCATTCCTTATCAAGTCAAACATTGCTTTTCAGTGCCATTGGCTATATGTCATTTGATCAACCTTTAACACCTTTTTATTGGCTCTTGTCCAGCAGCGTGTGGGCACGTGGTTAAGGCATTGGACTAGCGACCTGAAGGTCGTGAGTTTGAGCCCCAGCCGAGGGAACATGTTGTGTCCTTGAGCAAGGCACTTAACCACACATTGCTCTGCGATGACACTGGTGCCAAGCTGTATGGGTCCTAATGCCCTTCCCTTGGACAACACTGGTGTCGTGGAGAGGGGAGACTTGCAGCATAGGCAACTGCTGGTCTTCCATACAACCTTGCCCAGGCCTGCGCCCTGGAGAGTGAAGACTTTCCAGGCGCAGATCCATGGTCTCGCAAGACTAATGGATGCCTATCCAGAAGCGACAACTGCTAATTTATGTTCTCTTCAATAGCCAGCTCGAATCACTCCTGTCAGGCGCAGACCACAACATTCACAAACCTGCATGGTATATCAAAGAACATCTCACAAATAACTTCTTATTTGGAAATAATCTCTGGTCCAGCATATTACCTGAAGCATCATTGGGACTACTTTAAAACACAGGAAGCCAAGCAACTTCATCTCACAAACTGGAAGACGTAAAGCACTTCCACAAAGTGGTAGCCTCCATCTCCAAGCATGTGGCAGGACCAAAGACAATTGATCTGCTTACTTCCACTGTCCTTGACCCATTTGAGTTCAATGATTTCTTCCATATTTTATATCCGTCATAGTCAACAAAAGGAGGCCCACCCTCTCTCTCTCTCTCTCTCTCTCTCACTCTCTCACTCTCACTCACCCTCCCTCTCCCTCTTGCCTGCTCACCCTCCCCTCTCTCTCTCTCCCTCTCTCTCTCCCCCTCTCTCTCCCTCCCTTCCTCCCTCACCCAACTCTTTCCCTCCCCTCCCCTTCCTCACCTCTCTCCCTCCCTCACTCAATCCCCATCTCTCTCTTCCTCCCTCTCTCTCCCTCCCTCCTCTCTCTCCCTCCCTCTCTCTCACTCCCTGTCTCTCTAACTCTCTCTCATCCTCTATCTCTCTCCCTTCCTTGCCCCTCTCTCACGTCCCTCTCATTCTTACCTTCTCTCTCTCATTCTCTCCCCCTTCTCCACTCCCTCCTTTCCCTCTCTCACTTTCACTCTCTCTCTTCCCCTCCACCTACAACTCTCTCTCTTCCCCTCCACCTACAACTCTCTCTCCCTCCCTCCCTCCCTCTCTCTCCCCTCTCCCAAGCAACACACATAAAAGTTGCTGGTGAACACAGTAGGCCAGGCAGCATCTCTAGGAAGAGGTACAGTCGACGTTTCTGGCCGAGACCCTTCATCAGGACTAACTGAAGGAAGAGTGAGTGAGAGATTTAAAAGTGGGAGGGGGAGGGGGAGATCCAAAATGATAGGAGAAGACAGGAGGGGGAGGGATGGAGCCGAGAGCTGGACAGGTGATTGGCAAAAGGGATACGAGAGGATCATGGGACAGGAGGCCCAGGGAGAAAGACAAGGGGGGTGGGAACCAGAGGATGGGCAAGGGGTATATTCAGAGGGACAGAGGGAGAAAAAGGAGAGTGAGAGAAAGAATGTGTGTATAAAAATGAGTAACAGATGGGGTACGAGGAGGAGGTGGGGCACTAGCGGAAGTTAGAGAAGTCGATGTTCATGCCATCAGGTTGGAGGCTACCCAGACGGAATATAAGGTGTTGTTCCTCCAACCTGAGTGTGGCTTCATCTTTACAGTAGAGGAGGCCGTGGATAGACATGTCAGAATGGGAATGGGATGTGGAATTAAAATGTGTGGCCACTGGGAGATTGTCGACTGTACTTCTTCCTAGAGATGCTGCCTGGCCTGCTGCGTTCATCAGCAATTTTTACATGTGTTGCTTGCAATTCCAGCATCTGCAGAATTCCTCATGTTTGTGTTTCTCCCCTCTCTCACTCTCTCTCACAACCCTCCCTCCTCCTCGCACCCACCTTCCCCTCTCTTACTCTCTTCCTCTCTCTCCCCATCCCTCCCTCCTCCCACTCTCCCTACCCTCTCTCTCACTCTCTTTCACCCTCTGCCTCCATCACTCCCTCTTTCTCTCTCTCACACACACGCTCTCTCTCCCTTCCACCTTCCTCCCTCCTGCCCTCGCTTCCCCTCTCATTCTCACTTCCTCTCTCTCATTCTCTCCCCCCTCCCCTCCCTCCCTTCTGCCTCCCTCCTTCCCTCTCTCTCACTTTCACTCTCTCTCTCTTCCCCTCCACCTACAAGTCTCAACTCTCTCTCACTCCCTCTCTTTCTCCCCATCTCTCTCTTCCACCCTCCTCACCTTCTTTCTCATGCTCCCCTCCCTCTCTCCTTCCCTCCCTCCCTCTATCTCCCTCCCTCTCCCTTTCCCTCTTACTCTTGCTCTCTTCCCTCTCTCCCTCACTTTTCCCCCTCACGATCCCTCCCACCGTCTCCACCTCTCACTCTTTCTCTTTTCCTCTCTTTCATTTTCACTCTTTATCTCTCTCTCCCTCCCTCCCTCCCTCTCTCGCACTCTCTCTCTTCCTCCACCTACAACTCTCTCTCCCCTATCTCTCACTCTCTCCCTATCCCTCTCATCCATCCTCCCTCCATCCTCTCTCTCCCTCCCTCCCCCTCCCTCTCACTCTCACTCTTACTCCTCTCTCTCACTTTCTATTCTCAGGCTCTACCTCCTTCTCTCTCTCCCTACCCTCTCTCCCACTCTCTCTTTCTCCCTTGCACTCCTTCCCTATCTCCCTCTATCTCTCACATGCTCTCTCCTTCCCACCCTCCTCCCTCCTGCTCTCGCTTCCCTCTCACTTTCTCTTTCTCTCTCTCTCTCTCTCTCACTCTTTCTCACCCTCCCTCACTCCCCCCTCTCTCACTCTCGCTCCCTCCCTCTCTCCTTCCCCCTCCATCCTTCCCTCGGTCCCTCCCTCCTGATCTCTCTCAGTCTCACGCTCCACTCTTTCTATTCCTCCCTCTCTCTCACTCTTCCTCTCACTTTTCTTCCCCTCCCTCTCTTTCTCTCCCTCGCTCCAACATTCATACCTCCATCTCTCCCAGCCTCCCCATCTCTCACTCTCTATCTCTCCCCCTCTTTTCTCTCTCACTCTCTATCTCCTTCTCTCTCCCTCTCTCTGCCTCTTTCTCTCCCTCACTCCCTCTCTCTCTTCCTCTCATTCTCCCTCTTTCCTCTTCCCTCCATCTTTCTCTCCCTCCCCTATCTCTCTCATTCTCTCTCCTCCTCTCTCTCACTCTCTCTCTCTCTATCTCTTCCACCCTCCCTCCATCCTCCCTCCCTCCCCACCCTCTCTCTCCCTCCCTCCACCCTCTCTCTCTATCTCTCTTCCTCCTTCTCTCCTCTGTCTCCTAATCCCCCATCTCACTCGCTCTCTCTCCCTCCCCATCCATCCTTCCCTCTCTCTCCCTGCCACCGCCCTGATCTCTCTCTCTCAATCCCCTGCTTCCACACTCTCTCTTCCTCCCTCCCTCCATCCTCTCTCCCTCCTCCCCTCTCTCTGTCCTCTTCTTCCCTCTCACCCTCTCTCACTCTTACTCTTCCTCTCACTCTCTCTCCCTTCCCTCTCTTTCTCTCTCCTTTGCTCCAACCCTCCTCCCTCCATCCCTCCACTCGCCCCATCTCTCACTCTCTATCTCTCTCTCCCTGCCTCCTCCCTCCCTCTCTCTCACAGTCATCTCTTCCTCTCTCTCCCTCCCTCCCCCTTTCTCCAACTCTCTCTCTCTACCCCACCCCTCCTTCTCTCTCTCTCACTCTCCCTCCCTCTCCTTTTGTCCCTTCATCTCTAACTCTCTCTCACTCTCTCTGCCTCCTTCTCCCTCTCTCACTGTCTATATCCACCTCTTGCTCTCCCTCCATCCCTCCCCTTCTCCCTCTCCCACCCTCTCTCTCTCTCCTTCCTCTCTCTTTCTCCATACTTCCATCTTTCTCTCTACTTTTCTCTCTCTATCTTTCTATCTCTCCCTCTCTCCCTCCCTCCCTCCCTCTCTCTCTCCCCCTCCCTCTCACCCTCTCTCTCAACCCTTCTCTGACTACCTCTCACTCTTCCTCCCCTCCCTCTCTCTCTCCCTCCCTCACTCCAATCCCTCCTCCTTCTCTCCCTCCCTCTTTCTCTCTCCCACTTTCTCTCCCTCCCTCCCTCCTTCTTTCTCTCATTCTCTCCCTGCATCCCTCTTCCCTCCTGTTCTCTCTCTCCCTCTCTCTTTCTCCCTCTCCTCCCACCCCTAGTCCTCCCTCTCTCTCTCACTCTCTCTGACTCATTCTCCCACTCCTCCATCCTTCCTTCTCCCCTCTCCCTTCCCTCCCTCTCTCTGCCTCTCTCACTCCTTCACATCTCCCCCCACTATCAATCTCTCTCACTCTCTCTCTCCCTCTTCCTTCCTGTCCCCCTCCCCCACCCTCTCTGTCCTTTTCTCTTTGCCCCCTCTCTCTCTCCCCTCTCTCTCTCCACCCTCTCTCACCTCTCTCTTCCATTCTCTCTCCCTCACCCTCCCTCCATTCCTCTCTACACTTCTTTCTCCTCCATCACTCTCTCCCCCCTCCTCTCTCCCTCTCTCATTCTCTCCCCCTCCCCTCTCTCTCTCATTGCCTCATTCCCTCTCCCGTTCTCCCTCTCACACTTTCTACCCACCCTCCCTCTCTATTGCTCTCTCCCTCCCTCCTTCCCTCCCTTCCTCTCTCTAACTCACTCTCTCTACCTCCCTCTCACTCTCTATCCACCTCTCACTCTCCCTCCCTCCCTCCCTCCCAATTCTATCCCACTCCCTTTCTCTTACCCTCACCCTCTCTCTCACTCTATCCCTCCTTCCCTCCCTCCCTCTCTCTCCCTCTCTCTCTCCCACTCTTATTCCCCCTCTCTCTCGCTCCCTCCCACCTTCCTCCCCCTTCATCCCTTCCTCTCTCTCACTCCGTCTCTCTCCCCCCTCCCTCTCCCTCTCTCTCTCACCCCCTCTCTATCTCGTTCTCCCACTCTTCCTACCGCCTTTTCTCTCACTCTGTCCCTCTCTCACTCCCTTCGCTCCCTCCCTCCCTCTCCCTCTTTTACGCTCTCCCTCTCCTGCTCTGCCTCCCACCATCCTCCCTCCCTTGCTCACTCTCTCTCTCCCCTCTTCCTCTCCCCTCCTCTCACTTCCTCCCTCCCTCCTTCCCTCTCTCTCCCACTCTCTTTCTCTCTCTGACTCTCACACTCTCCCCCTCTCCCCCACCTCTATCCCTCCTTCTCTTTCTCCCTATCTTTCCTTTCCTCTCTCTCCCTCTTTCTTTCTCACTTTCTCTCCCTCTCTCCCCCCCTCTCCTCCCCTTTTCTCACTTCCTCTCTTCCATTCCCCTCTTTCTCTCTCATACTCTCTCCTCCCACTCTTCCTCTCCCTCCCCCTCTCCCTCTTTCTCGCCCTCTCTCTCTCTTTCTTTCTCCCTCTTCCTCCTCTCTCCCCCTCTCAGCTCTCTCTCTCACTCTTTCTCCTCCTCTCTCTCTTCCCTCCTCCCTGCCACCCTCTCTCTTTCTTGTTCTCTCTCTCCCCAACCTCCTCTCTCCCACTCTCCTCCTCCCCTCTCTCCCTCCCCATTCCTCTCTCTCATTCTCTCGCCTCAACTTGCTCTCTCCCTACCTCCCCCTTCCTTCCACTGTCTCTCTCTCTATCTCACTCACTTTCTCACACTCTCTCACTCCCTCCCACCCTCCTCTCCCTCTCTCACTATTTCTCTCTTTCTCTTGCCCTCGCTCCCTCCCTGCCACCATCCCTCCTTCTCTTTCCATACCTCCCTCCCTCTCTCTCTCACACTCTCTCTCCCCCTTTCTCTCCCTCCCCCCTCCCTCCCTACCGCCCCGTCTCTCTCTCTCCCTCCCACCCTCCTCCCTCCCTCATTCACTCCCTCCCTCTCTCTCTCTTCCCACTTCTCTCTCACACACACACACTCTCCCACACTCCCTCTTCCCTCCCTCCCTCTCTCCCTCTCCCCCTGCTGTCCTCCCATCTCTGCCTCTCCCTCTCTCTCCCTCCCTTTCTCTTGCTACCCTCCTCTCCTATCTCTTTACCTTTCACTCTCTCTCTGTCTCCCTCCCTCACTGCTCCATCCTTCCCAAACTACCCTCTCTCTCTCACCCTCGCTCCCTCCCTCGCTCTCTCCCTCCCTCCCTCCTCGATCCCTACCTTCCTCTTTCTATCACCCTCTCTCTGTCACTCTCTCATTCCTTCCTACTTCCCATGCTCTCTCTCCCCACTCTGTTACTCTCTCTCTATCCCTCCCTCCTGCTCTCTCACTCTCACACGCTCTCTCCCCCCTCTTTTACACTCTCTTTCCCTCTCTCTCTATCTCTCTGTTTTCTTCCCATCCTTTTCTCTCCCTCTCTCTCAATCTCACTCTCTCCCTCCCTCCCTCCCTCCTTCTTGCTCTCTCTCACTCTCTCTGTCCCTCTCTCTCCTTCCTCTTTCTCTCTCCCTCCCCTCTCTCTCACTCTTTCTCTCCCTCTCTCTCCCTCCCTTCCCTCTCTTTCCTTTTCTCTCAGTCTCACTCTCTCTCCCCTCCCATCCTCCTCTCCACCCTCTCTCTCACTGTCCATCTGTCTCTCTCCCTCCCACTCTATCTCTCTCACTCTCACTCTCTCTCTCTCACTCTCACTCTCTCTCTCATTGCCTTCCTCCTCCCTCCCCTTGCCATCTGTCTCTCTCTAACTCTCTCTCCATCCCTCCCTCTCTCACTCTCTCTTTCCTTCATCTCTCCCTCCCTCCCTCTCTCTCTCTTCCTCCCCTTCCTCTCTCTCCCTGCCACCTTCCTCCCTCCCTCTGTCCCCCCCTCTCTCTCCCTCTCTCGCTCTTTCTCTCACTCTCTCTGTCCCTCTATCTCTCTCCCACCTCCCTTCTGCCTGTCCCTCAAACCCTCACTATCTCTTTCTCTCTACCTCCCCTCCCTCTCTCTCTCTGTCAGTCTCACTCTCTTTCCCTGCCACCTCCCTCTCTCCCTCCTACCCTCCTCCTCTCTCTCACCCTCCCTCACTCTCTCTCACTCACTCTCCCCTCTCTCTCTCTCTCTCTCTCTCTCTCGCTGCCCCTTCTCCTCTCTCTGGCTCTCTCACTCTCTCTCTCCATTTCCGTCTCTCCCTGCTCCCCCCATCTCTCTCCCTCCTCTTCTCTACCTTTCTCACTCTTTCTCTCCTCTCGCTCACTGCCCTTCTTTCTTCTCTCTCTGTCTCTCTCACTCTGTCTCCCTCCCTGCTCGCTCTCTCTTTCCCACCTCCCCCTCTCCATTACTCTTTCTCTCTCTCTCCTCCCTCACCCTCTACCTTCCTCTCCCTCTCCCCCTCTCTCTGTCATTCCCTCTATCCTTCCCTCCCTCCTCCCTCTATCTTGTCCTTCCTCCTCCCTCAAACTATCCCTCCCTCTCCCTCTTTCTGTCACTGTCTCCCTCTCTCTCCCTCCCCTCTCTCTCTCTCACTTTATGTCCCTGTCTCTCCCTCCGTCCCTCTCTATCTTTCTCACTGTCTCTCCTCTCTCACTGACCTCCTCCCCTCTTTCTCTGTCTCCCTCCCTCCCTGCTCCCTCTCTCCCATCCTCCCCCTCTCTATCTCACTCTCCCTCTCTCTCACACTCTCTCTCTCCCCCCTTCCTCCTTGCCCCCACCTTCTGCTCTCTCTCCCCCTCCCTCCCTACCTCTCATGCTCTCTCTCTCCATTCTGTCAATCCCTCTCTCTATCCCTCCCTCACTCCTCCTTCTATCTCCCTCTCTCTGTCACTCTCTCTCTCTCTCACTCTCACTCCCTCGCTCCTTCCGTCCATGTGGGTTTTCTCTGGGTGCCCTGGTTTTCTCCCACGGTCCAAAGACTCGCTGGTTAGTGGGTTAATCGGTTGTTGTAAATTGTCCTATGATTAGGCTGGGGTTAAATCGAGGTTGATGGATAATGTTGCCCAAAGGCCTATTCCGTGCTGTATCTCAATAAATAAATAAACAATCTAAATAATCTACAGACACTCGAGTATTAAAATACAGATCTATCAAAGGTATAAACATCTGAGCCCCCTTCCTTGTCTTTTTGAGCTTTGAAACCCTTTCCCGGTAATGTTTTAACTCAGCATCATCCTGGACTCCGAGCCTGACCGTTTCCACTGGAGTCCGAGGTACTGGACTGAGAGTTTGGGGTCAGGAAATTGGTGATTAATCGAGCTTTCTGCTGGATATTATCCAAGCAGGAGTGGAGGCACAGCTTCCTGGGTTTAAATGAATTGGTCATTATCCAAGAAATGAGAAGTGAGTTGTGCGAAGGTTTTTATTATTGAATAACTGCAATGCTTCTGTCATCAGCCATCAGTGCTCCAAAGGTCAGTTGTGTTCTGCATGGCCCCTCCTCCTACGCTCAGGAACACGGGGAATCTTTTAAGCCGCAAGAGGCATGTTCCTATCAAGAGGTTAACACCTCGATTGCCAGTGTAGACTAGACCATTTAATCCTAACTACCTCCATCAACGCTCAGCTCACGATCGCAAGGGTTCTTTGGCAATCTTCCTCTCATACCTTGTGATTGTCTGCTATGTCATTTAGACAGGTCGTCTGAATGAAGCAGATACTCTGCGCAGTGCAGCGTTGAACAAATTGTAATGATTGGGTCTCAGAGGAGCAAGGGGAACAGGAGGAAGGTGTTGCTGGGTATTTTATTTATTTAGATATACAGCGCGGGACAGACCCTGCTGCACTAGCACTACAGGAGGAATGGAGACAGGCTAACCTCGATAGACATCAATGGATCTGGCGTTGAGAGGGTGAACAGCTTGAAGTTCCTCAGCATAAACATCATCGAGGATCTCACATGGGCTGTGTGGTGAAAAAGGCACAACAGTGCCTCTTTCACCTGAGACAGTTGAAGACATTTGGTATGGGCACCCCAAATCCTAAGAAGTTTCTACAGGGGCACAATTGAGAGCATCCTGACCGGCTGCATCACTGCCTGGTATGGGAACTGTACTTCCCTCAATCGCAGGACTCTGCAGAGAGTGGTGCAGACATCCCAGTGCGTCTGTAGATGTGAACTTCCCACTATTCAGCACATTTACAAAGACAAGTGTGTAAAAAGGGCCCGAAGGATCATTGGGGATCCCAGTCACCCCAACCACAATCTGTTCCAGCTGCTACCATCCGGGAAACAATACCGCAGCATAAAAGCCTGGACCAACAGGCTCCGGGACAACTTCTTCTACCAGGCCATCAGACTGATTAATTCGTGCTGACACAATTGTATTTCTATGTTATATTGACTGTCCTGTTGTACATACTATTTATTATAAATTACTATTTATAAACGGAGTTGAGGAAAAACTTTTTCACCCAGAGAGTGGTGGATGTATGGAATGCTCTGCCCCAGAAGGCTGTGGAGGCCAAGTCTCTGGATGCTTTCAAGAAAGGGATGGATAGAGCTCTTAAAGATAGTGAAATCAAAGGTTGTGGGGAGAAGGCAGGAACTGGATACTGATTGTGGATGATCAGCCATGATCACAGTGAATGGCGGTGCTGGCTTGAAGGGCCGAATGGCCTACTCCTGCACCTATTGTCTATGGTCTATTGTCTATTGTCTACTATAATTGCACATTTAGACGGAGACATAATGTAAAGAATTTTACTCCTCATGTATATGAAGGAAGTAAGTAATAAGGTCAATTCAATTCAATTCACCCAGCAACCCACCTATTTAACCCGAACCTAATCATTGAACTGTTCCCACAACCTAGGAAACTCACTTTCAAGTCCTCTTTATTTCATGTTCTCGATATTTATTGTTTGTTTATTTATTTATGATTACTTCTTTTTTCTCTTTCTTTTCACACAGTTTGTTGTATTCTCTTTTGCACATTGGTTGTCATCCATCCTGTTGGGTGCAGTCTTTCATTGATTCTGTTGTGTTTACATTGAATGCCCGCAGGAAACTGAATCTCAGAATAGCTTATGTTGACATAGGTTCCTTAAGATTGTTATAGCTGGGGTTGGTAATGGGGATGACTTGCACTACTTACTAAATGCTCCCAATGGTGTGCAACTTAAATAGCCTCTGGCAACCATCTCCTGCTCCTGGCCTCCATGGATGGCTTAGCTACTAAGCCTGATGGAATCATTTCTACTGACTGGAGAAGGGGCAAAGGTGGATTACCGGCCCTCTGGACAGACGGGACTTGACAGCCATGGATGGCAGCTCAGTTAGGAGAAGGCAAACTCTGTCCTCAGACCTCTGCCGCCTTGTGGCTATACCCACTCAAGGGGACGGCTTCGGGAGTAAACCCCGAGTGAAAAACATGGAGCTGGAATCCTTAAGGCAGACCTATGGTGAGTTCAACTCTGACTGGCAACTCCTACGACACCACTGGTGCCAAACTGTATCGGCCTCTGCCGTTCCTTTGGGTTTATCAGATGTGTGGAGAGGGGGAGCTTGCTACATGGGTAACAGCTTGCTCTCCATGTTGAACTGCCTAGGCTTCCTATTTTAGAGAGCTAGGATGCAATATCCATAGGTGACCCTGACCAACGGTGCCTAAGAAGATATGGTGACATGTATGCACTTTGAACTTTGAACAGAACAATTTACAATGACCAATTAACCTACTAATCAGTCCATCTTTGGACTGTCGGAGGAAACTGGAGCACCTGGAGGAAACCTATGCACAGACAAAGGACATACATACTTCTTGCAGAGGATGCCGGAACTGAATTTCAAACTCTAATGCCCTAATTGTAGTGGTGTTTGGCTAACCGTTACTCTACCAATTTTTAAAATGCAGGCTAAATAAAAAAAGAAAGTAACAATTATTTTATCACCAACTCACAGACAAGCTCACATCCTGCATTGGATACTTCTCATCTTACTCTTTTACAAAAACATGCAATTCGCACTCTATGTCAACCAGTCAGTGTTTGGGCCATGCCACTCGGGACTTGTTACAATATTATTTTGCGACTGTATGTGCTGGGTCACAACTCTATGTGTTGTGTACGACTATATGTCTGTGTTTGGTACCCTGGCCCCAGAGGAACGATGTTTTGTTTAGCCGTAGACAAGTTTATGGTTGAATGGCAATAAACTTGAACAGGAATCAAGTGCTTCAGCCTAAATGGGAGACAGACTGAAATACTGAGCTGCAGAGTGACGCAGCATTTGACCCAAGTCGTCCATGCTGCCCAGAACACTAGTCTCACCTGCCGGCTTTTGGCCCATAGCCACGTTTTTCACACAGGGAGTAGTGGGTGCGTGGAATGCATTGCTGATGGCGGTGGTGGAAGTGGATACAATAGGATCTTTTAAGAGCCTCTTAGATAGGTACATGGAGCCTAGAGAAATAGAGGGCTATGCGCCAAGGAAATTCTAGGCAGTTTTTAGAGTAGGTACATGGTCGGCACAACATTGTGGGCCGAAGGGCCTGTAATGTACTCTATGTTCTATGTTCTATGTACGTCCAGATGACTTCTAACTGTTGCCCATATGCCCACGTCAGCCATTATTTCTGGCAGCTCATTCCAAATAAACACTACCATTTGTGAAGAAACAACCCCCTTTTAGATCTCTCCTCTGATTCTAAACTTGTGACCTTAAACTTGACCCTTAAACCTTTTGATCTTTGCAACCCCTCCCAGGGAAAAAGATGATGTGTTTTCACCCTGTCTATGATCCTCATGGTCTTATGTATCTCTGACATGTTACTTCTCAGTCTCCTGTGTTCCAGGGAATGAAGTCCTGGTTTAAGTAACCTCTCCTCCTAACTCAGGCCCTCAGCATCCTGGTAATCCTTCTCCACATATTTTCTGGTTTGATAACATCTTTCCTGTAATAGAGTGACCATAACCGTATGCAATACTCCAAGCACGGCCTCACTAACGTCTTTTTTTTTAAGTGTGTCGTACCAGACATTCAGCTGTTCTTGTCTGGCATGTGGTGTCAGGGTTAACCGGGTCACGTTATGAACATTCCTGACTCGACCCTTGTATTTTTTTTTTACGAGGCTGAGCGGCTAGCTCGACACTCAACCCGGTATGGATGGAAACTGTGCTCGGGGGTGGCCCGACCTGGATTCGAACTGAGGAACCTTTGCTTCGGTGTCCAGCCAGCCTTCTAATGTCTTATATAACTACAATATTATTTCCCAATTTCTGTACTCAGTGTCCTGACTGATGGAGGCCAGCGCACAAAACGCCCTTTTCACCACCCTATCTACCTGTGAAACCACTTTCAACACACTCTGTATTTGTGTTCCTTGGTGCCCGTCATGATACTCCCCAAAACTCCCATTCGCCGGTCTAGTTTGTGAGATTCCACCATGGGTACGCTCTCCCCACCATCGAGGACATTTACAGAGGGTGATGTCTATCATCAGGAGGCCCCACTATCTAGACTGCACTCTCTTCTCAATGTTGCCGTCAGGCAGATGGTACAGGAATCTGAAGACCCACACCTCGGGGTGCAACAACACCTTCTTCCCCACTCTCATCAAGTTCTTGAACCCACCCAAAAAAACCCCAACACTACCTAATTTTTCCATCTCTCTGAATTTACACTAATGTTGCAACATTTATATTGTTTATTTTTATTATAATAATTTATGTGAGGAGTATGTAAATTTGTATTTGTCATCATGAGGGTGGCCTCATCGTGGCAGTAGCGGAGACCATGGACCAGCAAGTCAGAATAGGAAGCAACGCACATCAAAGTTGCTGGTGAACGCAGCAGGCCAGGCAGCATCTCTAGGAAGAGGTGCAGTCGACGTTTCAGGACTAACTGAAGGAAGAGTGAGTGAGAGAGTCAGAATGGGAATGGGGACTGGAATTCAAATGGCTGGCAACCGGGAAATCCTGCTTGTTGCCAACGGGGCGAGGGTGCTTGACAAAGCAGTCCCCTAATTTATGATGGGTCTCACCCAGGAGGCCGCATTGGGAGCACCAATGCAGTGGGTGACCCTAGCAGATTCGCAGGTGAAGTTGTTGCCTCACCTGGAAGGACTGTGCGGGGCACTGAATGGTAAGGAGAAAGTGAACGGGCAGGCGTGGCACACTTCCCACTTGCAGGGATAAATGCCAGGAGGGATATTGGTTTGGAGGGATGAATGAGCAAGGAAATCTCGGAGAGACTGATCCATAGATGCTGCCTGACCTGATTAGTTCATCGCTTTGTGTGTGTCTGATCACAAACTAATGTGACGTGAAATCAGAATCAGGCTAAATATCAGTGAGTAATATGACATGAAATTTGTTGTTTTGGAAAAGCAGTATGGAGCAAAGAGAGATGAACAGTTAATGTTTCATCAGATCAAGGAAATGTTAGAAATCCAATTAATTGAAAAAGCAATTTTCACAGGGCATGGTCATGTATACAGAAAGGTGCTTGTATGTATATTTTTTGTGGTTTTTTTTGCTGCATTGGCCCCAGAGTAACAATTATTTCGTTCACAAATACAAGAAAATCGGCAACACACACAAAATGCTGGAGGAACTCAGCAGGTCAGGCAGCATCTATGGAATAAAGTACAGTCAACGTTTCATGCGAAAACTCTCCGGCAGGACTGGAGAAAAAAAAGATGAGGAATAGATTTAAAAGGTGGGGGGGGGGCAGATGAGAGAAACACCAGGTGATAGATGAAACTTGGAGGGGGAGGGATGGAGCAAGAGCTGGGAAGTTTATTGGTGAAGGAGACAGAAGGCCATGGAAGAAAGAAAAAGGGGGAGGAGCACCAGAAGGAGGTGATGGGCAGGCAAAGAGATAAGGTGAGGGTGTGGAAAGGGCATGGGAAGTGGTGAAGTGGGGGGGGATGTGGGAGGTATTACTGAAAGTTTGAAAAATCAATGTTCATGCAATCAGGTTGGAGGCTACCCAAATGGAATATGAAGTGTTGTTCCTCCAACCTAAGTGTGGCCTCATCACGACAGTGGAGGAGGCCATGGATGGACATATCAGAATGGGAATGGGAAGTGGAATTAAGATGGGTGGCCACTGGGAGATGCCACTTGTTCTGGAGGACGGAGCATAGATGCTTGGCGAAACAATCTCCCAATCTAGTTTGAGTATCTGCTGGAGGAACTCAGCAGGCCAGGCAGCATCTATGGAAAAGATCAAACGCAGTCGACATTTTGGGCGGAGACTCTTCATCAGGACTGGGAAAAAAAGGTTTCTTTTATGCTAGAGCTGTGTCATGTGCCATAGAAAAGTACAGCACAGAAGATGGCCCTTTGGCCCATCTAGTCTGTGCTGAAACAATTAAAGTGCCTACTCCTATTGAATAGTGCTTGCATTGTTTTACTGAACACGGTGGGCATGCTACGTTAGCACTGTAATGTGTGGTGACTCTTGCAGGCTGCCCCCAGCACATCCTTAGGCTATGTTTTTTGTTAACACGAATGACCCATTTCACTTTATGCCTCAGTCTATATGTAATAAGAAAGTTGACAAGACCATAAGACCATAAGATATAGGAGCAGAATTAAGGCATTTCATCATGGCTGATCCATTTTCCATCTCAGCCCAATCTCCTGCATTCTTCCCGCATTCCTTCATGCCCTGAAGAATCAATCTCTGCCTTAAATATACATAGAAACATAGAAACATAGAAAATAGGTGCAGGAGTAGGCCATTCGGCCCTTCGAACCTGCACCGCCATTTATTATGATCATGGCTGATCATCCAACTCAGAACCCTGTACCAGCCTTCCCTCCATACCCCCTGATCCCTGTAGCCACAAGGGCCATATCTAACTCCCTCTTAAATATAGCCAATGAACTGGCCTCAACTGTTTCCTGTGGCAGAGAATTCCACAGATTCACCACTCTCTGTGTGAAGAAGTTTTTCCTAATCTCGGTCCTAAAAGGCTTCCCCTCTATCCTCAAACTGTGACTCCTCGTTCTGGACTTCCCCAACATCGGGAAAAATCTTCCTGCATCTAGCCTGTCCAATCCCTTTAGGATCTTATACGTTTCAATCAGATCCCCCCTCAATCTTCTAAATTCCAACGAGTACAAGCCCAATTCATCCAGTCTTTATGTGAAGTTATCCACTTTGGTACAGGCTTGGCCTTCATAACTGCCTGTGGCAAAGAATTCTGCAGATTCGCTACTCTCTGGCTTAAGAAATTCCTCCTCATCTCTGTTCTAAAAGGACACCCCTCTATTCTGAGGCTGTGTCCTCTGGACTTGGCCTCTCCCACTGCGGGGAACATCCTCTCCACATCCACCCTATCAAGGCCTTTCAACATTTGACAGATTCAATTAGGTCACCCCGCATTCTTGTGCATTCCACTGAGTACAGGTCTAGAGCAATCAAGCGTTCTTCATATGATCAGCTTTTCCATCCCGGAATCATTTTCAGGAATCTCCTTTCAACCCTCTCCAATGTCAGCATATCCTTTCTTAGATACGTGTCCAAAACTGCTCACAATACTCTTTGAGGCCTCACCAGTGCTTTATATAGCCTCAAGATTACACCTTTGCTTTTATATTCATGTCCTCTTGAAATGAATGCTAACATCATATTTGCCTCCCTCACCACAGGTTCAACCGGCAAGATTAACCTTCAGGGAATCCTGCACAGGGACTCCTAAGTCCCTTTGTACCTCAGATTTTTGAATTTTCTCTTCAATTACAAAATAGTCAAGATTTTCATTTCTTCTACCAAAGTACATGACCATACACCTCCCGACACTGTATTCCATCTGCCACTTTTTTGCCCATTCTCCTAATCTGCCTAAATCCTTCAATTCCTTTTTATTTCCACTCTTGCTTCCAGCCAATCAGCCACTGCTTTATCTATGCAATTAACTCTCCTGTAATTTCATGGGCTTTCAATTTAAATCGCCTCGTGTGTGGCACCTTGTCAAAGGCCATCTGAACATCCATCGATTCACCCTTGTCTATCCTGCTTGTTATTTCTTCAAAGAATTCCAACAGATCTGTCAGGCAAGATTTTTCCCTTGAGGAAACCATGCTGACTATGGCCTATTTTATCACATCCTCCCAAATATCTCAAAATCGCATCCTTAACAATTGATTCCAACATCTTCCCAGCTACTGAGGTCAGACTAACTGGCCTATAATTTCCTTTCTTCCACCTCTCTCCCTTCTTGAAGACTGGAGTGACATTTGCAATTTTCCATTTGTCTGGAACCATGCCAGAAACAATTGATTTTTGAAAGATCATGACTAATGCCCTCCAATCTTTTCAGCCACATCTTTCAGAACACCATGTGGTCCAAGTGACTTATCTACCTTCAGACCTTTCAGTTTCCCAAGAACCTTCTCCTTAGTAATGGTAACTTCACACACTTCTGCCCTACTGACATTATCGAACATCTGACATATTACTAGAGTATTCCACAGTGAATGCTGATGCAAAATAGTTATTCAGTTCATCCACCATTTCCTTATCCTCCATTACTACCTCTCCAGCCTTTCTGGTTGTCTGCCGGTGAATAGTGGTGTTCTGAAGGTTCAAAGGTTAATTTTATTGTCAAAGTATGCATGTACAATACAACTCTGATATTCATCTTCTCCAGATAGCCGTGAAATACAGAAAAACCATGCGTTTGTTGAAAGAAAAGACATCAACTCCCCCGTCATGAAAAAGAAAAGAAAAAGAACCTCGCAAACCCCAGAACCCTCCACCTCCTCCCTCGCACAAAAATCAAACAGATCGTCCACATGGAAAATGGCAGCTGGAACATCAAGAACCTCAAACCCTAACCCCCTCCCTCACAAAAAAAAACAGTGACAATAACATCAAGCCCCCAAACCCCTTAATTACAGGAAAGAACATCAGCGATAGCATCAAAACCCCAAAGCTCCCCCCCCACACACAAAAAACTAACAGACTACCCACACGAGAAAACACCAACAAGAACATTAGACCCAAATACTCAACTCCTCTCTCACAAAAAGGAACATAACTCCCACCGGCCAGCTGGCAACAGGAAGAAAAACACCGGAAACTGAAGGTAACACACGTCAAAGTTGCTGGTGAACGCAGCAGGCCAGGCAGCATCTGTAGGAAGAGGTACAGTCGACATTTCAGGCCGAGACCCTTCGTCAGGACTAACTGAAGGAAGAGTGAGTAAGGGATTTGAAAGTGGGAGGGGGAGGGGGAGATCCAAAATGATAGGAGAAGACAGGAGGGGGAGGGATGGAGCCAAGAGCTGGACAGGTGATTGGCAAAAGGGGATACGAGAGGATCATGGGACAGGAGGTCCGGGAAGAAAGACAAGGTGGGGGGGGACCCAGAGGATGGGCAAGAGGTATATTCAGAGGGACAGAGGGAGAAAAAGGAGAGTGGGAGAAAGAATGTGTGTATAAAAATAAGTAACAGATGGGATACGAGGGGGAGGTGGGGCCTAGCGGAAGTTAGAGAAGTCGATGTTCATGCCATCAGGTTGGAGGCTACCCAGACGGAATATAAGGTGTTGTTCCTCCAACTTGAGTGTGGCTTCATCTTTACAGTAGAGGAGGCCGTGGATAGACATGTCAGAATGAGAATGGGATGTAGAATTAAAATGTGTGGCCACTGGGAGATCCTGCTTTCTCTGGCGGACAGAGCGTAGATGTTCAGCAAAGCGGTCTCCCAGTCTGCGTCGGGTCTCGCCAATATATAAAAGGCCACATCGGGAGCACCGGACGCAGTATATCACCCCAGTCGACTCACAGGTGAAGTGTTGCCTCACCTGGAAGGACTGTTTGGGGCCCTGAATGGTGGTAAGGGAGGAAGTGTAAGGGCATGTGTAGCACTTGTTCCGCTTACACGGATAAGTGCCAGGAGGGAGATCAGTGGGGAGAGATGGGGGGAACGAATGGACAAGGGAGTCGCGTAGGGAGCGATCCCTACGGAATGCAGGTGGGGGGGAGGGAAAGATGTGCTTAGTGGTGGGATCCCGTTGGAGGTGGCGGAAGTTACGGAGAATAATATGTTGGACCCAGAGGCTGGTGGGGTGGTAGGTGAGGACCAGGGGAACCTTATTCCTAGTGGGGTGGCAGGAGAATGGAGTGACAGCAGATGTACGTGAAATGGGGGAGATGCGTTTAAGAGCAGAGTTGATAGTGGAGGAAGGGAAGCCCCTTTCTTTAAAAAAGGAAGACATCTCCCTCGTCCTAGAATGAAAAGCCTCATCCTGAGAGCAGATGCGGCGGAGACGGAGGAATTGTGAGAAGGGGATGGCGTTTTTGCAAGAGACAGGGTGAGAAGAGGAATAGTCCAGATAGCTGTGAGAGTCAGTAGGCTTATAGTAGACATCAGTAGATAAGCTGTCTCCAGAAATAGGGACAGAAAGATCTAGAAAGGGGAGGGAGGTGTCGGAAATGGACCAGGTAAACTTGAGGGCAGGGTGAAAGTTGGAGGCAAAGTTAATAAAGTCAACGAGTTCTGCATGTGTGCAGGAAGCAGCGCCAATGCAGTCGTCAATGTAGCGAAGGATGAAACTGAAGGTGACCAATAGAAGGTACAGCCCCCGTGGCCTCCGTTGAGAGCGACTGCTGACCTCCTCTGCATTTGCCTTGATGCTTCAATCTTCCTGAACACTTTGAAATGGAGTCATTCATGACCCCACGCCCCATCTCCGTGTTCTTGGTTCTCTCCGAGCACAGCAGAGTGCCAGATGATTTGATAGAATTCTGAACTGCATGTCAAGCATCGAACAGTTTCCATAACACAATCAAGACAACAAGAACAAGAGGACGATGTAGAGAAACTGAAATACTTGAAGAGATTGCCTATCTGGAAGATGTCGCCTGAGGAATCATTGTTCACTAGCACCATCTTGACTGGAAGCGGGACCCGTGTTGGGACCGCTTCTTTTTATGTTTTATATCAGTGACTTGGATGACAGAACTGATGGCTTTGTGGCCAAGTTTGTAGATGATACTATAATAGGTGGAGGGGCAGGTAGCTTTGAGGAAATAGAAAGGCTAAAGAAGGACTTAGACAGATTAGGAGAATGGGCAAAGAAGTTACAGATGGAATTGTGTCAGAAAGTGTATGGTCATACACTTTGGTAGAAGGGTAGGCTATTTCGAAAGGGAGAGAAAATGAAAAAATCTGAGTTGCGAAGGGACTTGCGACTCCTGCAACACACGCAAAACACTGGAAAAGCTGATCAGACCAGGCAGCATCAATGGGAAAGAGTATAACTGATGTTGCAGGCCGAGATCCTTCAGTCCAGTGGTGAGATCCAGGAGGAACTTGGTGGGTCGAGTGACAGTCTGTGTGATATGCCAGCCCGGGGCAGTACGATATAGGGAGCAAGCTGTTGCCCATCTAGCAGGCTCCCCCCATGCAGCAGGAATGGCGGAGACTGATATAGTTTGGTACCAGCAGTGTCACAGGAGTTACCAGTCAGCATTGATCTCAATGTAGGACTGCCTCAGGGACTCCCAAGTCTGGATTTTTCATCGGCGTTCACTCCCGAAGCCTTCCCAATGGATGGGTATAGCTGCAAGACTGCGGAGATTTGAGGCCAGAGTTTTCTTCCTTCTGGATGAGCTGCCAGCTGAAGCTGATGCACCCCATCTGCCCAAAGCAACTCGTTTTAAGGTGCCAATAAACCTCCTTTGCCCTTTTTCCTATCAGTAGAAATGGTTTCGCTGGGCTTAGCAGCTTATACACATGTGAAGGCCAGGAAATGGACTTGGTTGTCAGAGGCTATTTGACGTGCATGTCATTGAGAGTATTTAGTAGGTAGTGGGAGCTTGTCTCCACTATCATTCCTGGCTATATCAATCTTATATAACCTACACAACATCCTTATCCCCCTCCCATTCTCTATTCATTCATGTGTCTATCTATGTCTCTGTTGTATTTACCTCCATCATCACCCCAGGCAGCACGTTCCAGGTACCCACCACTTTCTGGTTAAAATTACTTGCCCTGTACATCCCTTTTGAGCTTACCCTCTCTCAGCTTAAATGCATTTTTGTTTTTTATTAGACATTTTGACCCTGGGGGTAAGAGATACCTCATCTTTACCACTCCTGAGCTTCTAGGCCAGAAACTTTGCCAGTTTATTCCACACTACAGATGTTGCCTGACCTATTGAGTTCATCCAGCGTTTTGTGAGAGTTGCTCGAGATTTCCAGCATCTCATGTTTATAAACTTTTATCAGATCTCCAGAGAAAACAACCCAAGTCTGTTCAACCTCTTCTTATAGGACATATCCTCTAATCCAGGCAGCATCCTGGAGAACCTCTTCTTCACCCTCTCCAAAGCCTTATTGTGAAATAATCACTTGGCAGGGCAGACATTTAGTGCTGAGTATGGCTATGATTATGAGAGGAAATGTAATCAAGCCTTGACAGTAACCTGGAACAGCATCTCATTGAATTGATTAAAGACAACATACTGGACCCAAATGTCTGTCCAGATATCCTCTTCGCAAGCTATCATACCTAATAAACTGCTCTAATTGTTATTCCCACATGTGCTGTAATGGAATGGAAAACTCTGCACATCTCAATTGCGTTAACCTTGTTGATAAACACGAGAGATTCTGCAGATGCTGGAAATCCAGAGCAACACACACAACATGCTGGCGGAACTCAGCAGGCCAGGCAGCATCTATGGAGAGGAATAAACAGTTGACATTTTGGGCTTAGACTCTTCATCAGGACCTGAAGGTGATAAAGAGTTGGATGTCCTTAGTCTAGTCTAGTCCCGACGAAGGATCTCGGCCCGAAACGTCGATTGTACCTCTTCCTAGAGATGCTGCCTGGCCTGCTGCGTTCACCAGCAACTTTGATGTGTGTTGGGTGGCCTTATGAAGGGTTTTGGCTCCAAACGTCAACTGCTTATTCCCCCTCCATAGATGCTGCCTGACCTTCTGAGTTCCTCTAGAATTTTATGTGTATAACTTTGTTGATATTTGCTCTGTATTTGTTGTGTATTTAATATTTCAATAATATTTGAGCAATCTTGTATATATATTTTTGAAGTATCTTGTTTGTTTAATTAATTACAGGTTATGTGTAAAAACGCATGAAATGCATACAGTATGCTCTCACGTGATATGTGCTTGAAGTAACCTTGAAGTTAGACTTGTATTTCGCATTCCTTTGAATTACTTTCATGTTTTGAAGTTACAAAACATAATGGTATTCAAAGTTCAAAGTTGAGAGTTCAAAGGACATTTATTGTCCAAGTTTATATAGTATATATAACCTCGAGATTTGTCTCCTTACAGACAGCCACAAAACGAAGAAACCCAATAGAACTCATTAAAAAGACTGTCAGACATCCTATGTTCAGAAAAAAGGATAAATAGATCAAACAATGAAAGTAATCAAACACCATTCAGAACTGAAGTTCATGAAAGTGAGTTCACAGCCACAAAGCATTTGTCACTGCAGATGATCCAGGGGCCCCTTAGTTGCAGAAAATTTTAAATATCTCTGCTAGGGCCCTGGCAATTTCTGCACTTGCCTCCTGTAGGGTCTGAGGGAACACCTTGTCAGGCCCGGGGCATTTATCAACTCTGATTTACCTCAGGATAGCCAGCATCTCCTCCTCTGTAATCTGTACAGGGTCCATAAAGTAGGTGACGCTGTTCCTCACTTCTATAGACTCCATCTCTTGAGTAAACACAGATATATAAATGTTACTTAGAATCTCCCCCATCTGTTTTGGTCTTGAAGCATAGATTACCATTCTGATCTTCCAGAGGACCAATTTTGTTCCTTGCAATCCTTTTGCTCTTAACATATCTATAGAATCCCTTAGGATTCTCCCTCACCCTGTCTGCTAGAACAACCTCATGCCTTCTTTTAGCCCCCTTAATTTTTCTCTTCAGTGCTGTTTTGCATTTCTTGTACTCTGTAAGTGCCTCATTTATTCCTGCATGTCTATGCCTGTTGTGTACCTCCTTTTTAACAAGGCCTCAATATCTCTTGAAAGCCAAGATTCCCTGCATTTGTTATCTTTACACCTTTTGTTCTGACAGGCACATACACGCTTTGTACTCTCAAAATTTCATCTTGGAAGACCTCCGACTTATTCAAAATTCAAGATTGTTTACTATAATTTTCAGTACAGAAGTGTAAAGGAGAACAAAATAATTGTTATTCCGTATCTCATGCAGCACAAAAAAACAAACACAATAAGATAAAGAACACAACAATAAAAAATGCAATAAATATAAATACATAAAATAGCTTATACATGTACAAGCTTGTACACACATATACATATATATCTATACACATGTATATGTACATATATATATATATTTATATACACACACACACACACACACACACACACACACACACATATATAAAGAGGTGATGCTAGGCACAGGAGTGTCTATATATAAGGGGACTCTGACAGGAAATGATAAAGTAGTGATCATTGGGGAGTGGAGGAGTGGATTAGTGGGTGAAGGGGTTGCTCGATCTTATTGCTTGGGGAAAGTAACTGTTTTTGAGTCTGGTGGTCCTGGCATGGGTGTTACATAGCCTCCTCCCTGATGGAAGTGGGACAAATAGTCCATGAGTAGGATGGGTGGGATCCTTCACTGGCCCTTTACCAGCACCTTTCTCTATATATAAAGACTGTAAAGACAATAAAGACAAAGGAGCAGAAGTCAGCCATTCGGCCCATCGCGTCTGCTCCGCCATTTTATCATGAGCTGATCCATTCTCCCATTTAGTCCCACTCCCCCGCCTTCTCACCATAACCTTTGATGCCCTGGCTACTCAGATACCTATCAATCTCTGCCTTAAATACACCCAATACTTGGCCTCCACTGCTGCCTGTGGCAACAAATTCCATTGATTCACCACCCTCTGACTAAAAAAATTTCTTCGCATTTCTGTTCTGAATGGGCGCCCTTCAATCCTTAAGTCATGCCCTCTCGTACTAGACTCCCCCATCATGGGAAACAACTTTGCCACATCCACTCTGTCCATGCCTTTCAACATTCGAAATGTTTCAATGAGGTCTCCCCTCATTCTTCTAAACTCCAAGGAATACAGTCCAAGAGCGGACAAACGTTCCTCATATGTTAACCCTCTCATTCCTGGAATCATTCTAGTGAATCTTCTCTGTAACCTCTCCAACGTCAGCACATCGGCTTGCTCTTAACCTATCTGTAGATCCATCAGCACATATATCCTTGATGGAGATTCAGGGGTGGAAATGTCAAATACCAGAGGAGAGGGAAGTTGGATCCTGATGCTCTTGTAACCCATATTTTCATTTTAAGTTAAGAATGAGGCATAAAACTTGATCATTTTATTGTAGTAAGAATCAAAGTGAAAGAAGCATGGAGAGAGAGATTAAGGAAGAGAGAACAGGCAAAGAGATGAGCAGGGGAAAGAATGGGGGGAAAGAGAGCTACAGAAAAGAGACAAGACAAAGGCTTTGTGGTACGGTCTGTTACGAGATTCACTAGGATCTCTCTCCCCCCATCCAGGACACAGACCAGGAGTGCTGCTTTCGCAGAGACCTCAGCATTTCCAAGGATTCTTCTCGTCCGTCCCTCAGTCTCTTTGACTTCCTACCGTCAGGCAGAAGTTACTGCAGCATCAGAACAAGGGCTGTCAGGCTGGGTAACAGCTTCTTCCCCGAATGTGAGGCTTTGGAATGCCCTCCTACCACCCAGAACACATTATTTATGACAGTGCCAAAAACTGATGCACATTTAACTGTCCGTTTGTTTGTTTATATACTTACCTATTGAAATACAGTGTGGAACAGGCCCTTCTGGCCCTTCGAGTCGCATCGCCCAGCAACCCACCTGCTTATCCCTAGCCTAATCACGGGACAACTTACAATGACCAATTAACCTACCCACTGGTACCATCTTTGGACTGTGGGAGGAAATCGGAGGAGAAAAGACACTTGATAACAGGGAGAACGTACAAACTGCTCACAGACAGCGGTGGGATTTGAGCCCAGATCGCTGGTACTGTAAAGCGTTGTGCTAACCACTATGCTATCGTGCCGCCCCGCATTGTACACGTTCTTTGTGATAACTAGTACATACACATATAGTTAGTATTTGATCACTATTATTTTCTGTACCATATGGGATATACATATTATGTTTTGCTGTTTTGCCCCTTGGTCCCTGAGAAGCATTGTTTCATTTAACTGTATACATGTGTACAGTTGCATCACAATAATCTTGAACTTGAACTTATTCCAGACAATTGATCACACCAGTATTCCAACAGTTAACCACTAACCATTGAAATAACCGCATTCAGGAATGTGACACTCCCCACTGAATCCAAGAAGCTTCCAGTAAAAAACGGAGGCAACTGTTACTCACCGAACAATCATATAGATATAAAAGATTATATAGAAATACAAAAAGTTAAACTTCAAGATGGGCGCCACGGTAGTGTCTCGGTTAGCGTGACGCTTTTACAGCACAAGGAGTTCTGGAGTTCTGAGTTCAATTCTGGTGCCATTTGGTAAGGCGTTTGTACGTTTTCTCTGTGAATGTGTCGGTTTCCTCCAGGTTTCCTTCCACAGTCCAAAGATGGACTGGTAAGTAGGTTAATCGGTCATTGTAAAGGTATTATTAAATTAAAGAATAATGCAAAAAAAGAGCAAAGTGGCGAGGTTGTGTACCTGGGCTGGTTTATTGTCTGTTCAGAAATGTGATGGCGGAGGGGAAGAAGCTGTTCCTGAATCGTTGACTGTGTGTCTTCAGGCTTCTGTACCTCCTCCCTGATGATAGCAATGAGAAGAGGGCATGTCCTGAGTGACGGGGCTCCTTAATGATGCCACCTTTATGAGGCATCGCCTTCTGAAGATGTCCTGGATGGTGGGGAGGCTAGTGCCCATGATGGAGCTGGCTGAGTTTACAACTTTCTGCAGTTTTTTCCGATCCTGTGCAATGGCCCCTCCGCACCAAACTGTGATGCAACCAGTCAGGATGCCCTCCACAGTACATCTGTAGAAACTTGCAGTATCTTTGATGACATACCAAATTTCCTCAAACCCCTAATGAGAAATAACTGTTGTTGTGCTTTCTTTGCAATTACATCAATAAGTTGGACCCAGGATAGATTTTCAGAGGAACTTGAAACTGCTCATCCTTTTCATTTCTGATCCCTTGATAAGGACTGGTATGTGTTCCCTCAACTTCGCCTTCTGAAGCCCACAATCAATTCCTTAGTCTTAATGATGTTGAGTGCGAAGTTGGAGTTTCAACACCACTTAACCAGCTGACCTATCTCACTCCTGTATGCGTATTATATAGAATTGATTATATAAAAATACAAATAAGCATAAGAATGTCAAGATGTAAGATGCCTGCTATGGTAGCTTAGCAGTTAACGCGATGCTACTACTGCATGGCACCGTCTATAAGGAGTTGGTAAATTTTCCCTGTAATTGCATGGGTTTCCTCTGGGTGCTCCAGTTTCCTTCACAGTCCAAAGATGTATTGGTTAGAAGGTTAATTGGTCGTTGTAAATTGTCCAGTGATTAGGCTAGTGTTAAATAGGTGGCTTGCTGGGCAGCACAACTCATTGGGCTGGTAGCTGTTGTCCTGTGCTGTATCTAACAATTCTACAGCCCAATCCGAAGACAAGAATCACCGACGTCCTACAGCTTCACAAGCAAAGTTTATTAAAGAAGCTTTAAGGAAGGGAGATGTTGACTTATTGAATCATTATTCTTGGGAGCAAAAAACTCAGTGTGAGGTGGGAACAGCTGTCAGACGACAGTAGTCCCCGGTCTGTAATCCGGACACTCTCAGCAATAGCATTAACAATGTAGATAACAACATTTTATACGTGGCTGGTGTCCTGGGTATAGACGAAACTGAAGAGAGATTTAATTCAGTGGAATCTTCAGTGGTGTTATACAGATGATAAGTGAGCTGTGAGACTGTGAAAGACTCACACTGATCCGTCCTTTCTGTTTAACGTTGCTGTAGTCACAATGTTTACCTTTCTGAGATTTCCCCTTAGGGCTTAACTTATTCTCTTTATTGTATTACTTGGTCATTGCTATTCGAAGGTTAGTGTTTCAATACCAACTAATATCACAAGGCAGGAAGAACTTTAGAATGTTTTATTTTATTTTATTTAGAGATATGGTGTGGAATAGGCCCTTCCGGCTCTTTGAGCCGCAATGTCCAGCAGCCCCGATGACAACACTGATTTAACCCTAGCCTAATCACTGGACAATTTACAGTGACCAATTACCCTCCCTGGTACGTCTTTTGACTGTGGGAGGAAACAGGAGCACCTGAAGAGAATCCACACATTCCACAGGGAGGATTGTCTTTTCACAGTTTGATGTCTTCTCCGCTCTGGTTAAATGCCCGAGTTGGACTCAGGTCCTCAAGTCCTGACAACATCTTTGTAAATTTTCTTTACTCTTCCAAAAGCTCTCTCTAAACCCCTATCTACCTGTGATGCCACTTTCAATGAATTATGGACCTGTATTCCCAGATCCCTCTGTTCCGCCACACTCCTCAGTGCCCTACCGTTCACTGTGTCAGACCTATCCTGGTTTGTCCTATCAAAGTGCAACATCTCATGCTGTCTGCGTTAGGTTCCATCTGCCGTTTCTCCAGCTGGTCCAGCTCACGCTGCAAGCTTTGATAGTCTCCCTTGCTGTCCACTACACCCACTATCTTGGTGTCATCTGCATATTTGCTGATCTCTTTTACCACTTTATTATCCAGATCATTGATACAGACGACAAACACCAATGGACCCAGCAATGACCCTACGGCACTTCACTCGTCAGAGGCCTCCAGTCAGACAGGTAACCATCTGCTACCACTCTCTGGGTTCTCCCACAAAGCCAATGTCTAATCCAATTTACTACCTCATATCGAATGCTGAGCAACTGAACATTTTTGACCAACCTTCCATGCGGGACTTTGACAAAAGCCTTGTTAAAGTCATAAAACCACAGAGCACAGAAACAGGTTCTTTGTTGCATCAAGTCTATCCATTTTTTAAACCACGATGCTCATCAAATATCTATTTACACTAATTCCATTATATTCATGACAGTGACTATATTTCATTAAGAGTTTGAGTTGATTTTGGTATGTCATCAAAGACTCTTGCAAATTCCTTGAGATGCACCATGGAGAGCATTCTAGTTGGTTGCATCACTACTTGGTATGGAGGGGTCAATGCACAGGGTTGGAAAAAGCTGGAGAAAGATGCAAACGCAGCCAACTGCATCATGAGTACTAGCCTCCCCACCATCAGGGACGTCTTCAAAAGACAATGCCTCAAAAAGGCAGCATCTGTCATTAAGGACCCCCGCCACCCAGGACATACCCTCTTCTCATTGCTACCATCATGGAGGAGGTACAGGAACCTGAAGACACACACTCAACGATTCAGGAACAGCCGTCAGATTTCATTGGTTCCCAACAATGATTTCTCGAACTTCTGGTAATACCCCCCAACACCCCCCACTCCTTCACCATTCCCCATCCTCATTTCCCTCTTTCAACGTATCTCCTTACCTGCCCATCACCTCCCTCTGGTGCTCTTCCCCCTTTTCTTTCTTCCATGGCCTTCTGTCCTCTCCTATCAGATTTCTCCTTCTCCAGCCCAGTGTCTTTTTCCCCATTTGACTTCACAGCTCTTTACTTCACTCCCCCACACCAGTTTCACCTATCACCTACTATCTTGTATTTCTGTCTCCCCTCCTCCCCCTTCTCACTCTGACTTGTCACCTTTTTTCTCCAGTCCTGAGGAAGGGTCTCGGCCCGAAACATCAACTGTTTACGTTTTTCCATAGATGCTGCCTGGTCTGTTGGGTTCCTCCAGCATTTTGTGTGTGTTGCTCTGGATTTTCTGTTATTTGTGATTACTCTATGATTCTATGACTTCATGACTCTCTCACCTACACACTATGGGCAATTATTGATCTGCACATTGTTGGCTAGGCAGAGCTCAATCGCAATCAATAAATTTGTCTATTACACCACTGATCAGAAGTAGAAAGGGTGAGCAGTTTCAGGTTCCTGGGTGTCGACATCTCTGAGAGTCTATCCTGTGCCCACCATATTGATGCACACCAGTGGCTATAACCCACTAGAGGCTTGAGGAGATTTGTTATGTCACCAAAGGCTCTATCAAATTTCTACTGATGTATCGTGCAGAACATTCTGACTGGTTGCATCACCAAAAAGGTGCAGAGAGTTGTAGATATACTTTATACTTTATACATTGTTGTCGCCAAACAATTGATACTAGAACGTACAATCATCACAGCGATATTTGATTCTGCGCTTCCCGCTCCCTGTATTTATATTTATTGTGTTTTTTTAAATTATTGTGTTTTTTTATATATTATTGTGTTTTTCTTGTACTGCATTGGATCCAGATTTACAATTATTTTGTTCTCCTTTACGCTTGTGCCCAGGAAACGACATTAAACGATCCCGAATCTTGAATTTTGCATTAGGCTAGGTTATAGTGAGGCTGTTACACCACCAGTGTCCCGAGTTCAACTCCCACCGCTCTCTGTAAGGGGTTTGTACGTGCTCCCCGTGACTGCACGGGTTTCCTCCGGGCGCTTCGGTTTCCTCCCACAGTCCAAAGACGTATCGGTTGGCAGGTTAATTGGTCACACGGGTGTAATTGGGAGGCCTAGGTGTTGTATCTCTAAATTAATAAAATAAGAACATGAAATCAGCTACTGGAGGAAGTGGTTGGGGCAGGTACCTTTCGATACATTCAAGAAGTGTGGCCGGGAGGGCCCGTTACCATGCTGTATCGTGAGATAAAATAAAAAATAAAATAGGATTTTGCTGCAGGATTGTGTGGGTTTGAGCTTTGCAGTGAGTGTACTGTGCCCGCTCAGTGATGGGGCGCCACGGTAGCGGAGTGGTTAGCGCCCCGCCATTACAGCTTAGTGCGTCGGAGCCGAGAGTTCAACTTGGTACCGTTCTGTAACAAGCCTTTACATCCTCCCCATGGAATGTGTGGGTTTTCTCTGGGTCCTCTGGCTTCCCCCTGCAGTCCGAAGACACGTAGGTTGGTTGGTCATTGGAAATCGTCCTGTGATTAAGATAGGGTTAAATTGGGGTTGTTGGGAGTTGCTGGGGACAGCATGGCTCGAGGTGGGGGGGGAATGGCCTACTCCATGGTGTATCGTTAAGTGAATAAGTAAATAAGCATTGGGCAGCCTGGGACTGTTGGACTGGAAGAACCTGTTATTGTGCTGTATCTCTAAATACAATTTAGAAGACAATAATCTATCCCTCAACGTCAGCAAAACGAAGGAATTGGTTGTTGACTTCAGAAGGAGTAGCGGACCGCACGACCCAATTTACATCGGTGGTGCGCAAGTGGAACAGGTCGAAAGCTTTAAGTTCCTCGGGGTCAATATCACAAATGACCTGACTTGGTCCAACCAAACAGAGTCCACTGCCAAGAAGGCCCACCAGCGCCTTTACTTCTTGAGAAAACTAAAGAGATTTGGCCTGTCCCCTAAAACCCTCACTAATTTTTATAGATGCACCGTAGAAAGCATTCTTCTAGGGTGCATCACAACCTGGTATGGAAGTTGTCCTGTCCAAGACCGGAAGAAGCTGCAGAAGATCGTGAACACGGCGCAGCACATCACACAAACCAATCTTCCGTCCGTGGACTCACTTTACACCTCACGCTGTCGGAGCAGTGCTGCCAGGATAATCAAGGACACGACCCACCTAGCCAGCACACTTTTCGTCCCTCTTCCCTCCGGGAGAAGGCTCAGGAGTTTGAAGACTCGTATGGCCAGATCTGGGAATAGCTTCTTTCCAACTGTGATAAGACTGCTGAACGGATCCCGACCCGGATCTGGGCCATACCCTCCAAATATCCGGACCTGCCTCTCGGTTTTTTTGCACTATCTTACTTTCCATTTTTCTATTTTCTATTTATGATTTATAATTTAAATTTTTAATATTTACTATCAATTTGTAATCTAGGGAGTGGGAAGTGCAGAATCAAATATCGCTATGATGATTGTACATTCTAGTATCAATTGTTTGGCGACAATGAAGTATAAAGTATAAGAAGTACATTGCGGGTTATGTGGGATTGAGCTTTCCAGTAAATGTTCTGAGTTCTTCCACACTAAAGGATGTCGAGAGCGTGCAACAGGTTAAGCACTGCTTTACCTGCAGATCAAAGTAACGGGTGCCATCACAACCTGTCGCTGGGGAATATTTCCTGTATTTAATTAACACCTTGGCACTGCTCAAGAAGTTAAAGTGGATACACAGCCCATCTCACTTAGTTCATTGATAGATACAGCAAGGGAAAGAAGGGTGACTGGCCCATTCAGCGCATTGGCACTAGTAGAGCTGCTGCGTCCCGGCTTCAGGGATCCCGGTGTGATTCCAGCCTCAGGCACAGTCTGCGTGGAGTATGACCATATGAGTATCTGCTGACGGTCCTGGTTCCCTCCACACACCAGAGACATGCCAGAAACCAAATCAGGTTTAATATCACTGTATATGGCTTGGAATATCTCGTTCTGTCTCAGCAGTACATTGCAATACATAATGATAATCACAAAATACCATAATAAATATATACACTTGTATAAAATTAAATTTCAAGAGAAGTGCAAAATGAGAGTAAAAAATAGCAAATAAATATTGGGGTAGTGTACATGGGTTCATTGTCCATTCAGACACTAGTAACCTGTCTTTGCTCCTTCTCCTGTCTGTAGAAACAGTTCCACCTGGCTTAGTAGCTAAAACTAAGGCCAGGAGCTGGACTTGGTTGTCAGAGGCTACTTGAGACACACACCATTGGGAGCATTTAATAGGTAGTGGCAGTTCATCCCCACTACACCCCCCACAACCCCTGGAACCCCATTTCCCTCTCAACCTTCCCTATCTATGCACCTGTCCAAGTATCTTTAAAACATTGTTATTGTATCGACTTCAACTCCTTGGATGGTCCCAGGCCCGGGCCTGGCCGCGAAAGGGGGAAGGTTAGACATGGGACGAGCAACCACATCCCATAAAAACAAACAGAGCTGCAGAAACACGGATGGAAGCTCCAAAGGCCTCATCCCTGGGAAAGAAAGGATCTTCACAGAGGACATGTGGTGAAAGCCTCAAGTCCGTGGAAGCCAAAAGGGCCGATCTTAAGAGAACCCTGCCAAAGAACACCTGGTGATGCGACCTTGAAACAGACACCAAGAAGGGGGCTACACCTGAGGACTCTTAAAAGTCTGGCCCAGGAGGATTCTGGCAGGCTCCTGTCGATGGTCTGTACCCCAGTAGGGGTGAGGGGCATGCAATTCTATCTACCTCAATCACCCCCTCTGGCACCCTGTTCCGTATACAGACCACCCTCTGCATGAAGAAGGTGTCTCATCTCTCATCTTGAACCTACGTCCTCTAATTTTTGATTCCCTTTCCCAGAGAGAAAGCTTGTAACCATTCACCCTATGTATGTCCCTCATGGCTTTATACACCTCCATATGGCCACCCCTCAAGCCTTTTCCAGGCAGGGCTTAGTAGCTAGGCCACACGTGAAGGCCAGAAGCTGCACTTGGTTGTCAAGGACCAACTAGCATGCTTCAGCAGTCCTGATTTCGGGTCTTGGCCAGAAATGTCAACTGTTTACTCCCCTCCGTAGGTTCTGCCTGACTCGCTGAGTTCTTCCAGAATTTTGTGTGTGTTTCTCATGGGTTTTGCAATTTCAGATTTCAAATTTCATTGTTCTCTGAAGTCTTACTACCAACAATTCTTAGCACTTTATGTACAAATGGTGTTCGTGAAAATTAAAGAGGTGTGTTGGAGATTGAGAGCAAAAGTTCAAGTTCAAGTTTATTGTCATCTGTCTGTACAACCAAATGAAAGAATGTTCCCCCTGACTCGTCATCGTGGCCATCCCTCCAGGTTGAGGATGATGGTCTTCGTTCTGTTGATCTACTTATGGGCTCTCAAGTGCTCTCTTATGAGTCCAATCTTGGCTTTGAAAGTTCTTCCACATTCAGGACAGATAGTTCCAGATGGCAGATCGGGCTTTGGTTGTTGCTGCCTCTCTTTCCATTTTCTTCCCTTTTCTTCTAATTCTGCACATCTGTGACTACAGTGCACCCATAAAGCATATCACATACACAGCGCATAAAATTCAATATTACCACAAATAAGTTAATAAAATTTAACTCAAAATGCATGGGAAGTGTGCAGCACAGGTAAACAGTAAATAGGAAGCAGCTCACTGTTGTAGTGACTTTAAACAGTACAGTAAGACACACAAAGTGCTGGAGAAACTCAGCAGGTCAGGCAGCATCTTTGGAAAGAGCAAACAGGGACCCGATGAAGGTTCCCGGCCCGAAATGTCGACTGTTTACTCTTTTCCAAATATGCTGCTCAGCGTACCTCTCCCTGGTACACCTCTAGAAATGTGCAAGAATTTTTGATGACGTACCAAAATCACCTCAAACTCCTAATGAAGTTCACTGTTATGAATATGAAGGAATTAGTGTAAATGGATAGGTGATAAGCAGGGTAGGGTTAGTGTAAATGGATTTTTGATGAGCAGCGTGAAATTAGTTTAAGATTAGAGTAAATGGATAGACTTAATGGGACAAAGAGTCAGCTTCTGTGCTCTGTAGCAATGCCTTTGACAAAGTCCTACGTGGGAGTTTGGTCAAGTACGTTCAGTTTCTCAGTGGTAAAAGAGATCAGCAAATATGCAGATGACACCAAGATAGTGGGTGTAGTGGACAGCAAGGGAGACTATCAAAGCTTGCAGCGTGAGCTGGACCAGCTGGAGAAACGGCAGATGGAACCTAACGCAGACAGCATGAGATGCTGCACTTTGATAGGACAAACCAGGATAGGTCTGACACAGTGAACAGTAGGGCACTGAGGAGTGTGGCAGAACAGAGGGATCTGGGAATACAGGTATGTAATTCATTGAAAGTGGCATCACAGGTAGATAGGGGTTTAGAGAGAGCTTTTGGAAGAGTAAAGAAAATTTACAAAGATGTTGTCAGGACTTGAGGACCTGAGTCCAACTCGGGCATTTAACCAGAGTGGAGAAGACATCAAACTGTGAAAAGACATTCCTCCCTGTGGAGTGTGTGGATTCTCTTCAGGTGCTTCTGTTTCCTCCCACAGTCAAAAGACGTACCAGGGAGGGTAATTGGTCACTGTAAATTGTCCAGTGATTAGGCTAGAGTTAAACCAGTGTTGTCATCGGGGCTGCTGGACATTGCGGCTCGAAGCATGTAGCCAGGACTTGAGGAGCTGAGCTACAGGGAAAGGCTGAATGGGATTGGAATTTATGTGGATCAAAGAGACAAACTCATAGAACACTGCAGTACAGAAAAAGGTCCTTTGGTCCATCTAGTCTGAGGCAAGATTGTAATCTGTCTGGTCCCATCAACCTACATGTGGACCATAGCCCTTCATACCCCTCCCATCCAGGTACCTATCCAAATTCTGCGTAAATATGGAATCTACCACTTCTGCTGGCAGCTTGTCCCACCCTCTCACCACCCTCTGAGTGAAGAGGTTCCCCTTAAATATTTCACCTTTCACCCTTGAGGCTTCGTCTTGTGAAGAAATCTTTGTTGACCCGACAGCATGAATGGCAGTGATGCTTCACTACCAGATGGGCTCAACGTCTTCTCTGCCCGCCTTGAAAGGGAGAATATAACTACAGCTGTGAAGATCCCTGCTGCACCTGGTGACACTATGATCTCTGTCTTGGAGGCCAATGTCAGGCTGTCTTTCAGGAAGGTGAAACCTCGTAAGGCAGCAGGCCCCAATAGAGTATCTGGTAAGGCTCTGAAAACTTGTGGCACTAACGGGCGGGTGTATTCAAGGACATTTTCAACCTCTGACTGCTACGTTCAGAAGTTCCCATCTGCTTCAAAAGAGCAACAATTATACCAGTCCCTAAGAGTAGTGTGAGCTGCCTTAATGATTATCATCCAGTGGCACTCATTTCTATGCTGATGAAATGCTTTGCGAGGTTGGTCATGGCTAGAATCAATTCCTGCACCAGCAAGGAACTGGACCCACTGCAGTTTGCCTATCACCACAATAGGTCAATGGCAGATGCTTTTCACATGACCTTAGATCACCTGAACAATACAAACACCACTGTCAGGATGCTGTTAGTTGACTATTGCTCAGCGTTTAACACCAACACTCCTACAGTCCTGATCAATAAGCTACGGAACCTGGGACTCTGTACCTCCTTCTGTAATCGGATCCTCGACTTCCTAATCGGAAGACCACAGCCTGTGTGGATTGGCATTAATAACTCCTCCTCGCTGATGATCAACACTGGTGCACCTCAGGGCTGTGTGCTTAGCCCACTGCTCTACTCTCTCTACACCCATGACTGTGTGGCTAGGCATAGCTCAGATACCATCTATAAATTGGCTGACGATACAACCATTGCTGGTAGAATCTCAGATGGAGACGAGAGGGCGTACAGGAGTGAGATATGCCAACAAATGGAGTGGTGTCGCAGCAACAACCTGGCACTCAAAGTCAGAAAGACGAAAGAGCTGATTGTGGACTTCAGGAAGTATAGGACGAGGGATGACAAACCAGTCCTCATAGAGAGATCGGAAGTGGAGAGAGTGAGCAACTTTAAGTTCATGGGTGTCAATACCTCTGAGGATCTAACCTGGTCCCAACATATCAATGTAGTTATATTTCATTAGGACTTTGAGGAGATTTGGTTTGTCACCCAAGACACTCGAAAACTTCTGCAGATGTACTATGGAGAGCATTCTGACAGGCTGCATCACTGTCTGGTATGGGAGGTGTTACTGCACAGGACCGAAAGAAGCTCCAGAAGATAGTAAAATCAGTCAGCTCCATTTTGGTACTAGCCTCTATAGTAGCCAGGTCATCTTCGAGGAGCGGTGACCCAGAAAGGCGGCATCCATCATTCAGGACCCCATCACCCAGGACATGTCCGCTTCTCATTGTTACCATCAGGAAGCCTGAAGGCACAAACTCAGCGATTCAGGAACAGCTTCTTCCCCTCTGCCATCCGATTCCTGAATAGACATTGAACCCATTAACACTACCTCACTTTTATTATTTCTGTTTTTGCAGTATTTTAAACTTAATATAAATACTTACTGTAATCGAGTGATTTATTTATTTATTATTTATTTCCTATATTATCATGTATTGCAGTGTCCCACTGCCACTAAGGTAACAAATTTCACGACGTCTGCCGCTCATATTAAACCTGATTCTGATTCGGGGTGAGTGTCCCTGATGGATCTGGCTGAGCTGGCAACTTCCTGCAGCTTTTTCTGATCCTATGTGGTCGTCTCACCGTATAAGATGCTGATGCAACCATGCGTGAGCTCCTCAAGATTCCCAGCATCTGCATAATCTCTTGTGCTTATGATTTGCAAAGGCTATTACTTGCAGATAAATGAAAAACCAAAATTTAATAAAAACATTTCTTCCTTCTTCTAATTATCATTAATTATAAAAAAAAATCCAATAATGCAAAAATTTTTCACCAATTTTATTTAATTTAGAGATACATTGTGGAATAGGCCCTTCCGGCCCAGTGAGCCCACTGCCTAGCAACTCAGTGATTTAACCCTAGCCTAATCACTGGAGAACTTGCAAAGCCCAATTAACCTACTAACTAGTACATCTTCACACACGAGGAATTCTGCAGATGCTGGAAATTCAAGCAACACACATCAAAGTTGCTGGTGAACGCAGCAGGCCAGGCAGCATCTCTAGGAAGAGGTACAGTTGTTGTTTCAGGCTGAGACCCTTCGTCAGGGCTAACTGAAGGAAGAGCTAGTAAGAGATTTGAAAACCAGCAACTTTGATGTGTGTAACTAGTACATCTTGATAGGGACTGTGGGAGGAAACCAGAGCACCAGGAGGAAACCCACATGGTCATGGGGAGGACATGCGGATGCCTTAGTGACGATGTCAGTACTGAACTCTGATACTCCGAGCTGTAATAACATTGCACTAACCCCTACACTACCATATTGTAATTTGTGACAGTTATTCTCTCAACTGGCAAACTTCACCAGAATCTTGTAATTCAAGTCAACTGCTAATTTGGTTTCTTCCTCACTAATATTACCTCGTTGCTTTTTCCCGTTTAATGAGTTAAAAATGCAGTTCAGTCCAATATGCTTGGAGAGACATTTTTTTATTTTAATGCATATGGACAAGAGGAACACTGACGGTCTGACTGAGACACAATAGTCTGCTTCTTCAGGATGTTGTTGTCAGAACCATTTCCAGATTTCTTGTAACATGAAGTTGTTGTGTTGATTGAGATCTGAACTTGAAAACTCTCGTACCGAAGGTGTAACAGGCGGCCAGACAGGTATATTTTTAAATGAAATTAACACCGCAGTATATCACAAAGAATGCTGGAGGAACTCAGAAGGTCAGGCAGCATCTATGGAAAAGAGTAAGCAGTCGAGACCCTTTTTTGGGACTGAGAGTGAAAGAGGGAGATTCTTGAATATAAAGGCAGGGAGAGGGGAAAGAGGCTAGCTGGAAGGTGATAGGTGAAGCCAGGTGTGTGGGAAAGGTCAAGGGCTGGAATAGATAAAGTTTGATAGGAGAGGAGAGTGGATAAAAGAAGAAAGGGAAGGAGGAGAGGACCCAGGGGGAATGATAGGGAGGTGAGAAGTAGTAAAAGGTCAGGAATAGAGGGAGTGGTGGGAGGGGGTGGGGAGAATTTTGCTCAGCGGAAGGAGAAATCGATATTCATACTATCAGGTTGGGGGGTACCCAGATGGAATATAAGGTGTTGCTCCTGCACCCCGCGGATGCCCTCATCTTGGACAAGAGGAAGCTATGGATCGGTACGTCAGAACAGGAATGGGAATGGGAATTACGATGGCCACTGGGAAGTCCTGCTTGTGGTGGATGGAGTGGAGGTGCTTGACAAAGCAGTCCCCCAAATTACGACATGTCTCACCAATATACAGGAGGCCACATTCGGAGCGCAATAGGCAATGCTAGTTGACTTGCAGGTGAAGATTTGCCTCACCTGGAAGGACTGTCTTGGGTTCTAAACGGAGATGAGAGACGAGGTGTGTGGGCAAGTGAAGCACACGAGCTGCTTGCAGGGATAAGGGAGAGGGACAAATAGACAAGGGAATCACAGGGGTCGGAGTTTGGAGTCCAATCCCAGTGTCCTCTGTAAGGACTTTGTATGTCCTCCCCATGGAATGAAGTCCTAATCCAATCAACCTTTCTTTGTAATTCCTGCCCTCAAGTCCAGGCAATGTCTTGCTAAATCTTTTCTGCAATCGTCCTAGATTAAAAACATCTTTCTTAGAACAGGTGACCAAAACTGTACACAGTAACCCTGAGGATCATCACCTTGTCACGGTGGAGAGGCTTGTGAATTCTTGAGATCCCAAGGGTGATGTTGTCTGGATCTTCGCTCCTGGGAGGGTCACCCATGGTGGTAAGGTCAAAGAGGAAGTCCCAGACAAAGAGCGATCTAGCCAGGAACTCAACGGTGGAGATCGGAAGATGATCACACATCACAACGGCAGTGAAGGGTCCCCTGTCACCTTTGATGCCGTGCCTCTGGACCCTGACCCCGATCTATCAAGGACCTTGTGGTGGCTGCTCGTGCATCAGGCTCCCCATGTTAAACATAGTCACACACAGGTGTTTGCTATTTACTGAATCCACCATATCATCCTGGAAATCTTACAGAAGAACATCATAAACATCGCAGAACATCTTGAAATTTCTCGATGTTACCCTTTCAGAGGATCTCACCACTGAGCACATCTACATGAAATGCTGATGCAGGAAAGTAGCTTCCGTCATCAGGGACCCCCACCACCCAGGACATGCTCCCTTCTTGCTGCTACCATCAGAAAGAAGGTACAGGAACCATAGGAGTTTATTTATTTGTTATCATTTCTTTCTTTTTGTATTTGCACAATTTGTTGTTTTCTGTATTTTGTTGGCTTTCATTGATACTGTTATGGTTATTATTCCATAGATTTAGTTCTCAGAGGATATAACGAGCACAGTGGATAGAGGGTAAAAGATGGATGTTACTTACTTGGATTTCCAGAAAGCGTTCGATAAAGTGCTGCATAAAAGACTTATCCATAAGATGAGGATACATAGAGTTTGGGGTGATGTATTAGCATGGATAGAGGATTGGTTAACCAATAGAAAGCAGGGAATTGAGATATATAGGTGTTACTCCGGTTGGCAATCAGTGGTGAGCGGTGTACCGCAGGGGTCGGTGCTGGGCCCATAACCGTTCACGATATACTTTGACGATCTGGAAGAGGGGACTGAGTGTGGTGTGTCTAAGTTTGTGGATGACACTAAATTGAGTGGAAAAGCAAATTGTGTAGAGGATATGGAGAGTCTGCAGAGAGATATGGATAGGTTACGTGATTGGGCAAGGGTCTGGCAGATGGAGTACAATGTTCGTAAGTGCGAGGTCATCCACTTTGCAAGGAAAAATGGAAGATCAGATTATTATTTAAATGGTAAAAGATTGCAGCATGCTGCTGTGCAGAAGGACTTGGGAGTGCTCGTGCATGAATTGCAGAAGGTTGGCTTGCAGGTGCAGCAAACTATCAAGTAGGCAAACAGAATGTTGGCTTTCATTGCTAGAGGGATTGAATATAAGACCAGGGAGGTTATGCTGCAAATGTACAGGGCACTGATGAGGCTGAACTTGGAGTACTGCGTACAGTTCTGGTGTCCTTACCTGGGGAAGGATATACTGACTTTGAAGGCAGTACAGAGGAGGTTCACCAGGTTGATTCCAGAGATGAGGGGGTTAGACTATAAGGAGAGATTTAGTCGCCTGGGACTGTACTCATTGGAATTCAGAAGAATAAGAGGAGAACTTATAGCAACATAAAAAAAATTATGAAAAGGATAGATAAGATAGAGGCAGGAAAATTGTTTCCACTGGTAGGTGAGATTAGAACAAGGGGACATAGCCTCAAGATTCGGGGGAGTAAATTTAGTAGAGATGAGGAGGAACTGCTTTTCCTAAAGAGTGGTGAATCTGTGGAATTATCTGTCCAATGAAGCAGTGGAGGCTACTTCAGTGAGTGTACTTAAGACAAGATTGGTTAGATTTTTGCATAGTAGGGGAACCAAGTGTTATAGGGAAAAGGCAGGTAGGTGGAGTAGGTCAGATCAGCCATGATCTTATTGAATGGTGAGCAGGCTTGACGGACCAGATGGCCGACTCCTGCTCCTATTTCTTTTGTTTTTATGATTTATTGAGTATGCCCACAAGAAAATGAATCTTAGGGTTGTATATAGTGACATATACATACTTTGATAATTTACTTTGAACATAGAACAGTACAGCACAGAAACAGGCCATTCGGCCCACAGTGTTGTGCCAAACCAGATAAAAAGCAAATTGAAAACACCCGAAGACTATTCCCTCCTACCCACACCTTCTGACTTTTGAACTCAATGCCTTGACTAATATAAGCAAGCATTCCATGAGCCTTCTTAACCACCTTATTGACCTGTGCAGCCACTTTCAAGGAGATGAAGATGGGATCTCAAGATCTCTCTGCTCAGCAGCACTGTTAATGATCTTACCCTTAAAGACATATTGTCTCGGGCCGGCTGGTAGCGCAATGACATCAGTGCCGGACTCCGGAACGAAGGTTCCTGGGTTCGAACCCAGTCGGGGCCGCTCCCAAGTGCGCTTTCCATCTGTGCCGGGTTGAAAGTCGAGATCGAAACTCGACCTCATAAAATAAAGGGAAAAATAAAGAGAAATGTCTGTGTGGGGAGTGGCG
The DNA here is from genome assembly GCF_963921235.1 of Mobula hypostoma. Lineage (NCBI taxonomy): Eukaryota > Metazoa > Chordata > Chondrichthyes > Myliobatiformes > Myliobatidae > Mobula > Mobula hypostoma. Next base: position 7,065,000 of record NC_086104.1, read on the forward strand.
CACCACACAATCTCTCTCTCTTGCTCCGCTCCTTGTAAGGACATGAAAAAGACATCGTCCCGCCAACATCGCCCACGGACGCACACACACAGACGCACATGCACACACATGCACGCACGTGCATGCACACGCCAAAAAAAAGATATACCGTCTCCTTGCATTTGCCCCACCAATGTGCAACACCTCATATTTATTTGGGTTAAACTCCATCTGCCATTTCTCTGCTTATATCTGCAACTGATCTATATCATAGAAACATAGAAACATAGAAAATAGGTGCAGGAGTAGGCCATTCGGCCCTTTGAGCCTGCACCGCCATTTATTATGATCATGGCTGATCATCCAACTCAGAACCCAACCTTCCCTCCATACCCCCTGACCCCTGTAGCCACAAGGGCCATACCTAACTTCCTTTTAAACATAGCTAATGAACTGGCCTCAACAGTTTGCTGTGGCAGAGAATTCCACAGATTCACCACTCTCTGTGTGAAGAAGTTTTTCCTAATCTCGGTCCTAAAAGGCTTCCCCTCTATCCTCAAACTGTGACCCCTCGTTCTGGACCTCCCCAACATCGGGAACAATCTTCCCGCATCTAGCCTGTCCAATCCCTTTAGGATCTTATACGTTTCAATCAGATCCCCCCTTAATCTTCTAAATTCCAACGAGTACAAGCCCAGTTCATCCAGTCTTTCTTCATATGAAAGACCTGCCATCCCAGGAATCAATCTGGTGAACCTTCTTTGTACTCCCTCTATGGCAAAGATATCTTTCCTCAGATTAGGGGACCAAAACTGCACACAATACTCCAGGTGTGGTCTCACCAAGGCCTTGTACAACTGCAGTAGTACCTCCCTGCTCCTGTACTCGAATCCTCTCGCTATAAATGCCAGCATACCGTTCGCCTTTTTCACCGCCTGCTGTACCTGCATGCCCACTTTCAATGACTGGTGTATAATGACACCCAGGTCTCGTTGCACCTCCCCTTTTCCTAATCGGCCACCATTCAGATAATAATCTGTTTTCCTATTCTACAGCACTCTGCTACACTGTCCACAACTCCACTAATTACAGACCTCCAGCATGAATTCACTATCTTCTGTCTTCTATACAGAAGCCAGTTCTGAATCCAATCAGCCAATTTGCCACAAACCCCATGCATCTTAATCTTCTGTATTAGCTTCCTATGAAGAACTTTGTCAAATACCTTACTGAAATCCATGTAGAGATCATCAGCATCCCTACCATCATCAATCTCTCTTGTTACCTTGTCAAAAAACACCTTCAAGTTAGTAAAACACAACCTGGGCCGCACATGGCTCTCCCAAGTTTGGGCATAGGCTTCCAAATACTCACATATCTTATCCCTAAGAATTTTCTCCAGCAATTTCCCTACAGTTGATGTAAGACTCACTGGTTTATAGTTCCCAGGATCTTCCCTTGTTCCCTTCTTCAATAAAGCTACAACATTAGCCACTTGCCTGTCCTCTGGGATGTCGCCTGTGCCTAGATAGGAATGAAGATACTGATTCGGGGTCCAGCAATCTCATTTCTTGCCTCCTTCAATAACCTGGGGTAAATCCCATCAGGGCCTGGGGACTTATCCACCTTAATCCTCCTTAAGAGGCCCAACACTTCCTCCCCCTTGACCTCTAAATTCCCTGACGTATTTATACACTCAGCACTGATCTCCTGGTTTTCCATATCTTTTTCCTTGGTAAATACTGAAGCAAAGTACTCATTACGTATCTCACTCACATTCTCTGCATCCAAGCAAATGTGACCCCCTTATCCTTAGCGGTCCCCTCCTCTCCCTAGTTATCCTCTTACTCTTCATGTACAGTATGTGAAGAATGTTTTGGGATTCTCCTTAATCCTCCTTTCCGAGGATTTTCCATGACCCATCCTGGCATTCCTGATTCCCTTTTTTAGTTGTTTTCTGGCTTTGTTATACTCCTCATGTGCTTCATTTGATTCTAACATCTGAAGCTTTACATAATTTTCCTTTTGACTAAATTCATCAGCTCCCTGGACATCCGAGGTTCCCTTATCTTTCTTTCCTTGTCCTTCTTTCTAACAGGAGCATACCTTTCTTGTACTCTGTGCAACTGTTCTTTAAACACACTCCACATGACTCATGCGGACTTGCCAAAAAAAGATGTCCCCAATTAACTTTTCTCAGTTCCCGCCTAATGCCCCCACAATTTCCCCTACTCCAATTTAAAACTCTTCAACATAACTATCCTGAAAGTTAAGTAGTTGTGATCACTGTTCCCTAACTATACAACCACCGACAGGTCAGTCACCGGGCCAGGCTCATTACTCAACACCAGGAACTCTGACTGGACTATCCACATATTGGTTTAAGAAACCTTCCTGGACAACACTTAACAAATCTCCTTGCACTGAGAGGGTTCCATTTTATAATAGGGCAGCTGAAATTCCCCATGCCAATAACCCGGTTATTTTAATACATTTTCTTAATCTGTTTACATATAATGGCATTGGGGGAAGGGGTCTGTGGTATAATCCCATCAGTGTGATTGCACCCTTCCTCCTTCTGAGTTGTACCCAAATGGACTCAGTGTCAGACCCCTCCGTTATGTCTCCTCTGAGTGCAGGTGCTATTGTCCCTGATTAGTAGTGCAATTCCCTCCTCCCCTTTTACCTTTGAACCTTGAACTGTCCTGGGCCCAGCATGTAGGTGCAATTATGAAGAGAGCAGGGCAGCACTTCTACATCCTTAAGAGTTTGCGAAGATTTGGCATGACATCTGAAACTCTGACAAACTTCTATAGATGTGTAGTGAAGGGTATATTGACTAGCCGCATAACAGCCTTGTATGGAAATATCAATGCCCTTGAATGGAAATTCCTGCAAAAAGTAAAGGATACAGCCTCGTCTATCATGGGTAAAGCCCTCACCATCATTGAGCACTGTCGTAGGAAAGAGGCATCCATCATCAGGGACTCCCACTCCCCAGGTCATGCTCTATTTTCACTGTTGCGATCAGGAAGAAGGTACAGGAGCCTCATGACTCAAACCACCAGGTTCAGGAACAATTATTACCCCTCAACCATCAGGCTCTTGAACTAGAGGGGATAACTTCACTAGCCCCATCACTGAGATGTTCCCACAACCTATGAACTCACTTTCAAGGACTCTTCATCTCATGTTCTTGATATTTATTGCTTATTTATTTATCATTATTATTTCTTTCTTTTTATATTTGCACAGTTTGTTGTCTTTTGCACACTGAGTATGCCCGCAAGAAAATGAATCTCAGGTTTGTATATGGTGGTATATATAAACTTTGTTAATAAATGTACTTCGAACTTTGGCTTTTGATTGATGAAGGCTAGCTTGCCAAACACTAACTTCACTGCCGTGTCTAACTATGATTTGCTTTCAGTGAACTATGCAGTTGCATTCCTCTGATCCATAAGACACCCCAGGGCCCTACTGTTCACTTAATAAATCCTACCCTGGTGTCATCTCTCAAATCAGTACCTTATGTTCACGTGAATTGAAAACTATTTGCAAACCTCAGCCCACACGCCTTGCTGGTCATCCCTGTGTCGTTTATCTTCCAAAACATCACCTATTTCAGTATCATCTGCAAATTTACTAAATCCACTCAGTGGCCACTTTAGGTAGACCTGTACACCTGCTCATTAATGCAAATATCCAATCAGCCAATCATGTGGCAGCAACTTAATGCATAAAAGCATGCAGACATGGTCAAGTGGTTCAGTTGTTGTTCAGACCAAGCATCAGAATGAGGAAGAAATGTGATCTAAGTGACTTTCACTGTGGAATGATTATTGGTGTTAGATGGGGTGGTTTGAGTATCTCAGAAACTGCTGATCTTGGATTTTCACACACAACAGTCTCTGGAGTTAACAGAGAATGGTGCGAAAAACAAAATAAAAATCCAGTGAGTGGCAGTTTTGTCGGGGGAACCCCTTGTTAATGAGATAGCTTTGCTGTGGTCCATCGATGCAGCCACAAGCTGGAGGATTGGCTTGACAAAGACCAGCTAAAAATGTGAAGAGAAAAGCACCTGCCATACGAAACAGCAAGTGCACAGCCTCCAGTAGCTGATCCGCCGTTCCTGATGTTCCGTTCTCTCCCGTGACACTTCAGTCTGTGGCTCCGGCTTAGAATCAGCCTGTCCATAGGACTGTGAAGCCTTGGAACCCCGAAGGCACGCTGGTCTTCTAGGCTGCGTCCTTGGGATGTCAAAAAGCAGCTGGTTGTGACTCCTTGGGAGCGGGTCCCAGCACCGCAGAGAACTGAAGTCTGAGTGTAACTCCAGGTAAGGGTCCTCAACAGAAGCCCACCCACCCTGAAGGGGAAAAGAGATATCAAAGGTAGAAACTAAGCTGCTTTCATAGACGAACGTGAAAGAGTCACTATTTAGCGCCATTATGACACCGCCTCCGCCTACATCATTAAGCATGAAGCTCTCCCTACAATTAACAGTAAGATGTGCTTTATGGTGGAAAGGGCTTCTCCTGTGATGGGCTTAGCCGTATCTACCACTTTTATCCAACATGTCAGTCTGTGGCCTCCTCTACTGTTGTGATGAGGCCACACTCAGGCTGAAGGAGCAACATTTTATACTTTGCCTGGATAGCCTCCAAGCTGATGGTATGAACATTGATTCCTCAAACTTCCGGTAATTGTCCCCCCCACCGCCTCCTTCACTTTCCCTCATTCCTGTTTCCCTCTCTCACCTTATCTCCTTATCTACCCTTCACCTCCCACTGGTACTCCTCCCCCTTCCCTTTCTTCCATGATCTTCTGTCCTCTCCTATCCGATTCCCCCTTCCCCAGCCCTGTATCTCTTTCTCCAATCAACTTCCCAGCTCTTAACTTCACTCCCTCCTCTTTCCTGGGTTTCACCTACCATCTACCACTTTGCATTTCTTCCTCCCCTCTCCCCAACTTCTTACTCAGACCTCTCTTCTTTCTTTCCAGTCCTGATGAAGGGTCTTGGCCCAAAACTCTTTTCCATAGATGCTGCCTGACCTGTTGAGTTCCTCCAACATTTTGTGTGTTGCTTTGGATTTCCAGCATCTGCAGGTTTTCTTGTGCTTGTCACCCACTTTTTAAGGCTTTTCCATTCTAGAACTTTATTGTTTCCATACCAGGCCGTGTTGCATCAGTGTTCTATATCACTGCGGCAGGACCCCCGGACTCTTTTATTGAACTTCCTTAGCACTTAAGACATCACACAGTGTGGTCTCATTTAGTGGAACGTCCCTGTCAAGAACCATTAACCAAAGTATGCACTGATACTGACTGCACGTTTGATTCATCTTGCTGTCGCTGCAGAAGTGCTTGACTTTGAACAGTGATCATTCAAGGTTAAGTCTATTAATAGCCTAATTAGTAACTGGCTGGCCAGACACGGATGGCCTTGGGGTTAATGTATGGGAAGGCAGCAAGCAAACCACAGAAAGCCAAGCCACTGTCTGGAACTCATGAGCCTGAACGCATAGCTGAATTCAACTAACTTCCCCTGTACTGAAGGGTTAGAATGATCTTGGATAAGGCTAAAAGGTATGCACAACCTACAAGGCAAAAGCCAACTGCGTGAATGAAGCAATGCTTCACTACCAGACGAGCTCAATCCCTTTTATGCCCTGCTTTGACAGGGAGAATATAACTACAGATATGAGTATCCCTGCTGCACCTGGTGACCCTGTGATCTCTGTCGTGGAGGCGAAAATCAGGCTGTCTTTCAGGAGAGTGAACCCTTGCAAGGAGTACTTGGTAAGGCTCTGAAAACTTGTGTCAACCAATAGGCCGGAGTATTCAAAGATATTTCAATCTCTCACTGCTACGGTTTGACGTTCCCTCCTCCTTCAAAAGGACAATTATATGAGAGCCCAAGAAGAGTAGTGTGAGCTGCCATAATGACTATTGTCCAGTAGCACTCACATCTACAGTGATAAAATGCTTTGAGAGGTTGGTCATGGCTTGAATCAACTCCTGCTTCAGCAAAGACCTGAACCCACTGCAATTTGCCTATTGCCACAATATGCCTATTGCAGATGCAATCTCAATGGCTCTTCACACGGCCTTAGGCCACCTGGACAATACAAGCACCTATGTTGGGATGCTGTTCATTGACAATAGCTCAGTATTTAACACCATCATTCCTGATCAGAAATCTACAGAACCTGGACCTCTGTACCTCCTTCTGCAATTGGATCATCAACTTCCTAACCAGAGGACCACAATCTGTGCAGGTTGGTAATAACATCTTGTTCTCACTGATGCTCAACTCTGCCGCACCATAGGGGTGTGTGCTTAGCCCGCTGCTCTACTCTCTCTATACCCATGAACGTGTGGCTATGCATAGTTCAAATGCCATCTATAATTTTGCTGATGATACAGCCATTGTTGGCAGAATCTCAGATGGTGACGAGAGGGCGTACAGGAGTGAGATATACCAGCTAGTTGAGTGGTGTCCCAGCAACAACCTGGCACTCAATGTCAGTAAGAGCAAAGAGCTGATTTTAAGGTAAGACAAAGGAACGCATACCAATCCTCATAGAGGGTTCAGAAGTCGAGAAAATGAACAATTTCAAGTTCCTGGGTGTCAAAATCTGTGAGGATCTAACCTGATCCCAACATATTGATGCAGCTATCAAGAGGGCAAGACAGTAGTTATATTTTATTAGGGGTTTGAGGGATTTGGTTTGTCACCTAAAACACTTCTCCTTCCATGGCCTTCTGTCCTTTTCTATCAGATTCCCCCTTCTCCTGCCCTTTATCTCTTTCACCAATCAACTTCCCAGTGCTTAACTTCATCCCTCCCCGCTCCCAGTTTCACCTATCACCTACTACCTTGTGTTTCTTCCTCCCCTCCCCCTACCTTCTTACTCTGACTTCTCATTTTTTTTCTCCAGTCCTGATGAAGGGTCTCGGCCAAAAAAGGCAACTGTACTTTATTCCATAGATGCTGCCTGGCCTGCTGAGTTCCTCCAGCATTTTGTGTGTAATGCTTGGATTTCCAGCATCTCCAGATTTTCTTGCTTGTGATTGGACACTCCACCCTCCACAATGGTACCGAGAGCTGGGCAGCATACTTAACCCGTTTGTTATCAGTATGATTCCCGTAAAACTCCTCTGGACCCTCTCCAATGCCAGCACACCCTGTCTTAGATAAAGGGAACAAAACTGCTCACAATACTCCAAGAGCGGTCTGACCAGTGCCTTATAAATCCTCAGCATTACACCCTTGCTTTTATATTCTAGTTCCCTCAACTTCTACTCAGAATCAAGTTTATTCTCACTGAAGTCTCATGAAATTTGTTGTTTTGCAGAAGCAGTACAGTGAAATACATCAAATATTTCCGACTGACCGGAAGTGCACTGAGAGCGGTAAGCGTCAAGGAGTTGGGGGCTTACTGTTCTGGTTAACAACGGACGGTGCAATCCGGGTCATATTACGATCGAGGAATGTGTTTGTAGACCGGATATTGAACTGTTTACTGTTGGACTCCGGCCATATTCCACCGAGATGCAACACTGGGTGTCACGGGAGGTCGTTCCTGCCTGTGGCCATCGAACTTTGCAGCTCCTCCCGTGGAGGGTCAGACACCCTGAGCCAGTAGGCTGGTCCTGGACTTATTTCCATCTGGCATAGTTTGCATATTGTTGTTTGATTGTTTGTGGTTTTTGTATGGCTGTATTTATGCTCTATTCTTGGTTGGTGCGGCTGTAATGAAACCCAGTTTCCCTCGGGATCAATAAAGTATATCTATCTATCTATACTATAAATTATAATAAGAAATATATATAATTAAAAATATTTATTTATTTACTGATACACTGTGGAGTCAGCCGCTCGGCCCGTTGAGCTGTCCCACCCCAACAGCCCCGATTTAACCCTAATCTAATCATGGGATAATTCACAATGACCAGTTAGCCCACCCGGTACGTGTTTGGACTGTGGGAGGAAGCCAGGGCACCTGGGGAAAACCCATGCATTCCATGAGGAGGATGTACGGAGACTCCTTACAGAACGCTGCCAGAACTGTACTCAGAACTCCGGGACACCCAAGCAGTATTTGCGTTACACTCTCCATGTTATATCTCTCTACGTCAATTAAAGTGACTTTGCAAGACGGATGCTTGAAGGGGCTGGGAACTTACCTTGTTAAGCAGCCTCATGTGAGGCAGATTTTCAAAGTCCTTCTGGAAGTCCAAGTAAACAACATCCATTGACTTCCCTTTGTCTATAAATGACAAGCATGATAGAGAAAGAGAATCAATGGGTGATGTTGCATTTGACTTGCAGCTTGGGAGGACAAACCAGGATAGGTCTAACACAGTGAATGGTAGGAGTGCCGTAGAACATAGTCATAGTCATAGTCATAGTCATACTTTATTGATCTCGGGGGAAATTGGTTTTCGTTACAGTTGCACCATAAATAATTAAATAGTAATAGTAATAAAACCATAAATAGTTAAATAGTAATATGTAAATTATGCCAGGAAATAAGTCCAGGACCAGCCTATTGGGAGGAGTTGTAAAGTTTGATGGCCACAGGCAGGAATGACTTCCTATGACGCTCTGTGTTGCATCTCGGTGGGATGAGTCTCTGGCTGAATGTACTCCTGTGCCCACCCAGTACATTATGTAGTGGATGGGAGACATTGTCCAAGATGGCATGCAACTTGGACAGCATCCTCTTTTCAGACACCACCGTCAGAGAGTCCAGTTCCATCCCCACGACATCACTGGCTTTACGAATGAGTTTGTTGATTCTGTTGGTGTCTGCTACTCTCAGCCTGCTGCCGTAGCACACAACAGCAAACATGATCGCACTGGCCACCACAGACTTGTAGAACATCCTCAGCATCATCCAGCAGATGTTAAAGGACCTCAGTCTCCTCAGGAAATAGAGACGGCTCTGACCCTTCTTGTAGACAGCCTCAGTGTTCTTTGACCAGTCCAGTTTATTGTCAATTTGTATCCCCAGGTATTTGTAATCCTCCACCAGAACAGAGGGATCTGGTAATACAGATCCATAATTACTTGAAAGTGACATCACAAATAGATAGAGACATAAACAGAACTTTTGGCACAATGACCTTCATAAATCAGCGCACTGAGTACAGGAGCTGGGAATTTATGTCGACATTGTATAAGACATCAGTGAGGCCTGATTTGGAGTATCGTGTGCAACTCTGGTCACCTACCTACAGGAAAGATGTAAATATGATTGAAAGATTACAGAAAAAATGTACAACGATGTTGCTGGGACTTGAGGATCTGAGTTACAGGGAAAGTTCGAATAGGTTCTGACTTCATTCCCTGGAGCATTGGAGAATGGGGAGATTTGATAGAGGTACACAAAGTTATGAGGGGTATAGATAGCAGGAATTTTCCACTGAGGTTCGGTGAGACTGGAACAGGAGGTCGTGGGTTAAGGGGGAAAGGTGAAATGTTTAAGGGGAAATTGTGGGGGGAGCTTTTTCACACAGAGGGTGGTGCGAGTGTGGAATGAGCTGCCATAGGAAGTGGTAGATGATCAAAGGTCAAAATAAATTCATTATCCAACCACATACTGTATATGTCACTGTATACAACCCTGAGATTCATTTTCTGGCAATCATACACAGCACTGTTGATTCCATTTCAATATCTAATAAAATTATGGACCAGTACATGATGGAAGGAGGTATTGAGTGCTATGATCCAGGCGTGGGTCAATGAGCCTAACAGTTTATTACGGACTTGTTGGGCCAAAAGGATGAAGGGCCAAAGCTGTAGTGCTGTATGACTCTACAACCAAACTGCACTCTGGGACCAGCAGGTGTTTCTCTTTCTATAGCCCCTGAGTCAGTACTCTTTGGGGGTTCGGAGATACAGAGAGCCAGCAACGTGAAGTTCCTCAGCATTATTATTTCAGTGGATCTGTCCTGGGTCCAACATACAAGTGCCATTACAAAGAAAGCACGGCAGCGCCTCTACTTTCTTAGAAGTTTGCAAAAACTTTCTTAGAAGTGTGTAGTGGAAAGTACATTGCCTACACAAAGAAGAGTCACAGCCCATTCCATTATTGAGCACAATTACACGGAGCGCTGTCGCAGGAAAGCAGCATCCATCATCAAGGACCAGTCCATGCTCTCTTGTCACTGCTCCCATCACGAAAAAAGTACAGGAGCTTCAGGACTCAGACTAACAGATTCAGGAACAGTTATTACTCCTCAACCATCAGGCTCTTGAACCAGAGGGGATAGCTTCATTCAACCTCACTTGCTCCATCACTGAACTGTTCTCATACACATGGACTGCTCTCAAGGACTCCTCATCTCACATTCTCAATGTTTATTGTTTATTTGTTTATATCATTATGTTTTTTTCTTTTGTATTTGTACAATCTGTTGTCTTTTGCACATTGCTTGTTTGTCAATCCTATTGGGTGTGGTATTGATTCTATTGTGTGTCTGGTATTTACTGTGAATGCCCACAAGAAAATGAATCTCAGAGTTGTATATGGTGACATATAAAGTATGTACAGTTCTTTGATAATACATTTACTTTGAACATTGAGGTTTGTTTGTGATTGATAGGAAGTGGGTGCACTGTCTGTGGCTCTCTGGGTAGATGTTTGGTTAGCTGACTGCAATCCTTTTACACTGTACATCGGAGCACACCTTTAAAAAAATAGCGTTAGCATCAATGGCTTCTATTAACAGAATAGAGCTGGCACTGACTACAGCAACTGAGTAAGACCAACAGGGAAACGTTTATGCAAGTTTGATGCCTCAATTGTCCGCCAGAACTCCCAGAGCTATGGTTCAGTGCTCATTCCGAACTTGCAGCAAAGCAGGATGTTATGGCAAATGATCTTGTTAAGGAAGCAGGTGATGAATAATAGGACAGGCTGGCAGTGAGAACAAGTTAGGGAGAGCTTTACTTTCAAGTACAATTTCTGAGATTTGTGTTTGCCAAACATTTAGCTGCACTTGTGTTAATCCTGGTGTGGAATTAAGTTGCAAGTGAATTAAAGTGAGTTGCTGGGAATGTGGGAGACAGTTTTGATCCCTATTGCCTCGCATGTGCCCATCACTCCCCTTCACTCCTTTTGTTGCCTTCCTACTCTAGGCAGCAATTTACAGGAGCCAATGATCCCACCAGCAACGATTTGCAATACAATCCTAGAGAAGTACAGCACAGAACCACTCCCTGTGATCCATCTAGTCCATGCTGAAATCATCTAAGCTGCCTACTCCTATCGAACTGCACTGGGACCATAGCCTTCCATACCCCTACCACTCATGTACCTATCCAAACTTCTCTTAAACATTGAAATTGTGCTTGCATGCACCACTTGTGCTGGCAGCTCATTCCACACTCTCACAACCTGCTGAGTGAAGCATCTTCACCTCATGGTCCCCTTAAACTTTTCACCTTTCACACTAACCCGTGACTCTGGTCCCACCCAACCTCAGTGGAAAAAAGCCTGCTTGCATTTACCCTATCTATACCTATCATAATTTTGTATGTCTCTGTCGAGTCTCCACTCAATGTTCTACATTCTAAAGAATACCTATTCTTTAGAACCTATTCAATTTTTCCCTATAACTCAGATCCTCCAGACCCGGCTACATTCTTGTAAATTTTCTCTGTACTCTTAAAACCTTATTTACATCTTTCCCATTGTAGGTGTTACATTACAATGCAAGCAGCCAGGTATTTAAAACAACATTGTGAAGGAATCTCTTTCTCATCCGCACAAGTACACGTATGCATGGATGCAATGAACACTTGCTTGTAGCTGTATCATTGACTCAAAGAAAGAACACAGTTAAAACAAAAATAAACAAGTCCATCTTAGATCACAGTGTTGCTAAGCTGTAGTGGTTAGGGTAACACACATAAAAGTTGCTGGTGAACGCAGCAGGCCAGGCAGCATCTCTTGGAAGAGGTACAGTCGACGTTTCAGGCCGAGACCCTTCGTCAGGACTAACTGAAAGAAGAGCTAGTAAGAGATTTGAAAGTTGGAGGGGGAGGGGGAGATCCAAAATGATAGGAGAAGACAGGAGGGGGAGGGATGGAGCCGAGAGCTGGACAGGTGATAGGCAAAAGGGATATGAGAGGATCATGGGACAGGAGGTCCGGGGAGAAGGAAAAGGGGGAGGGGAGAAAACCCAGAGGATAGGCAAGGGGTATAGTGAGAGGGACAGAGGGAGAAAAAGGAGAGAGAGAAAAAGAATGTGTGTATATAAATAAATAACGGATGGGGTACAAGGGGGAAGTGGGGCATTCTTTTTCTCTCTCTCCTTTTTCTCCCTATGTCCCTCTCACTATACCCCTTGCCCATCCTCTGGGCTTCCCCCCTTCCCCTTTTCTTTCTCCCTAGGCCTCCTGTCATATCCTCTCATATCCCTTTTGCCGATCACCTGTCCAGCTCTTGGCTCTATCCCTCCCCCTCCTGTCTTCTCCTATCATTTCGGATCTCCCCCTCCCCCTCCCACTTTCAAATCTCTTACTCACTCTTCCTTCCGTTAGTCCTGACGAAGGGTCTCGGCCCGAAACATCGACTGTACCTTTTCCTAGAGATGCTGCCTGGCCTACTGCGTTCACCAGCAACTTTAATGTGTGTTGCTTGAAATTCCAGCATCTGCAGATTTCCTCGTGTTAGTGGTTAGGGTTGTGCAAATTGGTTCAAGAACCAATTTTGGTTCTTCAAGAAGCAGCTATTGTTGAACCTGGTGGTGTGGGATCTCAGGCTTCAGTATCTACTGTGAGAAGACAGCATGGGCTGGATTTGTGGGATCTCTGATGATAGAGATTCCCTTCCTGGAGTTGGGTCTCCTGTAGATACAATCGATGGTGAGGAAGGACACGCCCGTGATGTACTGGGCTGAGTCCACTTCTCTCTGCAGGTTCTTACGTTCCTACACATCCAAATAGCATTGCATTGCCTCATTATAGGAAGCTTTAGAGAGGGTGCAGAGAAGATGTGCCAGACTGCTGACTGGATTAGGGAGCAAGTCTTATGAGGAAAGGTCGAGAGAGCTAGGACTTTTCTCTCTTGGAGCAAAGGAGGAATGAGAGATGACTTGATAGAGGTGTAGAAGATGATTGATTGGATAGCCAGAGCCAGAGAAATACGGAAATGGCTAGCACTGGGGCTCATGAATTTACGTCAATTGGAGGAGAGTATAGAGGTAAGTTTTTTACACAGAGAGTGGAGGATGTGTGGAACAGAGAGTGGGGTGGTGGAAGAGGAAAATACATTAGATACACATAAAAGACTTTTAGATCAGTACATGGATGAAAGAAAAGTGGAGGGCTGTGTGGGAGGGAAGTGTTAGATTGATGTTGGAGTAGGCACAACATCATAGGCTGAAGGGCCTGCATTGAGTCATCTTCAAGCACAATATATTCTATATTCTATGAATTGCTGTACCACACCATCGGCAAACAGTCAGGATACACTTAAATTACAACTATAGAAGTTTGTTAGAATGTTGGGCAACAAACTGAAACTTCTTAACCTCCCGAGAAGGTAAGATCTCTGGTGCACCTTTTCTGTGATTTTATAAGACTATAGGTGCTGAATTAGGCTATTCGGCCCATCAAGTCTGCTCTGCCATTCCATCATGGTTTATTTATTATCCCTCTTAACCCCATTTTCCTGCCTTCTCTCCATAACTTTTGATTTTCTTTGCTCAGTGCCAGTGTCAACCGGTTAACTGGCTGGTAACCTGAACGCTCTAGATTCCAGTCACTGGCTGATCCCGGATCCCACTCAACCCCATACACCTGCCTTGTCCCAATATTCTTCGATACTCAGAGCGATCAGGAAACTATCAAACGCAAACACGAGGAAATCTGTAGATACTGGAATTTCAAGCAACACACATCAAAGTTGCTGGTGAATGCAGCAGGCCAGGCAGCATCTCTAGGAAGAGGTATAGTCGACGTTTCGAGCCGAGACCCTTCGTCAGGACTAAATGAAAGAAGAGCTAGTAAGAGATTTGAAAGTGGGAGGGGGAGGGGGAGATCCGAAATGATAGGAGAAGACAGGAGGGAGAGGAATGGAGTCCAGAGCTGGACAGGTGATTGGCAAAAGGGATATGAGAGGATCATGGGACAGGAGGCCTAGGGAGAAAGAAAAGTGGCAGGGAGAAGCACAAAGGATGGGCAAGGGGTATAGTGAGAGGGACAGAGGGAGAAAAAGGAAAGAGAGAAAAAGAATGTATGTATATAAATAAATAAATAAATAACAGATGGGGTACGAGGGGGAGGTGGGGTATTTTCTTTCTCCCTCGGCCTCCTGTCCCATGATCCTCTCATATCCCTTTTGCCAATCATCTGTCCAGCTCTTGGCTCCATCCCTCCCCTTCCTGTCTTCTCCTATCATTTCGGATCTCCCCCTCCCCCTCCCACTTTCAAATCTCTTACTAACTCTTCCTTCAGTTAGTCCTGACGAAGGGTCTCAGCCCGAAACGTCGACTGTATCTCTCCCTAGAGTTGCTGCCTGGCCTGCTGCGTTCACCAGCAACTTTTATGTGTGTTGCAGGAAATTACCAAATTCCGCCTTAAGTATACCCCCAGACTTGGACTCCACCACAGTCTCTGGCAGAGCATTCCACAGATTCACTACTCTCTGGCTAAAACTATCCCTCCTTACCTGTGTTCTCAAAGGTCACCCCTCAGCTTTGAGTCTGTGCCTCATGTGTGGCACCTTACCAAACGCTTTATGAAAATCGAACCAAATAACATCTACTGCCTCTCCTTTGTCCAGCCTGCTTGTTACTTCCCTGAAGAACTCTAACAGATTTGTTAGGCAAGTTTTCCCTTTACAGAAACCATGCAGATTTTGATTTATTTTATCATTAATCTCCAAGTACCTCAAAACCTCATTCTTAATAACAGACTCCAACACTTTCCCAGCCAATGAGGTTAGGCTAACTGGCCTATAATTTCCTTTCAAAGGTTCAAAGGTTTCAAAGGTACACTTAATGTCAGAGAAATGTATACAATATACATCCTGAAATATTTTTTCTTCGCAACCATCCACAAAAACATAGGAGTTTCCCCAAAGAATGAACAGCAGTTAAATGTTAGAACCCCAAAGTACCCCCAGCTCCCCTCCCTCCTGCGCGTAAGCGGCGGCGAGCAATGATCCCCCTCCCCCCACCAGCAAAAAAAGTAACAGAATCAGGTTTATTATCACTGGCATGTGATGTGAAATTTGTTAACTTAGCAGCAGCAGTTCAATGCAATACATAATCTAGCAGAGAGAGAGAAAAAAATAAAATAAAACATAATAATAAATAAACAAGTAAATCAATTATGTATATTGAGTAGATTTTAAAAAATATGCAATAACAGAAATACTGTATATTAAAAAAAAGTGAGGTAGTGTCCAAGCTTCAATGTCCATTTAGGAATCGGATGGCAGAGGGGAAGAAGCTGTTCCCGAATCGCTGAGTGTGTGCCTTCAGGCTTCTGTATCTCCTACCTGATGGTAACAGTGAGAAAAGGGCATGCCCTGGGTGCTGGAGGTCCTTAATAATGGACACTGCCTTTCTGAGACACTGCTCCCTAAAGTTGTCCTGGCTAGTGCCCAAGATGGAGTTGACTAGATTTACAACCTTCTGCAGCTTCTTCTGGTCCTGTGCAGTAGCCCCTCCATACCAGACAGTGATGCAGCCTGTCAGAATGCTCTCCACGGTATTTGTTGACATGTCAAATCTCTTCAAGTTCCCAATAATGTATAGCCTTCTTTATGACTACATTGATATGTTGGGACCAGGTTATATCCTCAGAGATCTTGACACCAAGGAACTTGAAACTGCTCACTCTCTCCACTTCTGATCCCTCTATGAGGATTGGTATGTGTCCCTTCGTCTTACCCTTCCTGAAGTCCACAATCAGCTCTCTCGTCTTACTGACGTTGAGTGCCAGGTTGTTGCTGCGACACCACTCCACTAGTTGGTATATCTCACTCCTGTACGCCCTCTCATCACCACCTGAGATTCTACCAACAATGGTTGTATCATCAGCAAATTTGTAGATGGTATTTGAGCTATGCCTTGCCACATAGTCATGTGTATACAGAAAGTAGAGCAGAGGGCTAAGCACACACCCCTGAGGTGCGCTAGTGTTGATTGTCAGTGAGGAGGATATGTTATCACCAATCTGCACAGACTGCGATCTTCTGGTTAGGAAGTCAAGGATCCAATTGCAGAGGGAAGTACAGAGGCCCAGGTTCTGCAACTTCTCAATCAGGATTGTGGGAATGATGGTATAGTTGATGAACAGCATCCTGACGTAGGTGTTTGTGTTGTCTAGGTGGTCTAAAGCTGTGTGAAGAGCCATTGAGATTGCATCTGCTGTTGACCTATTGTGGCGACTGGCAAATTGCAATGGGTCCAGGTCCTGGCTGAGGCAAGGAGTTCAGTCTAGTCATAACCATCCTCTCAAAGCATTTCATCACTGTAGATGTGAGTGCTACTGGGTGATAGTCATTAAGGGAGATCACATTATTCTTCTTAGGCACTGGTATAATCGTTGCCTTTTTGAAGCAAGTGGGAACTTCTGCCCGTAGCAGTGGGAGGATGAAAATGTCCTTGAATACTCCTGCTAGTTGGTTGGCACAGGTTTTCAGAACCTTACCAGGTACTCCATCGGGACCTCCCGCCTTGCAAGGGTTCACTCTCTTTAAAGACAGTCTGACATCGGCCTCTGAGATGGAGATCACAGGGCTCTCGGGTGCAGTGGGGATCTTTACAGCTGTAGTTGTGATCTCCCTTTCAAAGTGGGCATAGAAGACATTGAGTTCATCTGATAGTGAAGCATCGCTGCCATTCATACTATTGGGTTTCACTTTGTAGGAAGTAAAGTCTTGCAGACCTTTTCAGAGTTGCTGTGCATCCAATGTCAACTCCAACCTCCTTCGGCACCCACAACCGAGCACTCGAGTGTGCAGCAAAGCAACAGCAAAGACACAGACTTGAAGTACCCCAAAGGCTGCAAGTTCACCCAATATTTGACATACCACAGGCTCTCTCTCCCTAATAAGGGATAAAGAGGTGTCTCTGTTTCACAGCGAGAGGGGAGACATAACAAACAGCTCACTGGTTTATGATGTTAAAAGTCTGTTGCGTCACTTTTTCCGAGCTCTGTGCCCAAGATCTCAGGTCTCGGGCACACAGCCATAGCTCTTACGATTCCCACGACACACCGATCTCCTGCTGTTACACCGAGCTTCAATCCGCCCGTCTCCAGAGCCACGAGATCTCAACCCTCCGAAGGCTAGCTGAGCTCTTAGACCATGCCCTTGGCATGTCGAATAACGGCCAGTCGTGAAACCCTGACAGTGGGTCCCATTCCCGTAAAGAACCGAAGCCAGCGCCTAACTCATTTGCCTTCCACCCCTCTTAAAGAGTGGAGTCATCTGTAATCTTCCAGTCCTCTGGGACCATGCCAGAATCAAGTGATTCTTGAAAGATGGTGAAGAATCTTCATCTCTTCAGCGACCTCTCTCACAACTCTGGGATGTAGTCCATTTGATCCAGGTGACTTATCCAGCTTAAGGCCTTTGCTCTAGCACTTTTTCCTTTGTAATAGTAATTCCACTCACTCCTGCTCCCTGACACTCATAGACCTCTGGCACACCGCTAGTGTCTTCCACAGTGAAGACAGATGCAAAGTACCCGATAAGTTCATCTGCCATTTCTTAGCCCCCATTGCTACCTCAGCTGTATCATCTCCGTAACCTTTGACACCGGACTAATCATGAACCTAGTCACCCTCCACTTTAAATATACACAATGACTCGGCTTCCACAGCTGTCGGTGCAATGAATTCCACAGATTCACTATGCTCTTGTTAAAGAATCTACGTGCTGGGCCCAGGGCTATAAATGTCTGATATATTAACAGCCTGGAACTTAAGGCTGCTGACTCTCTCCCCACTGATCCTGCTCTCTAAAGTTGTGACATTTCACTTTAATGACAGCATCTCTGACTATGCAACACCATGCAACATGGTAGCATTGAGGTTAGCCTAATGCTTACAGCTCCAGTGATCACTCATTGGGGTTTGATTCCCATGCACTTTGGTGAAAGAAATAAACGGGCAGACTATTATTTAGATGGGGAGAGAATTCAAAATGAGGAAGTACAAAGGGACTTGGGGGTCCTTATGCAGGATACCCTAAAGGTTAACCTCCAGGTTGAGTCAGTGGTGAAGAAGGCGAATGCAATGTTGGCATTCATTTTTAGAGATATAGAATATAAGAGCAAGGATGTGATGTTGAGGCTCTGTAAGGCACTCGCGAGACCACACTTGGAGTATTGTGTGCAGTTTTGGGCTCCTGATTTTAGAAAGGATATACTGACATTGGAGAGAGTTCAGAGAAGATTCACGAGAATGGCTCCAGGGATGAAGGGGTTACCATACGAGGAATGTCCGGCAGCTCTTGGGCTGTATTCCCTGGAGTTCAGGAGAATGAGGGGGGATCTCACAGAGACACTTCAAATGTTAAAAGGCCTGAAGAGATTAGATATGGCAAAGGTATTTCCCATGGCAGGGGATTCCAGGACAAGAGGGCATGACTTCAGGGTTGAAGAATGTCCACTTAGAGCAGAGATGAGGAGAAATTACTTCAGTCAGGGTGGTAAATCTTACTCAGACTTCTCTTCTTTCTTTCCAGTTCTGATGAAGGGTCTCAGCCCAAAACGTCGACTGTTTACTCTTTTCCATTGATGCTGCCTGGCCTGCTGGGTTCCTGCTGCATTTTTTGTGTGTTGCTCTCTATTCTTGCTCGTTATTTGCACTACTTATATATCGCTGTGTGTGTATGTGTGTGTGTGTGTGTGTGTGGGGTGTGTGTGTGTGTGTGTGTGGGGTGTGTGTGTGTGTGTGTGTGGTGTGTGTGTGTGTGTGTGTGTGGGGTGTGTGTGTGTGTGTGTGTGAGTATTTGTGTATGCGTATGTGTGTGTGTGTGTGGGGTGTGTGTGTGTGTGTGTGTGTGTGTGTGGGGGGGGGGTGTGTGTGTGTGTGTGTGTGTGTGGGGTGTGTGTGTGTGTGTGTGTGTGTGTGGGGTGTGTGTGTGTGCGTGTGTGGGGTGTGTGTGTGTGTGTGTGTGTGTGGGGTGTGTGTGTGTGTGGGGTGTGTGTGTGTGTATGTGTGTGTGTGTGTGTGTGTGGGGTGTGTGTGTGTGTGTGTGTGTGTGAGTATTTGTGTATGCGTATGTGTGTGTGTGTGTGTGGGGTGTGTGTGTGGGGTGTGTGTGTGTGTGTGTGTGAGTATTTGTGTATGCGTATGTGTGTGTGTGTGTGTGTGTGGGGTGTGTGTGTGTGTGTGTGTGTGTGTGTGTGTGTGTGTGTGTGTGTGTGTACTTGATCACTGGATGATCAGTTGTTTTTTCTGTGAACAGATGCTGAGCACAAGAGCAGGACTCTACCATGCCAGACATGACCAAAGATGCAGACTGTGCAAGGAAGTTGAAGAAATCATCCAGCACACAGCAGCAGGGTGCAGGATGCAGGCAGGGACAGCATTCACTGAACAGCACAACCAAGTTGCAGGAATTGTGTACAGGAACATCTGTACTGAGTATGGATTGGACACTCAAGTCCAAATGGGAAACACCCGAGAAGGGAGTGGAGAACGACAGAGCTGAGATCCCGTGGGACGCAAATACAGACTGATAAATAGGTACTGGCCAACCAACCAGACATTGTAACACTGGACAAGGAACAGAAGAAAGCAATAGTAATAGATGTGGCAATCCTGGATGACAATAACATCAGGAAGAAAGAATATGAGAAGCTGGAGAAATACCAGGGCTCGCAAGAGCAGAGAGAAAGGATGTGGAAGGTCAAAGTCAGAGTAGTTGCAGTGGTGATAGGAGCACTTGGAGCTGTGACACCTGGGCTGGGAGAGTGGCTCCAACAAATCCCGGGAACAACACCTGAGATCTTAGTCCAGAAGAGTGCACTACGAAACAGCAAGGATACAGCATTGAACCCTCAAGCTCCCAGGCCTCTTATAGGGGACTGAGATTGAGGGAAAAATACACATGCACGCCACCCATAGGGGTGAGAATAAAATACACACACACACACACAAACTTAATAAGTATATATACAGCACTTTGTAAAAGTATTCAGCCCCCAACCCTTTGTTCACATAAATGAGTATTACAAACCATGGATTTTGTTCTTTTTAGCTGAGAATTTGTATTTGTGAGGCACATGCTCCATTTTTCACAGTAGAGCTCAAAAAAAGCTAAAAAATTGTAAAGCATTAAATACTAAAAATTCAAAAACTGGAATGTCAACAGTTCAGAAATACTCATCCCCCTTTGCTCAGTACCTAGTTGAACCATCTCTCAAAGCTATTACAGCCAGTAGTCTTTTTGGATAAATCTCTATTGTCTTCACACAAGATTTGTCCATTCCTCCTTGCAAAAATTGCTCAAACTGTGCCTGGTTAGTTAGGGAGCTGTGGTGGACAGCAATCTTGAGGTTATGTCAAAGATGCTCATCTGGGTTAGCGTCAGGACTCAAAGATATCAATTTTCTTTATCAGAAGCAACTCCATGGTTGCTCTGGCAGTGTGCTTTTTTGTTGTTGTCCTGCTGAAAAACAAACTTCCTCCCCAGTCTAAGCTTTCTGGCAGAGCCTAGCAGGTTTTTATCCATGATCTCTCTGTATTTAGCAGCATTCATCTTCCCATTAATCCTGACCAGATCTCCAGTCCCTGTTGCTGAAAAGCATCCCCATAGCATCCACCGTACTTGACAGAAGGGCTGGTGTTACCTGGCTGATCAAGACCTTATTCCACATCTTTACAGTATCTTCTAAGTGACACTTTGCAAAGTCTTTATGGGCAAGGACATGCTTTTTTTATGGACCAGATCTTCTTCCTTTCCACTCTTCCATAAATATCCCTTTTGTGCAAGGCTTTAGAGATTGTGGAGCCATGAACTTCATCTCCATTTGCAGCCACCAACTGCAGCTCACTCAGTGTAACTGTTAGCATCACAATAGCCTCATTTACAACTGCCATTCTTCTCCGGTGACTAAGTTTAGAGGGGCTGCCTAACTTAGGCAGTATAGCTGTGATGTCACATTCTTTCTGCTTTTTCATGATGGACTGCACTGAGCTCCGAGGTATGTTCAGGGCCTTTGAGATCATCTTGTACCCTTTCCCAGATATGTGCTTCTCTATTATAATTTCCCCGACTTGTCTTGAAAGCTCTTTTGTTTGGTCTGTTGAAAATCTAACATACTGTTAGACCTTACAGAGAGAGGTGGCACTTAATTAGGTGATCCTCCAATTTTCTACATCAACAAATTGGCTGAGTTGGCAAGGTAATATACAGTACTGCACCCGAGGAAAGTTAATGTATAATTACAAAAGGAATGAATACTTTTTCCGCCTCACAATTTTGTTTTTTTTTAAATTTTTAGTAAATTGTTGGCAGGTTTTGAAATTTTTTTGATTTGACATGATGCACAATATTTTGAAGATTAACGCAAAAAATCTACTTCAATGTATTTTAAATTTAGCAAATGAGAGAGTGAAATGCAAAAATAATTATGGGGGCTGTAGGTTGTAAATTTAGTCGGCTCCATCTGGGTACTAGCTTACAAATAACCGAGGACATCTCCAAGGAGCAGTGTCTCAGAAAGACAGCGTCCATTATTAAGGACCTCCAGCACCCAGGGCATGCACTTTTCTCACTGTTACCGTCAGGTATGAGATACAGAAGCCTGAAGGCACCCACTCAACGATTCAGGAACAGCTTAGAAACCATAGAAACCATAGAAAAACTACAGCACAGAAACAGGCCTTTTGGCCCTTCTTGGCTGTGCCGAACCATTTTCTACCTAGTCCCACTGACCTGCGCACGGACCATATCCCTCCATACACCTCCCATCCATGTATCTGTCCAATTTATTCCTAAATGTTAAAAAAGAACCCGCATTTACCACCTCGTCTGGCAGCTCATTCCATACTCCCACCACTCTCTGTGTGAAGAAGCCCCCCCCCCACAATGTTCCCTTTAGACTTTTCCCCCCTCACCCTTAACACATGTCCTCTGGTTTCTTTCTCTCCTTGCCTCAGAGGAAAAAGCCTGCTTGCATTCACTCTATCTATACCAATCATAATTTTATATACCTCTATCAAATCTCCCCTCATTCTTCTACGCTCCAGGGAATAAAGTCCTAACCTATTCAACCTTTCTCTGTAACTGAGTTTCTCAAGTCCTGGCAACATCCTTGTAAACCTTCTCTGCACTCTTTCAACCTTATTTATATCCTTCCTGTAATTTGATGACCAAAACTGAACACGATACTCCAGATTCGGCCTCACCAATGCCTTATACAACCTCATCATAACATTCCAGCTCTTATATTCAATACTTTGATTAATAAAGGCCAATGTACCAAAAGCTCTCTTTACAACCCTATCTACCTGTGACGCCACTTTTAGGGAATTATGTATCTGTATTCCCAGATCCCTCTGTTCCACTGCACTCCTCAGTGCCTTACCATTAACCCTGTATGTTCTACCTTGGTTTGTCCTTCCAACGTGCAATACCTCACACTTGTCTGTATTAAACTCCATCTGCCATTTTTCAGCCCATTTTTCCAGCTGGTCCAAGTCCCTCTGCAGGCTCTGAAAACCTTCCTCACTGTCCACTACAACTCCAATCTTTGTATCATCAGCAAATTTGCTGATCCAATTTACCACATTATCATCCAGATCATTGATATAGATGACAAATAACAATGGACCCAGCACTGATCCCTGTGGCACACCACTAGTCACAGGCCTCCACTCAGAGAAGCAATTCTCTACTACCACTCTTTGGCTTCTTCCATTGAGCCAATGTCTAATCCAATTTACCACCTCTCCATGTATACCTAGCGACTGAATTTTCCTAACTAACCTCCCATGCGGGACCTTGTCAAAGGCCTTACTGAAGTCCATGTAGACAATATCCACTGCCTTCCCTTCATCCACTTTCCTGGTAACCTCCTCGAAAAACTCCAATAGCTTGGTCAGACATGACCTACCACGCACAAAGCCGTGTTGACTCTCCCTAATAAGTCCCTGTCTATCCAAATGCTTGTAGATTCTGTCTCTTAGTACTCCCTCCAATAACTTACCTACTACCGACATTAAACTTACTGGCCTATAATTTCCCGGATTACTTTTTGATCCTTTTTTAAACAACAGAACAACATGAGTCACTCTCCAATCCTCCGGCACCTCACCTGTAGACAGCGACATTTTAAATATTTCTGCCAGGGCCCCTGCAATTTCAATACTAGTCTCTTTCAAGGTCCGAGGGAATACCCTGTCAGTTCTCGGGGATTTATCCACTTTAATTTTCCTCAAGACAGCAAGGACCTCCTCCTTTTCAATCTGTACAGTTTCCATGATCTCACTACTTGATTCCCTTAATTCCATAGACTTCATGCCAGTTTCCTTAGTAAATACAGACGCAAAAACCTATTTAAGATCTCCCCCATTTCCTTTGGTTCCGCACATAGCCGACCACTCTGATCTTCAGGAGGACCAATTTTATCCCTTAGAATCCTTTTGCTCTTAATATACTTGTAAAAGCTCTTTGGATTATCCTTCACTTTGACTGCTTCCCCTCCACCAACTGATTCCTAAATGGACATTGAACCTGTGAACATGACCTCACTTTCTTAATATACTGTACAATTATTTCTGTTTGTTGCCCAATTTTAATCTATTCAATATACGTATACTGTAAACTTATTTATTTATTTATGCACGTACAGTTCAACTCTTTGAGTGATTATGCAGAACGTTTGAAGTTAATAACTCATCTTCGTCTACCTTAGGCCACGAACTTATCGATCTCTCCTGCTATGGACCACTTTCTGGAGGTCCAAGACGCCGACTTCTACAAAGAAGGGATTCGTATGCTCCACGACCGCTGGACTAAGTGTGTAAATGTAGGAGGGGACTATGTTGAAAAATAAATGTGCTGGGATTTTCTAAAATTGACTCCTTCGACCTTAAGCCATGAACTTATCAATCACCCCTCGTATAATTGAGATTTATAGTATATATCATGCTTTGTATTGAACTGCTGTTACAAAACAGCACATCTCATGACAAATGCCAGTGAAAATAAACCTGGTTCTGTTTCAGATAGTAAGCTGTGGGCACGCTACGTTGGCACCAGAAGCATGGCAACGGTTTTCGAGTCAAGTCATGGGGCCTACTTAAGGCAGAGTTTGATGGATTCTTGATTAGTCAGGGCATGAAGGGATAAGGGGAGAAGACAGGTGATTGGTGCTGAGAGGATAAATGGATCAGCCATGATGAAATAGTGCAGCAGACTCGATGGGCCAAATGGCCTAATTCTGCTCCTTTGTTCTTATGGTCTTGAGGGTAGCCTCACCGACTTCATGTGATGCAAGCAACCACTTCATGGTATGTTTTGATGTTTCCATGTACACATGACAAATAAAACTAATATTTATTTTTTAGTCCAACAAGAAGGTGGCCCACCATCCCATACCTTGTACTCTAGTCCTTAGAAATGCTTTGAACCGGCAGCATGCTGACCGAGAAGTGAGACGGCTTGATTTTAGTACCGGGGGGTGTCAGAAGCTTCAGAAGCAAATTGTCTTTCTGTCTGTTCTTTTCTGTGAATTTGACAATTCTGATAAAAATGTAGATGGGTGGATCAGTAAGTTTGCAGATGAATCAAAGATTGATACTGTTGTGGATGGAATAGAAAACTGGCAAAGAATATAGCAGCATTACAGATCAGTTGCAGATATGGATGGAGAAATGGCAGATGGAGTTTAACCTGGACAAGAGTGAAGTGTTGCACCTTGGTGGGTCAAATGCAAAGAGACAGCACACTGTTAAGGGCAAGACCCGAAACAGTACTGAAGAGCAGAGGGGTCTTGGGTTTTAACATCTCCCTGAACGTGGATACACAGGTCGATAGGGTAGTTCAGAAGGCATAAGGCATGCTTGCCTTTATTTGTTGAGTTCAAAAGCCAGCAAGTTATGTTGTAGCTTTATAAAACTCTAGTTAGATTGCATCTGGAGATTTGCTCACAGTTCTAGTCTCCCCATTATTGGAAGGACGTGGAAACATTGGAGAGGGTGCAGAAGGATTTTACCAGGATGCTGCCTAGATTAGAGGGCATGAGAGGCTGGACAAACTTGAGTTGTTTTCTCTTGAGCAGTGCAGGCTAAGGGGAGATCTGATAGAAGCTTATAAAATTATGAGAGGCACAGATAGACAGCATTTTTTTTCAAGGGTCGAAAAGTCTAATACCATTTCAGATAAGAGGGTGTAATTTCTAAGGAGATGTGAGGGGCATGTTTTTTACACAAGGGTGATGGGTGCCTGGGGTGGGTATAGAGACAGATACATTAGAAACTTCTAAGAAAAATTTAGGTAGGTTCGTGAATGTGAGGAAAATGGAAGGATATGGACATTGTGTAGGCAGAAGAGGTTAGTTTAATTCGCCATTTAATTGGTTTGGCATAACACTGTGGGCCGAAGGGCTTGTTCTTGTCCTGCTGTAGTTGTCTATGTTCTATGCTCTCCATAACTTGAAACACCTCACTTTTACACACTACAGTAAATCTTCATTTATGATTGGGTTCATTCTAACTAATTTGTACATTTGCTGCTCCAGGGGCCAGCAGCCCATGAGAATAAACTGTCAGATGGGAAATATCAGCCTTGGTAAATTGAATACTGCTTCCTGTGATGTCACCAGGAATTAACTAATTTCCAGCGTCCAAGACCTGTCTTGCTATTCTTGCCAGACACGTCACCAAATACCTTCATGAAGAATTTATATTCATATTATCTTAATCAGAGTTTCATCAATTCAGTTTCATTACCTCCATTAATGTCAGAAACACTCACTTTCTCTCACAGTCAGTAACAATACAACTACAGCTGTCAAGATAATGACCATTTAAATTCCATCATATGTCTCCAACCATTTGTTCAGGGTATGGAGGCTGGATAATTGGAGATGTGTTGTACCTGGGGAGTAAAAATATAGAGTAAATGATCTCTCCATTTATGTTGGATGACAAATCCTAATTGTCGTCTTTGACTTGTGCAAGACAAAGCCATTATTTCTTTAAAGTTTAGTTTTGCCATACAGTTCTTTGCTTGGGTTCCTTAAGGTTGTTATAGATTGAGGTGGTAATGGGGCAAGCTCCCACTACTTATTAAAAGCCCCCAATGGCATGCATCTCATAATCTCTGACAACCAAGTCCAGCTCTTGACCTTCACGGCTGTCTTAGCTACTAAGCCCAATGGAGCCATTTCTACTGACGGGGAAGGGGCAAATGTGCCTTCAAACCGGTCACTGCAGGAAGATGGGGCTCGTCAGCTGTAGTTGGCAGTTCCTCTAGGAGAAGGAAAACTAACCTCAAACCCCTGCTGCCTTGTGGTTATTCCCTGAGGAAGACTTCCAGAGTATACCCTGAGGAAAAATCCACAGCTGGAGTGTTAATTGAGTCCTTGGTCAACCACAGCCAATGGAGGGCCTCTCTTGGTTGGAGGAGTGTCAGGTCAAGGCTGAGATGAAGTCTGAGACTTGGGCGTACGGAACAGTGATCTCTATTCCCTTTGGTGATTGTCTATTAACATTGTTCACTGAGATTCTCCATTAGTTGGGGTTTAATATTGATATTTTGTCCTAACTGTCTACATTATACAGTAGCCAGGACAGTACGATATGGAGAGTAAGCTGTTGGCCATGCAGCAGGCTCCTCCATTTCCATGAAGCTGACAAATCCAAAGGAATGGTAGGGACTGATACAGTTTGGCACCAGCAACATCGCAGTAAGTGTTGAACTCAATGTAGGACTGCCTGAGGATTCCCAGCTCCAGATTTTTCCTCAGAGTTTACATCCTTGAGTTGGTACAGCTACAAGGCAGTGGAGGTTTGAGATCAGAATTTTCTTCTTTAGTTGAGCTGCCAATCACAGCTGATGAGCTCCATCTGCCCGGAGCGACTGGTTTTAAGTCACCAATTACCTGCCTTTTCCCCTTCATTCCTTAAGGTTGTTATAGCTGGGTCTGGTGGTGTTGATAAGCTCCCACTACCTATTAAATGTTCCCAATGACATGCAGCTCAAATAGCCTCTGACAACTAAGTCCAGCTCCTCGCCTTCATGTGTGGCTTAGCTACAAGGCCCCTCAGATCCATAGTTCACTACTCATTGAGGAAATTTCCCATGAGCCCATTCCCATTACGAGTGGCCTGGTCACGTAGTGGTTAGTGTAACGCTCTATAGTGCCAGCTGTAAGATCAAGGTTCAATTGAGGTGCTGTCTGTAAGGAGTTTGTATGTTCTCCCCGAGACCTCGTGGGTTTCCTCTGGGTGCTCCAGTTTCCTCCCACGTTCCAAAGACATACGGGTTAGGTTTATTAAGTTGCATGCACTCTATGTTGGTGCCGGAAACAGAGCAACACTTGCCGACTGCCCCCAGCACATCCTTTGGACTGTGTTAGTCTTTGATACAAATGACACATTTCACTGCTGTTTCATTGTACAATAAAAGCTAATCTTATTAATCGTCATACCAATATCCTGAATAGTATGGGTTTAAAAAGAAATTTACCTGGATGCCAGCAAGGCAGTAAAATATACATATTTATCCAGAGTTATTTGTATTTTTTTTCTGGTTTATCATTCCAAGAGGGCATGGTCTGGAGAGTGAGCATCTTCAGGGATGGATACCACCTTGATACCACCAAAAACGCTCTGCAGACTCTTTCGATCCTGTGCATTGTAGCCTCCACACCTGTCTTATCTATGCTAATATTGGCTGTACAGACTGACTGTGTCCTTTCTGTCAAGAAGTCCAGGATCCAGTTACAGAGAGAGGTGCTGAGACCCAATGAGAACAGTTTATCCACCAGCTTCTGAGGGATGATCATATTAAATGTTGAGGTGGTGTATGAGGCACTATTTTCCAGGTGGGACAGGACAGAGTGAAGTGCCGAGGCTAGCACATCATGAGTGGATTGATTTGAGTGATATGCCAAATGGAAAGGGTCCAGTCTCCTATGCATTTCAAGATGAAGGTCCCAAGCCAAGCTCCACAAACACTAGCCTTGTGGATCCTAAACCAAGCTCCAAGAACCCAAGCCTGAAGTCCTCGGCCTCCAAGCTCAGGCCTCTAGTCCCCAGCCACGTCCTGTCCTGAAGCCATGTCATGTCCTTGCCTGGTTCTGGGGTCCGAGCCCAAGGCAAGACCCAGGTTCTGGGTCTTTGTCCAGTCTTGGGCTCGGAGTCGATGCCTTGTCTCCTAGTCCATGGTTTCTAGTCCTGCTCCCGCTTTCCCTTGCCCAACTCTGCATTCTTGTCCCAGCTCCTTGCCTGTATCCTGTCACATCCCTACTCTAGTCAAGTCCTGTTCTTTGTACTTCAGTGTCTGTGTCTTGCATTTGGGTCTGTTCCCAGCACCCCATTGTGACATGAACCTTTTGTAAGCTTTTCTTTTCTTAACTAGATTTTCTATATCCTTTTTACACCATGGTTCTTTTACCCTACCATCCTTTCCCTGCCTCAATGGAACATATCAATGCAGAACGCCATGCAAATGTTTCCTGAAATTTGCCACATTTCTGCCGTGCATTTCCCTGAGAACATCTGCTCCCAATTTAAGTTCCCAAGTTCCTGCCTGATAGCATCATATTTCCCCCTACCCCAATTAAATGTTTTCCCAAATTGTCTGCTCCTATCCCTCTCCAGCACTGTGGTAAAGGAGATAGAGCTGTGATCACTACCTCCAAAATGTTTTCCCACTGAGAGATCTGACAGCTGACCAGGTTCATTTCCCAATACCAGATCAAGTACAGCCACTCCTCTCATTGGCTTATCTACATATTACATCCTGATCACACCTAACTAGCTCCATCCCATCCAAACTCCATGCTCTAAGGAGAAGCCAGTCAATATTAGAAGTTAAAATCACCCATCACAACCACATTATTATTATTGCACCGTTCCAGAATCTGCCTCCCTATCTGCTCCGCTATATTCCTGTTACTAATAAAAAACACCCAGTAGAGTTATTGCCCCCTCCCTGTTTCTGATTTCCACCCACAATGACACAGTAGACAATCCCTCCATAACTTCCTCCTTTTCTGCAGCCGTGATACTATCCCAGATTAGCAATACCACGCCCCCACCTCTTTTGCCTCCCTCCCTGTCCTTTTTGAATGCCCGGCACACTCATCAGCCATTCCTGCCCCTGAGACATCCAAGTCTCTGTAATGGCCACAATGTCATAGTTCCACATATTGATCCATGCTCTAAGTTCATCTGCTTTGTTTATGATACTCCTTGTATTAAAATAGACACATCTCAAACCAACTGGGTAAATGCATCTTTACTCTATCATCTGTCTATCCTTCCTCACAAACTCCCTACAAGCTGTCTCTACTTGTGTGCCAACCACCCCATCCTCTGCCTCTTCACTTCCCCTCTGCAAATCTAGTTTAAACCCTCCTTAATAGCATTAGCAAACCTCCCTCTGAGGAGAATGGTTCCCCTCCATTTCAGGTGCAACCTGTCCCTCTTGTACAGGTCATCCCTTCCCCAGAAAAGGTTGCAATGATCCAAGAATTTAAAACCCTGCCCCCTGCACTGTCTCCTCAGCCACTCATTCACCTGCGCTATCTTCCTGTTCTGACCTTCCCCAGCTCGTGGCACTGGGAGTAATCCGGAGATTCCCACCTTGGAGATCCTACCCTTCAGCCTCCTTCCTAACTCCCTAAACTCACTGCGCTGGATCTCTACCCCTCTCCCGCCTTTGTCATTGGTACCAACGTTTACCACGACCTCCGGCTGCTCACCCTCCCCGTCAAGAATATTCTGCAACCACTCAGAGACACTCTAGACCAGCGGTCCCCAACCACCGGGCCGCAGAGCATGCGCTACCGGGCCGCAAGGAAGTGATATGAGTTAGCTGCACCTTTCCTCATTCCCTGTCACGCCCACTGATCAGCCATTACGCATGCGAGGTCATGACCCGCGCATCATCTGTGTCAGGGTGGGAAGGAGATCAACTCCTCGAGCTTGCAAATGACGGCGGGCTGAAAAGTATGTTTGACATAACATCTCTGTCGGTATTCTGGATCACAGTTAAGGCTGAATATCCTGAGATAGCCATGAAAGTACTGAAAACTTTGCTTTCATTTCCAACATTTTTCTGTGAAGCGGAGTTTTCTGCAATGAATGCAACGAAAACTAAATTGCGGAATAGACTGGACATAAGGAACCCTGTTCGAGTATCACTGTCTCCCATCACCCCTCGATAGGACCGTCTCGTTGCAGGGAAACAAGCCCAGAGCTCCCACTGATTCAGCGATATTGGTGTGTTGCAATGATTTTATATATTTATACGGGGAAAATATGTGCTGTGTGTTTAATATCCAAACGTTACTTAAAATGTTATGATGCTATTGACTTATAAGTGACCGTATGACAATTACAGCACGGAAACAGGCCATCTCGGCCCTTCTAGTCCATGCCGAACGCTACTCTCACCAAGTCCCGCTGACCTGCACACAGCCCATAACCTTTCATTCCTTTCCTGTCAATATACCTATCCAATTTTTCTTTAAATGATAATATCGAACCTACCTCTACTACTTCTACTGGAAGTTTGTTCAACACTTACTTCAAGCTCCCCTGTCCTCCCCTGATAATTGACTTATCACTGTATTCATGCAAGGAAAATATGCGCTGTGTGTTTAATATTAAATTCGTTAGATAAACCCTTTTAGATACAAAATTGAGTGTATTACCCACTTATTGCCTATATTCCAGTAGTGATTAACACCCACCCCCATGAACAGAATCGCCAAAAAGGATTTGCTGGTGGGGGTAATCAGCAGGTTACGATGCGCATGCGCACTGGTGCCCGCGCAAGGCTTCATGGTCATTGTAGTCTTTCGGGGTAAACAACGCATTTGACTGCTACTCTTGTTGTTGGCAACCCTACCACCACCCCCCACCCCCACCCCCCCGGTCGGCCGGTCCGCAAGAATATTGTCAATATTAAACCGGTCCACAATGCAAAAAGGGTTGGGGACCCCTGCTCTAGACCCTAGCACCTGGGAGGCAACACACTGTCCTGGTATCTCTTTTGCTGCCACAGAATCTCCTAACTATCGAGCCTCCTGTGACTATTGCTCCGCCTGACTTCACCCTACCTTTCTGAGGCTCAGAGCTGACCACACTGCTAATGGTCTGGCTGCCACTGTCTTGCCCAGATCGGTCACCCCCCTCAGCAGTATCTAAGAGCTTCTTCCCTGAGACTGTGACGCTGCTGAACCTCACATCACAGCGCTAAGCAGTATTGCACCCATATTGTACTGTCTCAGTACTTTTATATTTGTGTGCTGTAGCACTTACTTTTTATTCCCAGTTATTTTGTAAATAACACTATTCTTTGCATTTCTGGTCAGATACTAATTGCATTTCATTGGCTTTGTATCTGTGCTCGGCACAATGACAATAAAGTTGAATCTAATCTAATCTAAAGGACTGTTGCTGAGGGGAATGACCACAGGGGGGACCTTGCATTAACTTCTTTCTCCGTTTCCCTCTCTTGGTGTTCACCCTGAATTCTGCACTCTGGGTGTAACCACCTGCTCAAAAGTCATATTTATCAATTGCTGTTAGTTGATCCTTAGTTCATCCAGCTCCAGCTCCAGCTTCTTAATGTGGCCTTTCATGAGCTGGAGTTGGCCGCACTTCCTGCTGGTGTAGTCATCAGGGAGACCATCAGTTTCCATGAATTGCCACATCCTACAGAGGGAGCATTCCACTGCCAATTTCATCGTCATCTGACTCTGCATCGAAACAACCAAATGACCCAGCGTTCCAGAGCACATAAAATAAATAGAACCGTAGTTAAGTTATTAAAACATAATCGGAAGTATACGTAGTGTGCAGGACAGGTAAAGAGTAAAATGCTGAGGTTGCCAGTGATTCTCTCATCAGTGAGGTAAATGAGATAAATTTGAACGAGAGATTGGGTGTTAAAATTTGGGCAGGGCTTCATGTCTAGGTCAGAACTGAGCAAGTGACATATATGACTCCAAGGGTTTGGAAAGGACTTCTCCAGCCGGATGAATTAATTAATATTTATATCTTCAGAATGGGCCCCCTGGCTGAATATAGGCCTCTATAATGTCTGTTCAATACTAACATATTTCAAACCCAGCTAGATAGACAATAGACAATAGGTGCAGGAGTAGGCCATTCAGCCCTTCCAGCCAGCACCACCATTCACTGTGATCATGGCTGATCATCCACAATCAGTACCCTTTTCATTAGTGGATATCAGTTGGTAGCCGAGAGCCAGTGACTGTCATCGGCATTCTTTGGAGTTGCTTCATTCCTTGAAGCAGGAAACAAGTAACCTGATCCCTCAAGCCAGATCACTAGATCACATACTCCACCCATCAGATCAATAGATCACATGCTCTATGATGGTGGATGAAAAGTACTCTTCCAGCTCCAGTTAATGTAATTGGGCTCTGCACAATTAAAATTTCAATGCACTGACAACTTGCTGGATAAATATAGAGGATTTTGCAACGTTACTAAAGATACGACTAATGGTTGTATAGCAAAGCACACAAAAAGCTGGAGGGATTCAGCAGGGCAGGCAGCATCTATGGAAATGAATGAACAGTTGACATTTCAGGGGGAGACCCTTGATCAGGACTGGAAATGAAGGGGGAAGATGCCAGAATAAGAAGGTAAGGCGATGAAAGGAGAACCAGTTAGAAGGTGATAGGTGAAGGTAAGGTGGGAAAGGGAAGAAGGAATCTGATAGGAGAGTGGATCATGGGAGAAAAGGAAGGAGGAGGAGAGGTGATAGGCAGGTGAGGAGAAGAGATAAGAGGCCAGGGCAAGGAGTAGAAGAAGAGGGAGAGGGGAAGGGATAACAAAAAAGTGATAAAACAGACTACTGGAAGGAGCAGCAGGTTGGTGGCTACATGGACGGAATATAGGGTGCTGCTCCTCCACCATGGCAGTGGCCTCATCGTGGTAGAGGAGGAGGCCAAGGACTTACCTGTCAGAGTGCGAATGAAAATTGGAATTAACATAGTTGGCTACCGGGAAATTCCAGTTTTGGCAGGTGGAGCAAAGATGTAGTCCCTTAATTTACGTCAGTTCCCACTAATACAGAGGAGGCTGCATGGGGAGAACATACAATACTTCTAAATAAATACCCTTGTCCATTAGCAAGGACTGGGTCTTGGAAAAATGTGATCTAGTGATCTGATGGGTGGAGCATGTAATCTATTGATCTGATGTGTGGAGTATGTGATCTAGTGATCTGGCTTGAAGGATCAAGTTACTTGTTTCCTGCTTCAACGAATGAAGCAACTCCAAAGAATGCCGATGACAGTCACTGGCTCTCGGCTACCGACCGGTATCCACTAATGAAATATTCTAAACACAGGAGTTTCTGCAGAAGCTGGAAATCCAGAGCAACACAGACAGAATGTTGTCAGTGAAGGAGAGAGAAGGCTGTAGCAGGGAACGTCCCCAGTTGTCTTCCATTCCATGCCACTGGACCCTGACCACAAATTGTCAAGGACCCATCTGCCTCCCCATGTTAAACAAAGTCATGTATGGATGTTCTTCATTCAAGGAATAAACCCTTGAGAGAGCGTCATACTCGACTTGAGTGATCGTCTTACTACGACATCTCTAAATAAAACAGAAAATAAAAACTCAATCCAGGTATCCATTGCTCTCTGCATAAACTATCTAACTTATTATGAGGCACCACAGTGGTGTAGTGATTAGTGCAATGCTATTACAGCTCAGGGTCTCAGAGTTCAAAGTTCAATTCCAACGTCCTCTAAAAGCAAGTTTGTCCGTTCTCCTTGTGACAGCCTGTGTTGTCTCCTGTAGTACAAACACATACTGGTTGGTTTGTTAATTGATCTTTGTAAATTGTCCCGCGATGAGGCTAGGTTAAGTTGGTAGTTGGCTGAGTGGCGTGGGTCAAAAGGCCAAAAGGGTCTACTCTATGCTGCCTCAAGAAATAAATTAATTAATAAATCTCTCTGTATGTACCTGTCACAAGGTGTTTGTTACTGCATGTAAACAAAGCATCGGAAGCTTTCGATAAAATAACTTGTTTCCTGAATATCTGTTAGCCAATGTATAGATGCTGTGATTCATTTGTGATCAGCGACCTCCTTAACCTCTCCGCATAGACTGTCTGAAATGTGAGATTCCCCACCTGCCTTTAAAAAATAGCTTCTGCTGGTGAAGTAAACGCCAGTGTCAAATTTTGTTACAACCTCTATGTCTAAGAGATTTTTCTTTGCACAGAGAGTGAGGTAAATAGGATAGAGGCATTTAAGAGGCTTTTAGCTGGGCATGGGCCGGAGAGTGGGGAATGACTCAATGTATGGCCATTGCTAGAGTGGACTTGGAGGCAATTCAAGATGGCAGAACCGAGGCGAGGTGATCGGAGGCAAGGTAGAGTCGAGGCGGAGGCCAGGCCTGTGGCTAAGGAAAGACCCAAGGTTAGATCAAATTAAATACTGAGCCGAATTGGTACAGACCAAATCGAGCTGGCAGTGCCCAGGCCTGAGAGTGAGGTTTGGACCATTTAAGCACCGGGCCGGATTGAAAAGGTTGGGGTGTTGGTACCTGAGGCGGCTCGGATTGCTGCCCCGCCAGGTTTACTCATTTTTGCGAAGAACTGAGGCTGGGGCCTGCAAAAAATGGCCTTCTGAACTGGCTGCAGTGATGCCTGACTTTCACGAAGTTCAGTTCTGAATGCTATTTGCTTACACTGTTATTGTTACCACAATCTGTTTTTTTCTCTCTCTCCCCTCTCTTTGTAACTTTTGATGCCTTCACTAAACAAGAACCTATCAATGTCCGCTTTAAATATACCCAATGACATGGCCTCCCAGTTGCCTGTGGCACTGAATTTCAGAGACTCAACACGCTATGCCTAAAGAAATTCCTCCTTATCTCCATTCTAAAGGGACATCCTTATATTCTGAAGCTGTGCCCACTGGTCCTAGACCCCTCACTTTTGACACCCTTACTAATCTTTGTCTGGTTGAAGAAATTCTTTCTCATCTCTGTTCTAAAGAGATGTCTTTCCAATCTGTGGCTGTGCCTTCTGATGTTCGATCCCACACCATAGGAGACATCTGTCCTAAGTCGTTCAATATTCAATAGGTTTCAATGTGATCCTCATTCTTCTAAGCTCTAGTGAGTAAAGGCTCGCAGCCATCAAACACTTCTCGTGCTTAACCCTTTCATTCCCAGGATCACTTTTGTGAACCTTCTGGCGAACGTCTCTAATACCAGCACTTGATGTACAGTTGATGAATAAACTTGAATCTTTAATCTTGACTGTTGAGCTAAATAAATTAGTAATCAAATGCCCAATTAAACTAATCCCTTCTCCCTGCACCATGTCCATATTCTTCTGCTCCCTGCAATTGCATCTAATTGTTTGCTGTATCAGCCCCCATACACTTTGATTTGATTCCGGTTTCCATGTCTATTATTCCACCCCTGAACGTTGTAAACCTCTCCATTAGATTGTCCATTAGGTTGTATTTGATAATGGTATCGACCGGTCTTTACTAGTCACACTCATACAATCTTATTAAGCCATTAACTGAACCTGCAATGCTACCATGCACAAGAAACAAGGGAAAGGTTTAATTATGATTAGGTTTGTATCTGAGCATCTTTGCCTTTTGCTAGTATCTAAATTAACATTTCAAATGTAATTCCTTTACAGTTAACAGGTGAAATACTTAATATACTGTACATCATATCTTAAGTATTGCCTAATTTTAGGTATCCATAACATGTGCTTCTTTCTATCTTTTCTCAGTATTGTAGTAACTGGTTGCTATAGTAACTAGTAGGGTGCTACAATAGCGCAACGCTATTACAGCTCGGGGCATCAGTGTTTGGAGTTTAATTCCAGCATCCTCTGGAAGCCAGCTAGTGCGTTCTCCCTGTGAGTGTGGGGGTTTCCTCCGGGTGTACCGGTTTTCTCCGCAATCCAAAGACGCACCGTTTAGTAGGTTAATCGGTGATTGTAAATTGCCCTGTGATCAGGCTAGGGTTAAAATCAGCGACTTGCTGGGTGGGGCAGCTCCTTGGTCCAGAAGGGCCTGTCCCATGCTGCATCTGTAAATAAATAAATAAAGTATCTGGGTTAACTTTTCAAATGTAACTCGATCACAGTTAACAGATACAATAATTTAATATACAACAAATCTTAAGTAATGCTTTACTGGAGGTATCCATAACAAAGTATTGAGTATAGGAGATGAGATGTTATGTTGAAGTTGTGTAAGATATCGGTGAGGCCTAATTTGGAGTATTGTGTGTAGTTTTTGTCACCTACCTACAGGAAAGATGTAAATAAGGTTGAAAGAGTACTGAGAAAATTTACAAGGATGTTGCTGTGACTGGAGGACCTGAATTATAAAGAGGATTGAATAGATTAGGACGTTATTCCTTGGAACGTAGAAGACTGAGAGCAGATTAGATAGAGGCATACAAAGTATGAGGGGTATAGATAGGGTAAGTGCAAACAGGCTTTTTCCATTGAGGTTGGGTGGGATTGCAACTAGAGGTCATGGACTGAGAGTGAAACATGAAGAGGGGAACATGAGGGGAAACTTCTTCACTCAGAGGTTCGGGGAAGTGTGGAACTAGCTGCCAGCACAAGAGGTGCATGTGAGCTCGATTTCAACATTTAAGAGAAGCTTGGATAGGTACTTAGCTACCAGTGTTAGGGAGGGCTATGGTCCTGGCGCTGATTGACAGGAGTAGGCAGTTTAAATGGTTTGGCACAGACGATTTAGGCCAAAGGTGCTTTATTTTTCTATGACTCTATGGCTGTCTGCTCTCCCTCTCTTTTCTCAGTATTATAGTAACTGGTTACTATATTATACAATTCTATTCCATATCTGTACTTCTAACTTTATTTTTATGTAAACCCTTATTCTGTATAGTTGTTGAAAGTTGTATTTTGTTGCATGTCACACCACCACACCACAGAAAATTTCTAATACAAGCAAATGTAATGGCAAATAAAGCTGATCTAAGATTCGTGGCACTAGTGGTGGGGAGAGTATCAAAATGCATTTTTTAAATACTACAGACTTGGTTCAAGTTAACTTACATTGGTCCAAATTCTTCTCTGGCCTTAACCTGCTGCACCTCTGCTTGCCAAACTCTTGCATGAGATAAACACCTCTGGAGAAACTCAGCAGGCCAGGTAGCATCTGTGGGGAAGAGGAAACTGTCGACAAATCGGGTCAATTTAGAGTCTGGATTAGAGCGTGGGGAGGTGGGGGAGATAGGGGATGAAGAAACACAAGGTGAAGTTCTGTCAGACGGAGGGGAGTGGTGGTGAAAGGCAACTAGTTGGGTCTGATGTCAAGAAACAACCCACCACTCTGCAAACCCATGTCTCCTAGGTCTCACCACCAGCCCTTAGGTTCTTGGAGACTCCATCTTCTTCTCACCCCAAACCTCCGTTCTCCTCTGACACTACCAACCCCCTTCCTCCCTCTGATCCCTGCTGTCATCCATGCTGGGTCCTCACCTTCCCCCCCACTGAGGCAGAACTGTCTTCAGTAAGGGCCTCACCTTTGACCCCTGCACCCACACCTCAGTGGGTTCCATGCCCGCCATGTAGCTGAGCTCTTCTTTTGCCACTTCTGTTTCTATGCCTACTTCTTTGGCATGGACTCCACCCCAGACTGATGACCTCTTCTCTCATCTTCAACCCTCCTCCTCTTCCTGGATACTCCACTCTGGTCTTCTGCCTGCTCTGGACCTTCTCATTGCCAACTGCCGATGGGACATCAACCATCTCGACTTCACCACTTCTCTTTCCATTTCCAACCTGACTCCTTCCAAACGCACTAATCCTAACCTCAACATCAAACCCGCAGTTAAGGGAGGTGCTGTAGTAGTCTGGCGGACTAACCTCTACCTTGCTGCGGTCCAACAACTGTCAGATACCTCCTCATACATACCGCTCGAACAGGATCCCACTAAGGACCACCTTATTAGCTGTGGGGATCTCCCATTCATTGCCACCAACCTCATAAGGTCCCTAACCCTAACCCTAATGCCACAAACCTGACTGTCCATTGTTTCTGCTTGTTCCTGCCCCACCAAACTTACACCTGCATACCTCAACTCTGTTTTATCCCCTCTGGTTCTAGCCCTTCCTACCTACTTCTGTGACACTTCCCACGCTCTTAATCTTTTCAATGATTTTAAGTTTCCTGGCCCCAAGCATTTTATTTTCACCATGGATGTCCAGTCCCTATACACCTCCGTCTCCCAACAAGAAAGGCTTCAATGTTTTCTGTTTCTTTCTGGACACCAGACCCAACCAGCTCCCCTCCACCATGACTGTCCTCCATCTGGCAGAACTTGTCTGCACTCTCAATAATTTCTCCTTCGGCTCCTCCTACTTCCTTCAAACCAAAGGTATAACCATGGGCACTTGCATGGGCTCCAGCTATGTGTGCCTTTTTGTCGGCTTATGTTCCAAGCCTGCACTGGTGTCACTCCCCAACTTTCCCTACACTACATCGATGACTGTATAGGAGCTGCTTCCTGTACCAATGGGGAGCTCATTGACTTCATCAACTTTGCCATCAGCTTCCACCCTGCCCTCAAATTTACCTGGTCCATTTCCAACACCTCCCTCCCTTTTCTCAATTTCTCGGTCTCTATCTCTGGAGACAGCTTATCTTTTGATGTCTATTACAAACCCACTGACTCTCATAACTACCTGGACTATATCTCTTCCCACCCTGCTACTGGAAAAAATGACATCCCCTTCTCTCAATTTCTCCATCTCTGCCACATCTGTCCTCAGGATGGGGCTTTTCAGTCCAGAACTAAGGAGAAGTCCTCCTTCTTCAAAAAAAAGGGCTCCATTTCCTCAACCATTAATGCTGCCCTCAACCGCATCTCTTCCATTTTGCACCCAATCCTCCCGCCACCTTACCAGAGAAAGGGTTCCTCTTGTCCTCACCGACCACCCGACCAGCCTCTGCACCAGCACAAAATTCTCCATAACTCCAGCCACCACCAAGCGCATTTTTCAACACCCCCAACTTTCTGCTTTCCACAGGGATCGCTCCCTATGCAACTCCCCTGTCCATTCATCCCTCCCCACTGATCCCCCTCCAGGCAGTTATCCACGCAAGCAGAGCAAGTGCTACACCTCCTTCCTCACTACCAATCAGGGCCCCAAACAGTCCTTCCACGGTGTGTCACTTCACCGGTGTGTCTGTTAGGGTTATTTACTGTATCTTGCTCTCCTAGTGTCGCCTCATGTATATCGGTGAGACCCAATGCAGATTAAGAGACCATCCGTCAGAAAATGCGGGATCTCCCAGTGGCCACCCATTTTAATTCCACTCCCCATTCCCGTTTTGACATGTTAGTCCATGGCCTCCTCTGCTGCCACGGTGAGGCCACACTCCGGTTGGAGGAGCAACATCCACATATTCCATGTGGTTGGCCTCCAACCTGATGGGATGAGCATCGATTTCTCGAACTTCTGGTAAAGCCACACCCCGTCTCCTTCACTATTCCCCATCCCCTTTTCCATCTCTCGCCTTATCTCCTTACCTGCTCCTCTCCCTTTTCTTTCTTCCATGGCCTCTGTCCTCTCCTATTAGATTCCCTCTACTCCAGCCATACATCTCTTTCACCAATCAATTTCCCAACTCTTTACTTCACAGTCCATCCTCCCTCCAGTTTCACCTATCACCTTGTGTTTCTTTGTTCCCTCCACCCCACCTTCTAATCCTGACTCCTCATCTTTTTGTTTTCTCCAGTCCTGAAGAAGGGACTTGGCCCGAAAAATTGACTGTACACTTTCCCATAGATGTTGCCTGGCCTGCTGAGTTCCTCCAGCATTTCTTGTGTGTTGCTGGGATTTCCCACATCTGAAGATTTTCTCTTGTTTGAGATAAACAACTGTTTGTTTGGAGAAATTTTAAAAAAATTACCACTCCCTTAGAAGAAGAGACTTTGGGACTTAAATGTATCCTTCAACAACAAGACAACATCAGGAGATATGGAAATCGAGAAGGAGCTGTGTATTCAAGATTCAAGATTGTTTATTGTTATTTTTCAGTAAACCAGTGCAAAAGAAAACAAAGTGATTATTCCTCCTCCAGTGCAGAATTAAAAACACAATAAGCATAAAACACAATAATATAAATATGAAAGCAATCCTATAAAGCACAGTGAAAATGTGACTGCTGAGTGTGACTGCATATACTTAAGATTAGCCCATATCTCCCTAATGACTACACCTGCGGGAATGCAGACAACTCCAGCTCATGACAGATCTCACTAAGGAGCTGGAGTTGGAGTTGGATGAACTAAAGATCATTGGGGAGGCAGAGCATTTGACAGATAAGACTCCTGAGCAGGTGGTTACACCCAGAGTGCAGAATTCAGGAAGTAGATGGGTGGACACTGGGAGAAGTAAAGGGAGTAAGAATTTAGTGCGGGGTCCCCTCAGCAGCAGGTGTACCCCTTTGGATACTCCAGAGGAGGATGGCAAATCTGGGCAAGGCAGCAGCAGCCAGACCAATTGCACTGTGGTTGGCCCTGAGCCTCAGAGAGTAAGGTGGTTTGGCGGAGCAATAGTCATAGGGCACTCGATAGTTAGGGGGACAGATAGGAGATTCTGTGGCAGCAAAAGAGACGCCAGGATAGTGTGTTGCTTCTCGGGTGCTAGGATCCAGGATGTGCCTGAGTGGTGGCAGAATATTCTTGAAGGGGAAGGTGAGCAGCCAGAGGTCGTGGTACATATTAGTACCAACGTCATAGGTAGGAGAGGGGTAGAGGTCCAGCGCAGTACGTTTAGGGAGTTAGGAAGGAGGCTGAGGAGAAGACCTCCAAGGTGGTAATCTCTAGATTATTCCCAGTGACATGAGCTAAGGAAGGTCAGAACAAGAAGATAACGCAGATGAATGAGTGGCTGAGGAGATGGTGCAAGAGGCAGGGTTTCAAGTTAGACATAGAAACATAGAAAACCTACAGCACAATACAGGCCCTTCTGCCCACAAAACTGTGCCGAACATGTCCTTATCTTAGAAATTACTTAGGGTTACCCGTAGCCCCTCCATCTTTCTGAGCTCTATGTACCTGTCCAGGAGTCTCTTAAAAGATCTGTTTGTATCCGCCTCCACCACCATCGCTGGCAGCCCATTCCACGCACCCACCACTCTCTAAGTAAAAAAGTTACCCCTGACATCTCCTCTATATCTACTTCCAAGCACCTTAAAACTGTGTCCTCTCTTGGTACTCAAAGACCTACAAAAGATCCTTCCCCTTGGAAGCTGGTCTCGCTATATTTGGCTGCTCGCAATCTACTATTTGTTTCCCTGCAGCCGTACAACAGTCTCTGATGCTGGGGGTGATTGTTGCCAAAAGACTTATCTTGATGGAATGGAAGTCACCTTCTCTCCCTTCCTTTCGGAGATGGATGGCTGATGTGATCTCAGTCATACATATGGAGAAACTTAGGTTCTTGAGAACCAATTAAATTAAAAAATTTTCGGCTATCTGGGATCCATTTCTTGCCTACCTGGACGAGGCGGAGGGAGGCGGATGGGCAACTTCCCCCCAGCTGATTTCTCACGGCCCTCATTTCACATTTAACGTTTAGTATTTTTGAGCACTTTGTATAATAGGCATCCCTCGCATGTTAAGTCTTTTTTTTTGCTTATTTCTTTTTTATACGTGTCTGAGCTGGTATGTTTTTGTTGATTTCATTGTTTTTTTTTGATAATTTTGAAAAAGTATTTAAAAAAAAACTGTGACCTCTCATGTTAGCCATTTCAGCCCTGGAAAAAAGCCTCTGATTATCCACACGATCAATGCATCTCATCATCTTATACACCTCTGTCAGGTCACCTCTTGTCATCTGTTGCTCCAAGGTAAAAAGGCCGAGTTCACTCAACCTATTCTCATAAGGCATGCTCCCCAATCTAGGCTTGTAAATCTCCTCTGCACCCTTTCTATGGTTTCCAATAGTGAGGCGACCAGAACTGAGCACAGTACGCAAGTGGGGTCAGACCAAGGTCCAATACAGCTGCAACATTACCTCTCAGCTCTTAAATTCAATCCCATGAATGATGAAGGCCAATGCACCATTAGCTTTCTTAACCACAGAGTCAAACTGCGCAGCAACTTTGAGTGTCCTTTGGACTCGAACCCCAAGATCCCTCAGATCCTCCACACTGCCAAGAGTCTTACTATTAGTACTACATTCTGCCATCATATTTGACCACCTAAAATGAACCCTCTCACACTTAGCTGGGTTAAACTCCATCTGCCACTTCTCAGCCCAGTTTTGCATCTTATCAATGTCCTGCTGTAACCTCTGACAGCCCTCTACACTATCCACAACACCTCCCACCTTGAGTCATCAGCACATTTACTAACTCATTCCTCCACTTCTTCATCCAGGTCATTTATAAAAATCACGAAATTAGGGGTCCCAGAACAGATCCCTGAGGCACACCACTGGTGACCGACCTCCATGCAGAATATGACCTGCCTACAACCACTCTTTGCCTTCTGTGGGCAAGCCAGTTCTGGATCCACAAAGCAATAACCCTTTCATGGGGCACCTTGTCAAATGCCTTGCTAGAATCCATATACACTACATCTGCTGCTCTACCTTTATCAATGTGTCTTGTCACATCCTCAAAAACTTCTTTCAGGCTCATAAGGCATGACCTGCCTTTCGCAAAGCCATTCTGACTATTCCTAATCATATTATGCCTCTCCAAATGACAGGCATCTTCTCCATCAGCTTACCAACCACTGAAGTACGACTCACAGGTCTATAATTTCCTGGGACATTTCTACTTCCTTTCTTGAATAACGGAACAACTCCACAACCCTCCAATCCTCCGGAACCTCTCCCATCCCCATTGAAGATGCAAAGATCATCGCCAGAGGCTCAGCAATCTCCCCCCTCGCCTCCCACAGTAGCCTGGGGTACATCTCGTCCGGTTTCAGTGACTTATCCAACTTGATGCTTTCCAAAAGCTCCAGCACATCCTCTTTCTTAATATCTACATGCTCAAGCTTTTCAGACTGCTGCAAGTCATCACTACAATCACCAAGATCCTCTTCCGTAGTGAAGACTGAAGCAAAGTATTCATTAAGTACCTCTGCTATCTCCTCTGGTTTCATACACACTTTTTCACTGTCACACTTGATTGGTCCTATTCTCTCACGTCTTATCCTCTTGTTCTTCATATAGTTGGAAAATGCCTTGTGGTTTTCCTTAATCCTGTCTGCCAAGGCCTTCTCATGGCCCCTTCTGGCTCTCCTAATTTCTTTCTTAAGCTCCTTCCTGCTATCCTTATAATCTTCTAGATCTCTATCATTACCTAGTTTTTTGAACCTTTCGTAAGCTCTTCTTTTCTTCTTGACTAGATTTACAACCGTCTTCGTACACCACGGTTCCTGTAGCCTACCATCCCTTCCCTGTCACATTGGAACATATCTATGCAGAACTCCACGCAAATCTCCCCTGAACATTTGTCACGTTTCTTCCATACATTTCCCTGAGAACTTCTGTTCCCAATTTATGCTTCCAAATTTCTACCTGATAGCCTCATATTTCCCCTTACTCCAATTAAATGCTTTCCTAACTTGTCTGTTCCTATCCCTCTTGAATCATTAGAACCTTTCTGGGGAAGGGGTGACCTGTACAAGTGATATGG
Source organism: Mobula hypostoma (assembly GCF_963921235.1). Taxonomy (NCBI): domain Eukaryota; kingdom Metazoa; phylum Chordata; class Chondrichthyes; order Myliobatiformes; family Myliobatidae; genus Mobula; species Mobula hypostoma. Next base: position 7,108,869 of record NC_086104.1, read on the forward strand.
GTTGCACCTGAAATGGAAGGGTACCAGTCTGCTGGGAGGAAGGTTTGCTAATGCTATTTGGAAGGGTTTAAACTAGATTTGCAAGGGGGTGGGAACTGAAGTGAAGAGGCAGAGTGGTTAGCACACAAGTAGAGACAGCTTGTAGGGAGTTTATGAGGAAAGATAGGTGGATGACAGAGCAAAGATGCATTCAGTCAGGTGGTTTGAGATGAGTCCATTTTAATGCAAGGATTATCATAGCCATTGCATACTGACTTAGAGCGTGGATCAATACGTGGAACTGTGATGCTGTGGCCATTACAGAGACTTTGATGTCTCAGGGGCAGGAACGGCAGCTGAGTATGCTGGGCTTCAGATAGAAACATAGAAACATAGAAAATAGGTGCAGGAGTAGGCCATTCGGCCCTTCGAGCCTGCACCGCCATTTATTATGATCATGGCTGATCATCCAACTCAGAACCCAGCCTTCCCTCCATACCCCCTGACCCCTGTAGCCACAAGGGCCATATCTAACTTCCTTTTAAACATAGCTAATGAACTGGCCTCAACAGTTTGCTGTGGCAGAGAATTCCACAGATTCACCACTCTCTGTGTGAAGAAGTTTTTCCTAACCTCGGTCCTAAAAGGCTTCCCCTCTATCCTCAAACTGTGACCCCTCGTTCTAGACCTCCCCAACATCGGGAACAATCTTCCTGCATCTAGCCTGTCCAATCCCTTTAGGATCTTATACGTTTCAATCAGATCCCCCCTCAATCTTCTAAATTCCAACGAGTACAAGCCCAGTTCATCCAGTCTTTCTTCATATGAAAGACCTGCCATCCCAGGAATCAATCTGGTGAACCTTCTTTGTACTCCCTCTATGGCAAAGATGTCTTTCCTCAGATTAGGGGACCAAAACTGCACACAATACTCCAGGTGTGGTCTCACCAAGGCCTTGTACAACTGCAGTAGTACCTCCCTGCTCCTGTACTCGAATCCTCTCGCTATAAATGCCAGCATACCGTTCGCCTTTTTCACCGCCTGCTATACCTGCATGCCCACTTTCAATGACTGGTGTATAATGACACCCAGGTCTCGTTGCACCTCCCCTTTTCCTAATCGGCCACCATTCAGATAATAATCTGTTTTCCTATTTTTGCCACCAAAGTGGATAACTTCACATTTATCCACATTAAATTGCATCTGCCATGAGTTTGCCCACTCACCCAACCTATCCAAGTCACCCTGCATCCTCTTAGCATCCTCCTCACTGCTAACACTGCCACCCAGCTTCGTGTCATCCGCAAACTTGGAGATGCTGCATTTAATTCCCTCATCCAAGTCATTAATATATATTGTAAACAACTGGGGTCCCAGCACTGAGCCTTGCGGTACCCCACTAGTCACCGCCTGCCATTCTGAAAAGGTCCCGTTTATTCCCACTCTTTGCTTCCTGTCTGCTAACCAATTCTCCACCCACACCAATACCTTACCCCCAATACCGTGTGCTTTAAGTTTGCACACTAATCTCCTATGTGGGACCTTGTCAAAAGCCTTTTGAAAATCCAAATATACCACATCCACTGGTTCTCCCCTATCCACTCTACTAGTTACATCCTCAAAAAATTCTATGAGATTCGTCAGACATGATTTTCCTTTCACAAATCCATGTTTCAAAAAGGACAGGGAGGGAAGCAAAAGAGGTGGTGGATTGGAATTGCTAATCAAGGATAGTATCATAGCTGCAGAAAAGAAGGAAGTCATGGAGGGATTGTCTATTGAGTCAGTGATTTTTATAAATGACCTGGATGAGGAAGTAGAAGGGTAAGTTTGCTAATGACACAAATGTTCGGTGTGTTGTGGATTGGCTTGAGAGCTGTCAGAGGTTACAGCAGGATGTCAATAGGATGCAGAACTGGGCTGAGAAGTGGCAGATGGAGTTCAACCCAGATAAGTGTGAAATGGTTCATTTTGGTAGGTCAAATTTGAAGACAGAATATATTATATTAATGCTAATACTCTTGACACTGTGGAGGATCTGAGAGAACTTGGGGTCCATGTCCACTGAAAATTGCTGTGCAGGTTGACAGTGTTGTTAATAAGGCATATAGTGTGTTGGAATTCACCATATGTGGATTGACTTCAAGAGCAGTGAGGTAATGTTACAGGTATATAAGAACTTAGTTAGGCTCCACCTGGAGTACTGTGTTCAGTTCTGGTTACTTCAGCACAGGAAGGATGTGGATACTATAGAGAGAGTGCAGAGAAGATTTACAAGGCTGTTACCTGGATTGGAGAGTGTGCCTTATGAGAATAGGTTGAGCGAACTTGGCCTTTTCTCCTTGGAACAATGGAGGATGAGAGATGACCTGATAGAGGTGAGTAAGATGATGAGAGGCATTGATCATGTGGGTAGCCAGAGGCTTTTTCCCAAGGCTGAAATGGCTAATATGAGGTTTAAGGTTCTTGGAAGTAGGTACAGGGGGGATGTCAGAGGTACATTTTTCACACTGAGAGAGCTGGGTGGTGGAATGCACTGCTAGCGACGATGGTGGAGGTGGGATTAATAGTGTCTTTTAAGAAACTTTTAGATTGGTATATGGAGCTTAGGAAAATAGAGGGCTATACAGTAGGGAAATTCCCGGCAGTTTCTAGAGTAGGTTACATGATCGACACAACTTTGTGGGCTGAAGGGCCTGTAATGTGCTGTAGATTTCTATGTTTTTTGTTCTATGATTGTATTTTCATAAAGTGATGCTGGTGCAGGAGTACTTGAACATAAGGGATTCTGACAGGAAATGATGAAGTGGCTGATGTGGATGTCATGGTAATGGGTGGAGGTGTTGATCAGCCTGACGATTTAGGGGAAGTAACTTTTTTACTGTCTGGTGGTCCTGGTGTGGATGCTGCATAGCATCTTCACTAATGGGGATGGGACAAAGTCCATGAACAGTGTGGGAGGGATCCTTTGTGACATTGCTCACAATATTTATATACCTTGATAATAAGATATATAAGCAAGCAAAATGACAAAAAGAGAAGGCCAAGCCGAAAGAAAAGTCAAAGAGAGGGCGTATAATTGAACAAAAATTAGTGGGAAATTAGGGTATTGGGAAGCTTTTAAAACCAACAGAAGGAACTAATAAGTCACTAAGAAAGTAAAGATGGAACATAAAATTAAGCTAGCCAATGATATAAAAGAGAATACCAGAAGGTTCTTCAGATACATAATGTGTAAAAAAGAGGTGAGAACAGATATCAGCCCCCCCAGAAAACGATGCTGGAGTAGTATTGGGGGATAAGGAAATGGCAGATGAATTGAATAAGTATTTCGCATCAGAATTCACTGTAGAAGACAGTAGCAATATGGTGGAAGTTCCAGGTGACAGGGTCATGAAGTATGTGAAGTTGCCATTATTAGAGAGAAGGTTCTTGGGAAACTGAAAAGCTTGAAGGTAGAAAAGTCACCCGGACCAGATGGTTTATATCCCAGAGTTCTGAAAGAGGTGACTGAAGATATCGTTGAGGTGTTACTCATGATCTTTCAAGAATTACTAGATTCTGGCATGGTTCCTGATGAATGGAAAATTGCAGATGTCACTCCACTCTTCAAGAAATGAGCGAGGCAGAAGAAAGGATTCTATTGGATGGTGACTCCGACCTCAGTGGTTGGGAAGATGTTGGAATCAATAATTAAGGATGAAGTCTAAGCTTACATGGAGGCATATGATAAAATACATTATATTTCAAGAGGATTAGAATATAAATTCAGATGTACTGTTGAGACTTTATAAAACACTGGTGAGGCCTCTCTTTGAGCATTGTGAGCAGTTTTGGGCCTCTTATCTTAGAAAGGATGTGTTGAAACTGTAGCGGGTTCAAAGGAGGTTCATGAAAATGATTCTAGGATTGAATGGCTTGTCATATGAAGAGCATTTGATGGCTCTGGGCTTGTATTCACTCAAATTCAGAAGACTGAGTGGTGACCTAATTGAAACCTATTGAATGGTGAAAGGCCTTGATAGAGTGGATGTGGAGAGAGTGTTTTCTATAGTGTTAGAGTCTAAGACCAGAGGACACATCCTCAAAATAGAGGGGCCTCCTTTTAGAACACAGGTGAGGAAGGTTTTCTTTAGCTAGAGAGAGGTGGATCCGTGGAATTCTTTGCCATAGGCAGCTGTGGAAGTCAAGTCCTTTTGTATATTTAATGTTGACATTGATAGATTCTTGATTAGTCAGGGCATAAAGGGATACGAGGAGAAAGCAGGAGATAGGGGCTGAGAGGAAAATTGGATCAGCCGTGATGAAATGGTGGAGCAGACTCGATGGGCCAAATGGCCCAATTCTGCTCCTATATCTTATGGTCTTGTACCTGCAGTGTTTTCATAAATTTTATTGTACTTCTCTATTTTCCTGTAAATATCTGCAAGATATTGAATCTCTAGGTACCATATGATAACAGATAGGTACTTTTAGCTATAAATTTCACTTTGACTTTGACATTGAGATGCTAACTCTGCTTTCAAAATGATGGACGCTAATCTCGAGGCAGGAAGTTATCTCCCCACCTCGCACTCCGCCATGGTTATTTTCTTAGATGGAAATTACTCTTAGAACATAAAATTGTCCAGTTCATGACAGGCTATTCGGCACTCGGATCTTGATGTCAAGAATCTTTCTGAAAGCGTCCAAAAGACTGTTGGATGAAAAACTTGGGAGAGTAAATGGGAGAGATGGTGATTATGTTATTTTTTGTTGACAGCGGGCTACAGAGTTAACGAATGCGTGCGGGAGACACTGCTTCTTTCTGGGCTGTGAGATTCTGGAACGATCATGCGAGTGTAAACTCTAACAGTTGGTGGTTGTAATTCGCCGAGAGCAACAGTTAGACGCCGAAGCAGCAAAGGTATCTGGTTTTGATGCCGGTCTCCCCTTGCAGGCACTTTATCAATAAAATCCTCAGTCGTCTCTGCTAAAATGCTCCCGTTCCACAGGGAGTGCAGGTGACGTCTTTGGCCGTACATCAGTTGCCTCTCTTTGGAACGGGAACGTGACCGCCCTTTGTGGACGGACACGAGCCTGCGGTATATAACCAGGAACTTTCAGGCTGTTGACAGTCTGACGTCTAGCCAAAGAGGCTCGGGTGGGAGTAACCTATCGCACCCTGCCTAGCAAGAGTGAGAAATCAAAGTACTCCGCTAGGGTTCTGCGAAAAGACGAAGATAACGAAACCTTTCGCGGCTCCTTCAGCACCAAGGACAGCAACACGCCTTCCTTTCGGTAAGTTTCACGGCGTTCTGATTGGAAACTATCCTCGAAGTGGGATCCGGAGGAGGGGGGAGAAAGGGAGCAGCAGGTTTGGGGTAATGGGGTGTGTTGAGTAACGTGTTGTTTGGATAGCAGGACACTTCGAAATGGTGATCAAATTCGGCTCCTACTCGGTGACGCTTCTCGCGCTCTTCAACTTCCTCTGCTCCCGGGGATCGGCCTTTCCGGCACTGGGCGGCTACTCCGACCTAAGGTAGGCGATCCTCCCAGTAGGACAGCCCATGGTAATTTTACTTTGAAGATATTTCTAAATTTAACTGGTCCAGTTCAAGGTACTAAAACACAATACGTTCTGGTGATACTTGAAATCTAGAGTAACACATACAAAATGCTAGAGGAACTCAACATGTTAGGCAGCATCTGTGGAAAGGAATAAAGAAATCCTGATAAGTTCTGAAGAAGGACTCGGGCTGAAAAGTTTTTATTCATTTCCATAGATTTAAGAACCTATTAACGTCGCTTTAAATATACCCATACTGCATTCTACAGATTCAGCACTGTCTGGTTGAAAAAAATTCCTCCTCATCTCTGTTCTCAGGGGATGTCCTTGTATTCTGAGGCTGTGCCCTCTGGTCCTAGATTTCCCCACGAGAGTAAATATCCTCTCAACTTCCACTCTATCTAGGTCTTTCAATATCCCATAGGTTTCAATGAGATCCCCCTCATTATTCTAAGCTCCAATGAGTACAGACCCAATCTATCATATGTTCCTCACATGTTAACCCTTTCCCTCCTGGGGTCATTCTCTTGAAATTCCTGTGGACCCTCTCCAAAGCCAGCCCATTCTTTCTTGTACTGACAGCAACCGGCCAGGTGTGCATTCATTGATATACCCCTGATACTGTTTAGATGCAGCTTGAGCATTTATTTTTCTCTTGCCTATGGCTTCAAGGACATTACTTTATTGCAGTGACAAGACTGATGTTTCCTTCTGACTCATAGGCTGAGAGATGCCATCGGGCTTGATGGAGAGAGTATAGAGGAGCGATCGCCGTTACCATCGGACACCGGCAGTGACATTTCTGATAGTGACAAACTCTTCTACCACTTTTCTGCAAACCTCCCGAGGTGAGTAGTTCGCTTCATTGCTATTGCAGGAGCGTCTGAGTATTGGGCACTTGGAACTGCCAGTACCACTGGCCATTAAAACAACTATCCAGTTATCACCAAGAAGCAAACGCGAGTTCAGAAGTACAAACACAAAATTCTGGAAGAACTCAGTAAGTCACATAGCAGCCATGGAGGGGAATAGACAGTCGATGTTTCAGACCTGAGGGCTGGGGGTGGGGGAGCCAGGTTAAAAAAGTGGGAGAGGGATGAAGTACGAGCTGGAAGGCAATAGGTGAGACTGGGTGAGGGGGAAGTTGGATGGGTGGGGCAGGGGGAGTGCAGTAAGAACCTGGGAAGTGATATGAGGAAGACATAAAGGGCTGGAGAAGAGGGAATCTGATCGCAGAGCAGGGTGTGCTGTATCATGGGAGAAGGGGCCCAGAATGGGGAAGGTAGAAATAGAGAAGGAGGGGGAGGGAGAGAACACCTGAATACAAAATACTCTGCAGATGCTGGGGTCAAAGCAACACTCACAACACGCTGGAGGAACTCAGCAGGTTGGGCAGCATCCGTGGAAAAGATCAGTCAACGTTTTGGGCCGGAACCCTTCATCAGGACTGTAGAGAGAAGGGGCAGAGGCCCTATAAAGAAGGTGGGGGGAGGGTGGGAAGGAGAAGGCTGGTAGGTTCCAGGTGAAAAACCAGTAAGGGGAAAGATAAAGGGGTGGGGGAGGGGAAGCAGGGAGGCGATAGGCAGGAAAGGTGAAGAAGGAATAGGGGAAAACACAATGGGTAGTAGAAGGAGGAGATAGGCAGCTGGGGGAGGGGGCAGAGTAGAATAGAGATAGGGGAAGGGAGGGGGAGAGAATTACCGGAAGTTGGAGAATTCTATGTTCATACCAAGGGGCTGGAGACTACCTAGACTGTATATGAGGTGTTGCTCCTCCAGCCTGAGTTTAGCCTCATCATGGCAGTAGAAGAGGCCATGTATGGACATATCCGAATGGGAATGGGAAGCAGAGTTGAAGTGGGTGGCTACCGGGAGATCCTGTCTGTTGTGGCGGACGGAGCGGAAAAGTTAGAGGAATCGAAGTTCATGTTGTTTAGAGGTATGGGTATAGGAGAGAGAATGGGTTATCAGCGGGAGGTGTGGAAGCAGGCAGATTGGTGGATTTGAAGACAGCTACATGGATATGAAGGGAATGCAGGAATATGAATGAGAGAAAGGATGATGACCTGTGATATAATCAGTGTCAAAACTGTGGGCTCAATGGCCTGTCCAGTGCAGAACTACTCTGTGGTCTATGTGTGCAAGCTGTGTAATGTATGTATGAGTATTTGTCTGTGAATATGGAACATAGAACATAACAGCACCATACAGGCCCTACAGCCCACAATGTTGTGGTGACCTTTTAACCTACTCTAAGATCAACCTTACCTTTCCCATCGACATAGACTTCCTTTTTCCTATTGTCCATGAGCCTATCTAAGAGTTTCTTACAGTGTGTGTTTGTAATATATCTGCCTCTACAACCACCCTCAGCAAAGCATTCTATGCACGCAATACTCCCTGTAAATAAAAAAAACCTCCAACATTACCCCATGCTTTCCTCTAAACACACGTTTGTGTGTGAGCGTGTATGTGAAAGAGTCTGTGTGTGTGTCTGTGAATGTTAGTGTGTGCGTGTGAGCATGTATGTGTCTGTGTTGAATGAGTGTGTGTTTGGATGTGTCTGAAAGAAAGTGTGAATGCGAGAATGTGTGTGCTGGAGAGAGGGAGTGTGTGTGTGCAAGAGAGAGAGAGGGAGTGTGTGTGTGCGAGAGAGAGAGAGGGAATATGTGTGTGCAAGAGAGAGAGAGGGAATATGTGTGTGCAAGAGAGAGAGGGAATATGTGTGTGCAAGAGAGAGAGGGAGTGTGTGTGTGCGAGAGAGAGGGAATATGTGTGTGCGAGAGAGAAAGAGGGAATATGTGTGTGCGAGAGAGAGAGAGGGAGTGTGTGTGTGCGAGAGAGAGAGAGGGGATATGTGTGTGCAAGAGAGAGAGAGGGAATATGTGTGTGTGAGAGAGAGAGAGGGAGTGTGTGTGTGCAAGAGAGAGGGAGTGTGTGTGTGCAAGAGAGAGGGAGGGAATATGTGTGTGCAAGAGAGAGAGAGGGAATATGTGTGTGTGAGAGAGAGAGAGGGAGTGTGTGTGTGCAAGAGAGAGAGAGAGAGCGAGTGTGTGTGTGCGAGAGAGAGAGAGAGAGAGAGGGAGTGTGTGTGTGCAAGAGAGGGAATATGTGTGTGCCAGAGAGAGGATGTGTCTGTACCAGAAAGAGAGAGAGAGAGAGAGAAAGAAAGAGAATAAGTGTGATAAGTGTGTGGGGGAGTGAGTGTGTGTGTGTGTGTGTGTGTGTGTGTGAAAATGAGAGGGAATGTAGGGAGTGTTTGTCAGAGAGAGAGAGAGTGAGTGAGGTATAGGAAATAGAGGGAGTGTGTGTGCCAGAGATAGGCAAGTGTGCGTGTGTGACAGAGAAGATGTGTGTGTGTGTGTGTGTGTGTGTGTGTGTGTGCCAGAAAGAGGGAATGTCTAAGAGTGAGAGAATGTGTGTGTGTGTGTGTTTCCCTATAGCAAACATCCTCTCCATATCCACTCTATCTAGACCTCCCAATATTCAATACGTTTCAATGAGATGCTCACTCATTATTCCAAACTCAGTTGAGTATAGGCCCAGAGCCATCAAACACTCATATATTAATCCATTCATTCCCAGAATCATTCTTGTGAACCTCCTCTGAACGCTCTCCAATGCCAACACATCTTTTCTCAGATAAGGGACTCAAAACTGCTCACTATACTCCAAGCACGTCCTGAGCAATGCTTTATAAAGCCTCAGCATCACATCCTTCCTCTTACATTCCTGCCCTCAAAATAAATGCTAACACTGCATATGCCTTCCTTAACACTAACTCAACCTGCAAGTTGACTTTTAGGGAATCCTGCACAAGACTCCAATAATTCTTTGCACGACTGACTTTTGAATGTTCTGCCCATTCAGAGTGTAATCAATGACTTTATTCCTTCCATCAAAGTGCATGGCCTTACTCCCCGCACTATATTCCATCTGCCACTTCTTTGCTTGTTCTCCCAATATCTATAGGTCCTTCTGCACTCTCTGCTTCCTCAACACTACTTGCCCCTCCACCTTCTGCAAACTTGGCCACAATGCCATCAATTCCGTCATAAAAATATTCACACAAAATGTGAAAAGAAGTGGTTCCAACACTGACCCTGCGGAACACCACTAGTCAGCAGCAGTCAACTAGAAATGGCCCCCTTTATTCTCACTTTTTCCCTCCCACCAGTCAGCTGTCTTTAATACATCTAGTACATTTCCTGTAATACCATGGGCTCATTTCTTTCCTCATGTGTGTCAACTTCTCAAAGGCCTTTTAATGATAAAAGTAAACAACATCCACTGATTCTCCGTTGTCCATCTCTCTGTTATTTCCTCAAAGAATTTCAACAGTTTTTTCAGACAAGAATTCTCCTGCAGAAAACTTGCTGACCATGGCCTATTTTATCATGTGCCTCATGTACTTGAAAACTTCACCTTTAATAAAGCACTCTAACAACCTTCTCAAACAATGAGATCAGACTAACTGGCCCACAGTTTCATTTCTTCTGCCTCTCTCCCTTCTTGAAGAGTGGAATGACGTTCGCAGTTGTCCAGTCATCCAGAACCATTCCAGAATCTAGAGATTCTTGAAAGATCATGTCTAATGCCTCAACAGTCTCTTTTGCTGCCTCATTCAGAACACTAGGGTGTAGTCCGTCTGATCTAGGTGATTTATGTACCTTCAGACCTTTCATCTTCCCAAGCATCTTCTGCACTGCAATAGGAACAACACTCACTTCTGCCCTCTGACACTCATGAATTTCTGACATACTGCTGGAGTCATCCACGGTGCAGATTGTCAGATAATAGTAAGTTCCTCTGCCATTTCTTTGTCCCCCATTACTACTTCTCCAGCATCATTTTCCAGTGGTCTGATTTCCATTCTCGACTCTCTTTTGCTCTTTCTATATTTGAAAAATCTTTTCATATCCTCTGTTATGTTATTGGCTATCTTCCCTTCATATTTCTTCTTTCCTCCCCTTATGGCTTTGTAGTTCCCTTCTGTTGGTTTGTATCAGCTTTCCAATCCTCTAATTTTCCACTGATTTTTGCTGCATTACATGCTCTCTCTTTTGCTTATATGCAGTCTTTGACTTCCCTTGTCAGCCATGGTTGCTTCATCCCCCCTTCAGAATATTTCTTCATCTGTGCAATGTATCTATCCTGCACCTTCCAAATTGTCTTCAGAAACTCCAGCCATTGTTATTCTGCCATCGTCCCTGCTAGTATCACCTTCCAATCAACTTTGGCCAGATCCTCTCTCATACATTTGAAATTCCCTTTTTTTTTGTAATACTGATACATATGAATTTATCTTCTCCCTCTAATTTCAGGGTGAATTGTATCATGTTATGATCATTGTCTCCTAAGTGTTCGTATACCTAAAGCCCCCTAATCAAATTTGATTCATTATATAATACCATGTTCTATTAATTTATATCTTTGTTCCTTTTACTAGAGCAACGCGACACTCTGATGGCCTTTTCACCAGTGAGCTCAGCAAAATTCTCAGCAGGGAAGCCGCCAGAAGATACCTGGCAAGGCTAAAAGGGAAAAGAACCCGGTAAGAGGTTGCACCGCAGGGTTCAGGGAGTGTGGTGGTATTGCTGGTTACATGTACAATAGAAAAAAAGACTATAAGATATCGGAGAAAAGTTAGGCTGTTCACCTCATCGAGTTTGCTCTGCCATATTACCATGGCTGAGTTATTATAACTCTCAATCCCATTTTCCTGTCTCATTCCTGTAACTTTTGATGCCCTTCCTAATGAAGAACCTAACAACCTACGTTTTAAATATACCCAGTGGCATGACCTCTATAGCCATCTGTGGGAATTAATTCACCAGCCCGTGGCTAAAGAAATTCTGCCTCACCTTTGTTCTAAAAGGAAATCCTTCTATTCTGAGGTTGTGCCCTCTGGTCCTAGACTCCCCCACTTCCACTCTATCTAGGCCTTTCAATATTCAAAAGCTTTTCAATGATATTCACCTCCTCATTCTCCTAAACTTCAGCAAGTACAGGCCCTGAAGTATAGGAGCAGAAAAAAGCCATTTGGCCTATCAAGTCTGCTCCTATTGAATACTGACCCAGAGCCATCAAATGCTCTTCATATGACAATCCTGGAATCATATTTCTGAGCAACACACACAAAATGCTGGAGGAACTCAGCTGGCCAGGCAGCATCTGTGGAAAAAAAGTACAGTCGACATTTCAGGCCGAAAACCTTCAGCAGGACTGGAGAAAAAATGCTGAGGAGTAGATTTGAAAGTTAGGGGGAAGGGGAGAGAGAAACACCAGGTGATAGGTGGAACATGGAGGGGATGGGATGAAGCAAAGAGCCGGGAAGTCGATTGGTGACAGAGACAGATGACCATGGAAGAAAAAAGAAGAGGGAAGAGGAGCACCAGAGGGAGGCGATGGGTGGGTAAGGAGTTAACATGAGAGGAGGACAAGGGGATGGGAAATGGTGATGGGCAGGAGGTGTGGAGGCATTACTGGAAGTTTGAAAAATCGATGTTCAAGCCATTAGATTAGAGGCTACCCCAACGGAAAATAAGGTGTTGTTTCTCCAACCTAACTGTGGCCTCATCCCGACAGTGGAGGAGGCCATGGATGGACATATCCGAATGGGAATGGGAAGTTGAATTAAAATGGTTGGACACTGGGACATCCCGCTTGTTTTGGCTGATGGAGCGGAAATGCTCAGTGAAATGGTCTCCCAATCTATGTACAGGATGTACAAGAGGCCACACCTAGAGCACCGAACACAGTAAATGACCCCAACGGACTCACAGGTGAAGTATCACCTCACCTGGAAGGACTGTTCAGGGCCCTGGATGGTAGTGAGGGAGTTGGTGTAGGGGCAGGTGTAGCACTTGTTCCGCTTGCAAGGATAAGTGCCAGGGGGGCGATCAGTGGGGAAGGACAAATGGGCAAGGGAGTTCCATCGGGAGAGATCCCTGCGGAAAGCAGAAAGTGGGGGTCGGGGAAGGAAAGATGTTTTTGGTGGTGGAATCCAGCTGGAGGTGGAGGACGTTTCGGAGAATTATGTGCCAGATGTGGAGGCTGGTGGGGTGGTAGGTGGGGACAAGAGGAACCCTATTCCTTGTAGCTGTGACAGGAGGATCGGGTAAGAGCAGTTGTGTGTGAAATGGAAGAGATGCATTTGAGGGCAGCATTGATGGTGGAGGAAGGGGAAAAGGGGGACATCTTCGTTTTAGAATGAAAAGCCTCATCCTGAGAGCAGGAATGGTGGAGATGGAGGAAGTGAGAGAAGGGGATGGAAATCTTACCAGTAGCAGGATGGGACGAGGTGCAGTCTAGGTAGCTGTGAGAGTCCATTGGTTTATAATAGACATCGGTGGATGAGCTGTCTCTGGAGAAAGAGACAGTGAGATTGAGAAAGGGAAGGGAAGTGTTGGAAAAGGACCAGGTGAATTTGAGGGCCAGGTGGAAGTTGGAGGCAAAGTGGATGAAATCGACGAGTTCAGCGTGGATGCAGGAAGCAGCACCAATGCAGTCATCAATGTAGCATAAGAAAAGTGTGGGACGGTCACCAGTGTAGGTTTGCAACATAGACTGTTCCATGTAGCCAACAGATAGGGAAGCATGGCTGAAATCCATGTGAGTGCCCCTGGCTACCCCTTTTGATTGAGGAAAGTGCGAGGACCCAAAGGATAAATCATTTTGAGTGAGGGCAAGTTCCATTAGGTGGAGAAGAGGGGTGGTGGAGGGGAATTTTTTGGGCCTGGTGTCCAGAAAGAAATGGAGAGTTTTGAGGCCTTCCTGGTGGGGGATGGATGTGTATAGGCACTGAACATCAAGAGTAAAAATAAGACGATGGGTGCCAAGGAATCTGAAATTCTTGAAAAGATTCAGAGCATCTGAGGTGTCACGGATGTAGGTGGGAAGAGACAGAAATGGGGGGATAAAACAGAGTCAAGGTATGCAGATATGAGTTCAGTGGGGCACGAACAAGCTGAAACAATGGGTCTCCCTGGACAAAGAAAGGGGCTTCCCTTCCTCCACTATCAACGCTGCCCTCAACTGTTTCTCTTTCATTTCACACACATCTGCTCTTACCTCATCCTCCCATCACGCTACCAGAGATAGGGCTCTTCTTGTCCTCACCTACCACCCCACCAGCCTCCGCGTCTGGCACATAATTCTCCGAAACTTCCACCACCTTCAGCTAGATTCCACCACCAAGCACATCTTGCGCACTCCCTGCTCACTTTCTGCCTTCTGCTGGGATCGCTCCCTACACGACTCCCTTGTCCATTCGTCCCTCCCCACTGACCTCCCTCCTGGCAGTTACCCTTGCAAGCAGAGCAATTACTTCACCTGCCCCTACACCTCCTCCCTCACTACCATGCAGGGCCCCAAACAGTTCTTCCAGGTGAGGCGACACGTTATATTCTGCGGTTGGTGCTCCTGGTGTGGCCTTTTGTATATTGGTGAGACCTGATGTAGATTGGGAGAGTGCTTCGCCGAACATCAATGCTCTGTCTGCCAGGACAAATGGGATCTCCCAGTGGCGACCCTTTTTAATTCCACTTTCCATTCCGATATGTCAATCCATGGCCTCCTCCACTTTTGGGATAAGGCCACACTTAGGTTGAAGGAACAACACCTTATATTCCATTTGGGTAGCCTCCAGCCCGAGGATACGAAGATAGGTTGAGGGGCAGTAATGCCTCCACTGCCCACCCTTCACATTTTCCCATCCCCTTGTCCCTCTCTCATGTTATCTCTTTGCCCCCTCATAGCCTACCTCTGGTCTTACTCCCCCTCTTTCTCCTTTCTTCCACGGCCCTCCGTCTCTTTCACTAATCTACTTCCTAGCTCTTTGCTTCATCCGTCCCCCTCCATGTTTCACCCATCGCCTGGTGTTTCTCTCTCCGTTCCCCCAACCTTTCAAATCTACTCCTCAGCTTTTTGCCTCCAGTCCTGAAGGCCTGAAACGTCGACTGTACTCAGGTCTCGGCCTGAAACGTCGATTGTACTTTTTTCCGTAGGTGCTGCCTGGCCAGCTGAGTTCCTTCAGCTTTTTGTGTGTGTTGCTCGGATTTCCAGCATCTGCAGATTTTCTCCTGTTTGTGATCATATTTGTGACCCTGTTTTGAACCGTCCCCTGTTTCAGCACATCCTTTTGAAGATGAGGGGCCCACAATTGCTCACAATACTCCAAGTGAGGCCTCATCAGTGCTTTATAAAGTCTCAACATAACATCCTTGCTTTTTATATACTAGTGCTCTTGAAATGAATGCAAACATCACATTTGTTTTCCTCACCACAGACTCAACCTGCAAATTAGCCTGTAGGGAATCCTAAACAAAGACACTCAAGACCCTTTGCACCTCAGGTTTTTGTATTTTCTCTCTACTTAGAAAATTGTCAACCCTTTGATTACTTCTACCAAAGTGTATGAGCATGACCATCTGTATTCCATCTGCCCCTTCATTGCCTATCCACCTAATCTGTTTAAGTCCTTCTGTAGCCTCTCTACTTCAAAACTATCTGCCCCTCAACCTATCTTTGTATCATCTGAAAAATTTGCAACAAAGCCATCAATCCCACCATTAAAATCATTGACATATAACATAAAAAGAATAAGTCCCAACACAGATCCCTGTGGAAAACAGCTATTCACCAGCAGCCAACCAGAAAAGGCTTCCTTCATTCCGACTCCTTGCCTCCTGCCAATTCGACACTGTTGTATCCAGGCTAGAATCTCTCCTGTAATACCATGAGCTCATAGCTTGTTAAGCAGCCTCATGTATGGCACCTTGTCAAAGGGCTTCTGAAAATCCAAGTAATTGGATCAACCAATTCTCCTTGCTCTATCCTGCTTGTAATTTCTTCAAAGAATTCCAACTGATTTGTCAGGCAAGGTTTTCCTTGAGGAAACCATACTGACTATGGCCCATTCTAACATCTGTCTCCAAGTACCACATCCTTAACAATCCACTCCAATATCTTCCCAACCACTGAGGTCAGACTAACTGGCCTATAATTTCCTTTCTTCTGCCTCTCTCCCTTCTTGAAGAGTGGAGTGACATTTGCAATTTTCTCGTCTTCTGGAACCATGCTAGAATCTAGTGATTCTTGAAAGATCATTACTAATGCCTCCACAATCTCTTCAGCCACCTCTTTCAGAACTTGTGGGTGTACACTATCTGGTTCAGGTCACTTATTCAGACCATTCAGTTTCCCATTAATCTTCTCTCTAGTAATGGTAACTTCCCAGTAGGTCACCTCCTTACTAATGTTTTGGAGTCTGTATACAACTCCCATTAGGTTCTTTTTACCCTTGTAGATTCTTAGCTCTATCCACAGTGACCCAACACCTTCTGACCCTATGTCACCTCTTTCTAATGATTTGATTTCATTTTTTACCAACTGTGCAACACTACCTTCTCTACCTTGCTGTCTATCCTTTCAATACATTGTGTATCCTGGGATATTAAGCTCCCAGTTATAATCTTCTTTCTACCATGATTCAGTGGTGCCTTCAATGTCATACATGCCAATCCGTGATGGTGCTACAATTTCATCTAGATTTCGTGACCATCATAATATATTAACATGTGAAGATGTGTGTCTGAAGAGTTTCTAAAGGAATGCCTGATGTGCTTCATGACATATTCACTATTTTGTGAGGTATTAGTGCCCTTACAAATCAAGAACCTGTCAAACTCATACTCATTGACAAGGCCTCCACAGCTATTTGTGGCAATGACTTCCACAGATTCACCAGCCTCGGGTAAAGGTATTCCTCCTAATCTCTGTTCTAAAAGAATGTCTTTGTATTCTGATGCTTCTGTGTCTCTATTTGAATTGAAACTTTTAGGTGAAGGGATAATTTCATAGGATGTCTGAATAACAATGAACTCTTTGAATTGACGTGTGGTAGAGGACGCTGCTGACAATGATTATTTGTCTTTTTGACAAAGTCGGGTTCATTGTCATCTGCACAATTACCTGTCTGCAGAGGTGCATTGGAAAAATTACTTGTAGCAGTGTCATGGGCACATAATGTTAGTGACACAAAACAAATGGAAGATAAATTATACATTTTTTATTCAAGAAAGAACACAATTACAACAAAAGACATCCATTTCAGTGGAAATCGATCAAAGTGATCATAGTGTTGCTGAACTGTGGTGACCAGGGTTGTGCCAGTTGGTTCAAGAACCGAATAGTTGAAGGGAAGTCGCTGCTCCTGAACCTGGTGGTGTGGGACTTCAGACTTCTGTACCTCCTGCCCAATGGTACCTGTGAGAAGATGCCATGGCCTGGATGCTGGTGATCTCTGAAGATGGTTCTTGCCTTCCTGAGGCAGCACTTCCTGTAGATACAGCCGATGATGGGGAGGGATGCATTTGTGATGTAATGGGCTCAGTCCACTCCTCTCATGAGGCAGAGTGTCATGGTTTTGAATGAACAAAGGCAATTATATTTCAATGTACAATTGGATAGTTGAAATTTACAGAGCACTGGGGAAAGACTTGTTCTTGTAAGAGAGCTCTTTCTCAGACCCAGCAGAGGATTGATTAGAAAATGCCCTTTTTCTGTTGCCTTTATCTCTAACTAGCTACAGTGCATTGGAGAGTGTGCTGCATATTACAGAACGGTTTTTCCTTTGGTAATTGTTTTAAAGGGTATTCTTTGGTGTTACTAGTCAATATTTCACGGTAATATCAGAATCATAGACTGATGGAGTAATACAGCTTGGAGACGGGCCCTTTGGTCCACGGGCCATGCTGACGAAGAATCCTCTCTTCAAGTTCAGTTGCCCCTTTTCGGCCCATAATCCTCCAGGTGCCTCCCCTTCATGTACCTGTCCAAATGTCACTCCTGACCACTTTCTCTAGCAGCTACTCACTACCCTCTGTGTGAAGGAGTTACCTTTCAGGTCTCTTTTAAATCTTTCTGTTCTTGCCTTGTGTCTGTGCCCACTTGTTCTGCACCCCCTCTTCCAGAGGAAAAGGCAACCAATGTCAATGCCCTCCATGAATTTATTACCTTCACTGAGGTCACCTCTTCATACTCATCAATTTGAAGGAATAAAATATCCAGAGTGGCCAACCTCTCCCTACAGCTCAGGCTCTCCAGTCCAGGCAGCATCTTTGTAAATCTCTTCAGCACCCTCTCCAACTTGAAAACGTCTTTCCTGTGACACTGGTGATTCAAGGGAAGGAGTGTTAGATATTATAGTACAATCAGATATATTCCAAAAGTATATTCAAGTATTAAATTAAAACCCCCTGAGCGGATATCTTACTGTGTGTAATGTGTTTCAACAAGGGCTGTGGGTAGTTCTCAAGGAAGAGATTTGTTCTGTAACTGTCCATGTACTTAGCTCTCATACCCAGGACTAACATAAGTGTTGCTGGATTAAACAGCCTAGGAGCACCCAAACGTGAGGTCGATGACATCTTCGGTGACAATTACAGCCGTATCCAGAAGGACCTAGCGGTGAAGAAGTATATCGACAACTTATTGAACAGCAAGAGAAGGTAATGGAAGTAAACACAAAATACCCTACAGATGCTGGGGTCAAAGCAACACTCACAACATGCTGGAGGAACTCAGCAGGTCGGGCAGCATCTGTGGAAATGATCAGTGAACGTTTCGGGCCGGAACCCTTCATCAGGACTGAAGAGGGAAGGTGGGGGGAGGGTGGGAAGAAGACTGGTAGGTTCCAAAAGTTCCCCTTACTGGATTTTCACCTGGAACCTACCAGCCTTCTCCTTCCCACCCTGCCCCCACATTCTTTATAGGGCCTCTGCCCCTTCCCTCTTCAGTCCTGACGAAGGGTTCCGGCCCAAAACGTTGACTGATTGTTTCCACGGATGCTGCCCGACCTGCTGAGTTCCTCCAGCGTGTTGTGAGGTAATGGAAGTAAACTTGAACCAATGATAAGAATCAAAGTGGAGTTTCAAATTCTCTCTCTCTGCTTCCAAGTCACCCCATGGTCTTTCCATCACACATAACTGCTGAAGACTCGTTCACACTGAGGCATCTTTGCTATCTTTATGTTCCAACCTCTCCGACTTCTGAGTCTTAATCACACCAGCATGTCTTCATCCCTGGACCTCCTTCCAATCCTTCTATACATAATCTGTAAATATGTCCGAAGCAAAGGACAGAGGTGTAAGAGAAGGGTAAGGTGGGGAGAGGGGGTCTGAAGGTATAACCATGACTGTGTGGTTAGCCGTACATCAAATACCATCTATAAATTTGCTGAAGATACAACCATTTTTGGTGGAATCTCAGATGGAGGTGAGGTGGCATACAGGAGCGAGATATACCAGCCAGTTGAGTGGTGTTACAGCAACAACCTTGTATTCAATGTCGGTAAGACAAAAGGGCTGATTCTGGACTTCAGGAAGGGTAAGATGAGGGAACACAAACCAATCCTCAGAGAGGGATCAGAAGTGGAGAGAGTGAGCAATTTCAAGTTCCTGGGTGTCAAGATCTCTGAGGATCTAACCTGGTCCCAACATATTGATGTATCTATAAAGAAGGCAAGACAGAGGCCTTATTTCATTCGGAGTTTAAAGAAATTAGATTTGTCAACTAAAATACTCGAAAACCTCCATAGATGTGCTATGGAGAGCATCCTGACAGGTTGCATCATTCTCTGGGGGGCGGGGGGGGGGGTAGGAGTGAGGGGGGAGGGGTTGCTACCGCACTGGACCAAAAGAAGCTACAGAACGTTATAAAATTAGTCCGCTCCATCTTGAGTACTGGCCTCCATAGCACCCAAGCCATCTTCAAGAAGTAGTCCCTCTGAAAGGCAATGTCCATTATTACGGACCCCCATCACCCGGGACATACCCACTTCTCATTGCTACTGTCAGGAAGGAGATACAGAAGCCTGAAGACACACACACAGCGATTCAGGAACAGCTTCTTCCCCTCTGCCATATGATTTCCAAATGGACTTTGAACCCATGAACACTACCTCACTTATTTCAATATATGCTATTTCAGTTTCTGCACTATTTAAAATCTATTCTATATATACTTACTGCAATTTATTTACTTACTTACTTATTTTTCTTTTGTCTTCCATATTATCATGTATTGCATTGAACTGCTGCTGCTAAGTTAACAAGTTTAACAAATGCCACTGATAACAAACGTGATTCTGATTTTTCTTTTCACCTTCGTAAGATCATAAGACATAGGAGCTGAGTTAGTCCATTCATCCCATTGAGCCTGCTCTGCCAGTTCATCATGGCTGATTTATTATCCCTCTTAACCTCATTCTCATGCCTCCTCTCTGTAATCTACCATGCCCTAACTAATCAAGAACCTATTAACCTCTGTTTAAAATACATCCAGTGACTTGGTCTCCGTAGCTGTCTGAGACAATGAATTCCACAGATTCACCCCTGTCTGGATGAAGAAACTACTTCTCATCTCAGTTCTAAAGGGACGTCCCTCTACTCTAATGTTTGATGGTTATTATGTTCAGGTTTATTGTTCTTCAGCCCCGATCTCTTGCGGCCACATGTTTAATTTCAATGTTTAAGTATCTGCTTTAGTTACAGGTGTTGTATTAAGACTCGTTGCGTCATTTGCTTCAGTGCAGATGGGTTTTGAATGTGTATTAGTTTAAGGAAATTACATCGTGGCATCAGGTAAATTGGCCCAATCAGTGTTTGTGTTCAACTCCCACACAGAACGACTGCTAATACCTTGTACCGTTTGCCTCTTCTGATCAGTCCTATTCCTGAATGTGTCACCGTCAGCCCAGCTTCCATCATTAACTCAAAATCTTGCAATCCAGAGACTTTCAATCCTCTACACTGCTTCTCCTTCCCCCTGTATGATAGTGTACCACCGTGTCAGGACTACAGAGAATTAAAGGCCCTTTCAGAATGGATCCAGTAATTGTACTGTGCGTTTAACTCATGAGCTTTTGTAATTCTCAGGTCCAGAATCAGAATTAGATGTATTATCATTGACTTCTGTCATGAAATCTGCTGTAGTACAATAAGGAATATATAGAAGATGATAGTGTAAAATGAGAGTAGAATAGCGAGGTAGCCTCTGATGGTGAAAGGAAGAAGCTGTTCGTCAAGCATTGATGGAGTAATGAGAACAGGGCACGTGCTAAGTGGTGGTGATCCTTATGATGGATCCTGCTGTCTTGGGGCATCGCATTTTGAGAAGACCTTGATGGTGGGCAGACTTCTGATCATGATAGAAATAGCTGAGTTTATAACCCTCTTCTGATTTTTCTGATCTTATGAGTTGATGCTTCCAAACCAATTTGTGATGCAACCACTTAGAATGCTCCTCACCATCCATCCACAGAAATTTGCCAGGATCTTTAGATCTCCTCAAACTCCCAATCAAATGTAGCTACTGACGTACCTTCTTCAGAATTGCAGCAGTATTTTACCACCACTATAGACACCCTGGAACCTGAAGGTTTATTTTAAATTTAGTCAACCAAATATCATTGGAATTAAATTATTAACATCAATATTGGTGGTGAAGAAGTGACTGAATTGTTCAAGAAACTCCCCAGCACTATCCTACAGAGTAGGGAGTCTGATTTCCTGTGTGGGTTTGAAGTGTCCAAGCATTTCTGCCAATGGAGGACAACTGGAGATAGACCTAATCTACTGGCTGGGTCTCCATCAGTCACATCTTGTGAATGGACCAAGAGTTCGTACAAAATAATGACCCAAGCTAGCTGAGATGATCGCACCAAAATTGAGCCTGCCTAACCTCTGAAATGACTCTTTCAACAGCCTGGAAGATCTGAACTTAGACAACCTCTTGGACACCTTGCCAGTTGGTGAGAACTAGACAGTGCAGACCTTTTGAATCACTCTCCACTTTCGGTGAGTTCAACCTCTAGCAAGCAGTGTGTATGAGATGCAGTTGTGTATTCCGTCTTCAAATTCTCATCAACATTTGCACTGGTAAATCTATGTAGATATAGACTGTATTAAATTGGGAAACTGTTGGTTCTCTGTATACCATGGAGAGCAGGCTCATACAGATAGTTGGTGTTTAATATCTATGGACGTTAGACACAGTTATTATCACACACTGTGGCATGATGCTTTGATCAGAGTCATAGTCATAGACCACTAGAGCACAGAAACAGGCTCTTTGGTCTATCTAGTCCTTGCTGAACTATTATCTCGCCTAGTTCAATCAACCTCTGCCTGCACCATAGCCCTCCATACCCATCCCAAACATACAGTTATCCAAACTTCTCAAATTTTGCAATCGAACTCACATCCACCACTTCCACAGGCAGCTTAATCCACACTCTCATCACCTTCTGAGTGAAGAGGTTTCATGTCATTTTCCCCTTAATCCTTTCACCTTTCACCCTTAACCCATGACCTCAATTTCCGATCTCTCCCAACCCCTGTGGGAAAAGCCTGCTTGCATTTACCCTCTCTACACCCTTCATAATTTTGTATACCTCTATCAAATCTCCCATCAATCTTCTACATTCTAGGGAATAAAGTTCTAATCTATTCAACCTTTCGCTTAAAAATCAGGTCCTCAGGTACCAACAACATCCTTATAAATCTTCTCTGTACTCTTTCAATCCGCTTGATATTTTTTCCTGCAGGTAGGTGACTAATCTGTCTACTATACTCCAATTTAGGACTCACTAATGTCTTATAAAACTTTAGTATTACTTCCCAACTCCTGGACTCAATTCTTTGTTTTATGAAGGCCAATGTACCAAAAGCAATCATTTTAACCCTATCTATCTGCGATGCCAGTTTCAAGAAATTATGCACCATTATTCATAGAAGCTCAGTGCCTTGCCGTTCAGAATAAGATCTTTGCATTTAAATTAGGATTGAACTACTGTAAAATTATTTTAATATTCCAGCCATTCAAGAAGCTTAGGTATTGGGTCAAGGTCATATACCACCCAACCTTAAGCTGAATCGTCTCTGAAATTAGCAGTTCCAGAAGAAAGCACTAGAGGGCAACAAGGAACAGGAACTAACCAGTGAACTTGCCTGCAACACTCACACACCGGAATGGATTTGAAAGAAGAGAATTCCCGTGTTTGTTAAATAGGTTTTATCATCTGCCTGACAGTCTCTGGAAACCAAGTTCACTCCTCTGCCATGTTAGGCAGATATAAGGTCAAATTGAAAAATTCACTCAGAGCAGTGAGCTCCTTTCAATAGCACTGTGAGTCACGGTTAGGGATGCCGCATGGCCTGCCATTCCCCCTCACAGCAGCTCTTTCCTACGAATGTAGAGCCGTTCAGTCCCTGTGGAATGGACCAGCACACATCTTGGCGTCGAGCTGGAATGTGCGACTTTTGAAAAGAACTCAAATACTTCACCTTGGGATGGTCCCATTGGAATTTGATAGAAATATAGTTGTGGCAATACTTTCAAACCAGAGTTTGCCTTAGTTATTGAATCTGAATCAGGTTTATTATCACCCACATATGTCGTGAAATTTCTTGCTTTGCAGCAGCAGGACAGTGCAACATGTAAAATATTCTATAAATTACCCTAAAATATATTTGTATATATAAAATTAAATATGTAGTGCAAAATGAGAACAAAAATACTTTGGATTAAATGTTCATGAGCTCATTGTCCATGAGGAAACATGATGTGAAGGGGAAGAAGTTGTTCCTAAAATGTTGAGTGTGTGTCTTCAGACTCCTGTACCTTCTCCTTGATGATAGCAATGAGAAAAGGGCTTGTCCTGGGTGTTGGGGGTCCTTAATGATGGTCGCTG
This sequence comes from Mobula hypostoma, assembly GCF_963921235.1. Classification (NCBI taxonomy): domain Eukaryota; kingdom Metazoa; phylum Chordata; class Chondrichthyes; order Myliobatiformes; family Myliobatidae; genus Mobula; species Mobula hypostoma. The sequence continues at coordinate 7,132,150 of NC_086104.1, forward strand.
CCTTTTTGAGGCATAGTCTTTTGAAGGTGTCCTCGATGCTGGGAGGCTGAATTGCCCATGGTGGAGCTGGCTGTGTTTGCAACTTTCTGCAGCTTCTTCCAGTCCTGTGCAGTGGCCCCTCCATACCAGACAGTGTTGCAATCAGTTAGAATGTTCTCCACAATACTTCTGTAAAAATGTGTTAGAGTCTTTAGTGATGTAGCAAATCTCCTCAAACTCCTAATGAAATATAGCTGCTATCATGCCCTTTTCATAATTGCATCAATATGTTGGACCCTGAATAGATCTGAGATGTTTACACCAGGAACATGAAACTCTCACCTTTTCCAGGACTGACACCTTACTAAGAATTGAGGGTGCATACCCTAAAATCCCCTTCCTCAACTCTACAATCACCTTCAACCAATTATTGAGAAGTTGCTAATAGCCAGGACCAAGCATTTTATAGTTACAGATTCCACTAATTAAAGTCTGCCATCCTGCATAATGCCCTAAAAGAGGAGTGCTGGGGAGGTTTCAAAGTGTCTTGTACATATAATAGTTTCACCATATCTGTTTGAATTGTCCTGGATGAAAACAGCTACAGACGGTTTGCGACGAGGCTTGGAGGGGAACGATTTTTCTGTTACACACTTCCTGTCAAAAGAGGCTGGAACATCTCTGACAGTAAATAGCTTCAGTTAATAAAAGAACTACGTGGATTAATGCCTCATATTCTTGCCTTAAACAGAACCCCCGCAGACTGTCCTAGTTACCTCCTGAACTGAAAAACTACGCACTGCCTTTTTCGACGATTAATCTCATGAAGACGCCGATCTGTTTCAAACTCCAAACCAACATGTTGTACAGTGAATGTTCTGGTGACCAATTTAGTTCTTCATAAATGAGAGTCACTGTTTACACACTGTAAATAACATCCTTTTGCTTTTGTCAAATTCTGTGTATAGTTTGTATATATCTCTGTCTATTAGCTCTGGACTGAGATACCCTCTGTAATGTCACACATTGCTGTTATCCTTGTACTAATAAACGTATTGCAAGTAACTTGTGAAGACTACATTTTATTGTGTTTAACAGTCATAAAGAAATATCCTTCCTTTAGGCTATAACAGGTAGCAAGTATAGGAAAGTAGGAACATCTGAGGTGCTTATGGAGTCTAAGAAATGTAAGAAAGCACTTAAGAAAGAAATCAGGAGGGCTGAAAGAAGGCATGAGGTTGCTTTAGCTGTCTATGTGATGGAGAATGCTCAGGGATTCCACAAATATGTTCAGAGCAAAAGGATTGCAAGGGACAAAATTGTTCCTCTGGAAATCAGAATGGTAATCCATGTATGGAGCAAAAACAGATGGGGGAGATCTTCAATAAACTTTTTTCATCTGTATTTACTCAGGAGATAGACACAGAATCTATAGAAGTGAGGCAGAGCAGTCTCAACTTCATGGACCCTGTAGAGATTACAGAGGAGAAGGTGCTTGCTCTGCTGAGGCAAGTCAGGGTGGATAAATCCCCAGGACCTGGCATAGTGCTCCCAGGGTCCCTACGGGGGGCAACTGCAGAAATTGCCAGGGTTCTAGCAGAAGTATTTAAATCATCCTTAGCAACAGGAGAGATACCAGAGGATTGGAGGATAGCCAATGTTTTTCTACAGAGGAAAGTCACAGTGGTTGAGTCTTTGGTGCTGAGTGTTTGTCTGTGGCTCAGAAGGGAATTGGGAAGAAGAAGCACACTGTGGAGATAGGGGATTCGTTAGTAGGGGAACGGACAGGAGGTTAGTCATAGTCATAGTCATACTTTATTGATCCCCGGGGAAATTGGTTTTTGTTACAGTTGCACCATAAGTAATTAAATAGTAATGAAACCATAAATAGTTAAACAGTAATATGTAAATTATGCCAGGAAATAAGTCCAGGACCAGCCTATTGGCTCAGGGTGTCTGACCCTCCAAGGGAGGAGTTGTAAAGTTTGATGGCCACAGGCAGGAATGACTTCCTATGACGCTCTGTGTTGCATCTCGGTGGAATGAGTCTCTGGCTGAATGTACTCCTGTGCCCACCCAGTACCTTATGTAGTGGATGGGAGACATTGTCCAAGATGGCATGCAACTTGGACAGCATCCTCTTTTCAGACACCACTGTCAGAGAGTCCAGTTCCATCCCCACAACATCACTGGCTTCAGGAATGAGTTTGTTGATTCTGTTGGTGTCTGCTACCCTCAGCCTGCTGCCCCAGCACACAACAGCAAACATGATAGCACTGGCCACCACAAACTCGTAGAACATCCTCAGCATCGTCCGGTAGATGTTAAAGGACCTCAGTCTCCTCAGGAAATAGAGACGGCTCTGACCCTTCTTGTAGACTGCCTCAGTGTTCTTTGGCCAGTCCAGTTTATCGTCAAATCATATCCCCAGGTATTTGTAATCCTCCACCATGTCCACACTGACCCCCTGGATGGAAACAGGGCCACCGGTACCTTAGCTCTCCTCAGGTCTACCACCAGCTCCTCAGTCTTTTTCACATTAAGCTGCAGATAATTCTGCTCACACCATGTGACAAAGTTTCCTACCGTAGCCCTGTAGGTTCTACACCCACAGGTTTTGTGGGTGGGAACAAGATTCCTGGATGGTATGTTGCTTCCTGGGTCCCAGGGTACAGGATATCTCAGATCGAGTCCTCAGCATTCTTAAGTGGAAGGGTGAACAGCCAGAAGTCATGGCCCATGTAGGTACCAATGGCATTGGTAGGACAAGTGACGAGGTTCTGCATAGGGAGCTATGTGCTAAGTTAAAGGGCAGGACCTTCAGGGCTGTGATCTCAGGATTGCTACCATAGCATATGCTATTGAGGCCAAAACTAAGAAGGTAGTATAGTTTAATACATGGCTAAGGAGTTGGTGTATGAGGGAGGGCATAAGATTTTTGGATCATTGAGGTCTTTTCCAGGGAAGTTGGGACCTGTACAGAAGAGAAGGTTTGCACCTGAACTGGAGGGGGCTAGGATCCTAGAGGGAAGACTTGTTAATGGTGGGGTTTAAACTCGACATTGCATGGGGATGGGAACCAGAGTTGCAGAACAGTTAGTGGAGAGGTTGTGGAGACAGATGCTGGTAAGACATCAAACAAAGTTAGGAATCAGAAAGTTGAGCATGGTGTGACGAGGGTCCTGAGATGCCCATATTTTAATGCAAGAAGGAAAGGCAGATAATAGTGCTGAAAGTGAGGTAGCTGGTTCACAAACAGGCAATGTGTAGTGAGGGGAGGCTGTTGATAGGGGAAAATTACAGTCAACAGGATGAGTTGTAATGTAAAAGGCAGGCAAAATCGAAAAGACTGAACGCAGGACTGAAGGAGTAGTATCTGAATGCGCACAGTATATGGAATAAGGTAAATGAACTTGCAGCACTGTAGCTGATTGGCAGGTAGGATGTTGTAGGCATCACTGAATCATGGCTCAAAGAAGATTATAGCTGGGAGCCTAATGTCCAAGGAGGCATATTGTATCAAAAGGATAGGCAGAAAGGCAGAGGGGGTTGCATGGGTCTGTTGGTAAAAAATGAGATCAAATCATCAGGAAGAAGTGACATATGGTCAGAAGGTGTTGAATCATTGTGGATAGAGCTAAGGAACTGCAAGGGTAAAAAGTCCCTGATGGGAGTTGCATACAGACCCCAAGCTACAGTAGGAAGGCTATGGTTTACAAATTACAATGGGAGATAGAAATGTGTGCCAAAAGGACAATATTACAAAAGTCATTGGGGATTTCAATGTGCAGGTACATTGGGAAAATCAGGTTGGTGCTGGATTACGGGGGTGGGGGGGGCAATTTTTAGAGTGCCTGCAAGATGGCTTTTCATTGTTGAGCTTACTAGAGGATCAGCTACTCTAGAAGGATGTCGTGCAATGAACCAGAATTAGTTGGAGAGCTTAAGGTAAAAGAACCCTCAGGGAAAAGTGATCATCATGTGATCAAAATCATCCCGAAATTTGAGAAGGAGAAGCTAAAGTCAAATGTATCTGTATTGCAGTGGAATAAAGGGAATTACAGAGGCATGAGAGAGGAATTGGCCAGAAAAGATCGGAAAAGAACACTGGTGGGGATGACGACAGAACAGCAATGGCTGGAATTTCTGGGAGCAATTCGGGAGGCACAGGATACGTGCATCCCAAAGAGGAAGAAGTATTCTCTAAGGCAAGATGACCCAGTTGTGGCTAACAAGAGAAGTCAAAGCCAACATAAAAGTTAAAGAGAGGGCATATAATAAAGTAAAAATTAATGGGCTTTCCAGAGGCATGTGGGAGACTCGGAAATCAAGGGGAAGAAGGTCCTATGGTCTGATGAAACCAAAATTGAGTGTTTTGGCCATCAGACTAAATGCAATGTTTGGCATCAGCTAAACACTATCCACATCATCAAAAACACACCATCCCTACCTTGAAGCATGGTGGTGGCTGCATCATGCCGTGGGGATGTTTCACTGCGGCAGGCCCTGGAAGGCTTGTGAAGGTAGAGGGTAAAATGAACGCAGCAAAATACAGGGAAATCCTGGAGGAAAACCTGATGTTGTTGGCAAGAGAATTGTGACTTGGGAGAAGATTTGTTTCCCAGCAAGACAATGACCTCAAGCATAAAGCCAAAGCTGCACAGGAATGGCTTAGAAACAACAAAGTTAATGTCCTGGAGTGGCCGAGTCAGAGTCCAGACCTCAATTCAATTGAGAATTTGTGGCTGGACTTGAAAAGGGCTGTTCACTCACAATCCCCATGCAATCTGACAGATCTTGAGCAGTTTTGTAAAGAAGAGTGGGGAAAAATTGCAGTGTCCAGATGTGCAAAGCTGACAGAGACCTATCCACACAGACTCCAGGCTGTAATTGTTGCCAGAAGTGCATCTATTCAATACTGACTTCAAGATAGTGAATACTCATGCAATCAATTATTTTGTGTTTTATATTTGTAATTAATTCAGATCACTTTATAGACCGCTTTGCTGAACATCTACGCTCTGTCCGCCACAGAAAGCAGGATCTCCCAGTGGCCACACATTTTAATTCCGCATCCCATTCCCATTCTGACATGTCTATCCACGGCCTCCTCTACTGTAAAGATGAAACCACACTCAGGTTGGAGGAACAACACCTTATATTCCATCTATACTCCAACCTGATGGCATGAACATCGACTTCTCTAACTTCTGCTAATGCCCCACCTTCCCCTCGTACCCCATCTGTTACTTATTTTTATACACACATTCTTTCTCTCACTCTCCTTTTTCTCCCTCTGTCCCTCTGAATATACCCCTTGCCCATCCTCTGGGTCCCCCCCCCACCTTGTCTTTCTTCCCGGACCTCCTGTCCCATGATCCTCTCGTATCCCTTTTGCCAATCACCTGTCCAGCTCTTGGCTCCATCCCTCCCCCTCCTGTCTTCTCCTATCATTTTGGATCTCCCCCTCCCCCTCCAACTTTCAAATCCCTTACTCACTCTTCCTTCAGTTAGTCCTGACGAAGGGTCTCGGCCTGAAACGTCGACTGCGCCTCTTCCTATAGATGCTGCCTGGCCTGCTGCGTTCACCAGCAACTTTTATGTGTGTTGCTTGAATTTCCAGCATCTGCAGAATTCCTGTTGTTTGCACTTTATAGAGATCTGTTTTCACTTTGACAAAATAAAAGTCTTTTCTGTTGAGTGTCAATGAAAGCCAAATTGAATCCACTGTAATTCATTATTATAAAGCAATAAAACATGAAGACTTCCAAGGAAGATGAATACTTCTTATAGGCTCTTTAAGGCACTAGTGAGGCCTTACTTGGAGTACTGTGAGCAGGTCTGGGCCCCTTATCTAAGCAAGGCTGAAACTGGAGAAGGTTCAAAGGAGGTTTACGAAAATGATACCATGATTGAATATTTAATTACTCTGGGCCAGTATTCACTAGAATTCAGAAGAATGAGAGGTGACCTAATTGAAACCTATCGAATGTTGAAAGGCCTTGGTAGAATGGATGCAGAGAGGATGTTTCCTGTGGTGGGAGAGTCTAAGACCAGAGGACACAGCCTCAGAATAGAGGGATATTCTTTTTGAATGGCGATGAGGAAGAATTTCTTTAGCTAAAGAGTGTTGAATCTGTGGAATTCTTTGCACAGGTAGGTGTGGAGATCAAGTCCTTATATATATTTAAGCAGAGGTTGATAGATTCTTGATTGGTCAGGGTATGAAGGGATTTGGGGAGAAGGCAGGAGATTGGGGTTGAGAGGAAAATTGGATCAGCCATGATGAAATAGCAGAGCAGACTCGATGGGTCAAGTGGCTGAATTCTGCTTCTATATCTTATGGGGGTCTTATGTTCTTATGTTTAAAAAAAGGCTTAAAACATAAACCAGGAAGTTATAGGCCAGCAACACACAAAAAAATGCTGGTGAACACAGCAGGCCAGGCAGCATCTATAGGAAAAGGTACAGTCGACGTTTTGGGCTGAGACCCTTCGTCAGGACAGCCAAAAAGTTCTATTCAAAAGGTTCAGAGGAACATCTAAACAAGCCTGATACATTTTGGAAACAAGTCCAGTGGACTGATGAAGTTAAAATAGAACTTTTTGGCTGCAATGAGCAAAGGTATGTTTGGAGAAAAAAAAGAGTGCAGAATTTCATGAAAAGAGCACCTTTCCAACTGTTAAGCACGGGGGTGGATCGATCATGCTTTGGGCTTGTGTTGCACCCAGTGGAACGGGGATCATTTACTGGTAGAGGGGAGAATGAATTCAATTAAATACCAGCAAATTCTGGAAGCAAACATCACGCCATCTGTAAAAAAGCCAAAGATGAAAAGAAAGCAACACACATAAAAGTTGCTGGTGAACGCAGCAGGCCAGGCAGCATCTCTAGGAAGAGTGAGTAAGGGATTTGAAAGTTGTTCAGATCCCTTCAGTTAGTCCTGACGAAGGGTCTCGGTCTGAATCGTCGACTGCACCTCTTCCTAGAGATGCTGCCCGGCCTGCTGTGTTCACCAGCAACTTTTATGTGTGTTACTTGAATTTCCAGCATCTGCAGTATTCCTGTTGTTTAAAGATGAAAAGAGGATGGCTTCTACAACAGGATAATGATCCTAAACACACCTCAAAATCCACAATGGACTACCTCAAGAGGCACAAGCTGAAGGTTTTGCCATGGCCCTCACAGTCCCCTGACCTAAGCATCATCGAGAATCTGTGGACAGACCTCAAAAGAGCAGTGCATGCAAGATGGCCCAAGAATCTCACAGAACTAGAAGCCTTTTGCAAGGAAGAGTGGGCGAAAATCCCCCAAACAAGAATTGAAAGACTCTTAGCTGGTTACAAAAAGCATTTACAAGCTGTGATACTTGCCAAAGGGGGTGTTACTAAGTACTGACCATGCAGGGTGCCCAAACTTTTACTTCAGGCCCTTTTCCTTTTTTGTTATTTTGAAACTGTAAAAGATGGAAATAGAAAAGTTTTCTTGCTTAAAATATTAAAGAAATGAGTCATCTTTAACTTTACGCCTTTTGGAAATCAGTTAATCTTTTACTCGCCTAGCTATTCACAGTAACAGAAATTTTGACCAGGGGTGCCTAAACTTTTGCATGCCATTGTATGTATTTGGATAGAGATGGACTCTGCTGAAGTATAAGTCAGCATGGCTTTGTGCATGCTAGGTCATGCTAACCAATCTTATAGAGTTTTTTGAAGAAGCTACCAGGAATGTGGATGAGGGCAAGGGAGTGGATGTTGTCTATATGGACTTTAACAAAGAATTTGACAAGGTCCCGATCAGGAGTTTGGTCAAAAAAGTTCAGTCACTTGACGTTCAAGGTGAGGTAGTAAATTAGGTCCCACTGAGATCTGGGAATAGCCGTGATGGAATGGCAGAGCAGACGTGATGGGCTAAATGGCCTAATGTCTTATGGTCTTATGGTCTTAGACACTGAATTTGAAGGAGAAGACAGAGAGAGGCAGTAGAGGGTTGCCACTCTGACTGGAGGACTGTGACTAGTGGTGTGCCAAAGGAATTGGGCTGGGAACTTGTTGCTGTCATCTATATGAAAGCTATCATGGCTTGCAATGGGATCAGCTGGAAAATGGGCTGAAAATGGCAGATGGAATTTAACGCAGACAAGTGCGATGTTTTGCACTTCAGAAGGATCAACTAGGGTGGGTCTTACACAATAAACCGTAGGGCACTGAGGAGTGTGGTAGAACAAAGGGATCTGTGAATACAGGTCCATAATCTGTTGAAAGTGGTGTTTCGTGCAGGTAGGGTCATAAAGAATGCTTTGGTATTGGCCTTCATAAATCAATGTATTGTGTACAGGAGGTGGGATGTTATATTGAAGTTGTATAAGACATTGGTGAGGCCTAATTTGGAGTATTGTGTGCAGTTTTGGTCACCTACCTACAGGAAAAGTGTAAACAAGGTTGAAAGAGTACAGAGAAAACTTACAAGGATGTTGTTGGGTCTGGAAGACCTGAGTTATATGGAAAGATTGACTGTGTTAGGACTATATTCCTTAGATTGTAAAAGATTGAGAGGAGGTTACACAACTATGAGGCGTATAGATAGGGTTAATGCAAGTAGGTTTTTTTCCAGTGAGGTTAGGTGGGAGTATAGCCATTGGTCATGGGTTAAGTGTGAAAGGTGAAAGGTTTAAGGTGAACATGAGGGCAAACGTCTTCACTCAGAGAGTCGTGAGAGTATGGAGTGAGCTGCTAGCACAAGTGGTACATGCGAGCTGGGTTCCAATGTTTAAGAGAGGTTTGGATAGGTACATGGATGGTAGGGGTATGGAGGGCTATGGTCCCAGTGCAGGTCAATAAGAGTAGGCATTTTCAATGGTTTCAGCAAGGACAAGATGGGCCGAAGGGCTTGTTTCTCTGTTTTACATCTCTATGACTCTAGGACTAAACATTTGATTAATTATATAATTGGTGCATGAAGGAATATCAGTATTTATACATTGCTGGTTTGAACTCCATCTGCCAATCTCAGCCCTGCTTTGCATCCTGTCAGTGTCCTTCCACACTATCCATAACTTCACAAAACTACTTTGTGTCTGCAAACTTACTAACCCACCAATCCACTTCCTGATCATTACTTAGCCTGCCTAACCTGCTGATGACTTCCTCCAGTAGTGTGCGTGTGATACTCTGGATTTCCAGCATCTGCAGAATCTTGTGTGTCTTTACTTTGCTTTCTCAGCCCCTTCTTGGTTTGTTCTTTGTTCTCGTAATGCAGGTCAGGCAGGCTAATATGAGGCCAGACAGACAGTCTCTGAAGAGTATTGAGTTGGGGGTCATCTGTCTTGTAAAGACACTGCCCAGAAGAAGGAAATGGCAAACTACTTCTGTAGCAAAATTTGCCAAGAATTATAATAGTTATGGATAAGACCATGATTGCCCACATCATATGACACAGTGCATAATGACTCACAGGCTCAGGTTTCGGCCATTGGGCCTTGACTTCTGGACTTCAGATTGATCTTTGGGCTTCAATCTCTATTTCCAATTGATCTTTGGAATCAAGGATCCTGATTATATCTGATCTTGGCTCCTCTTTAAGTACCTCCAATGTTCCATCTTTCACAAGCTCCTGGGATAGAGAACTCACTGCACCCCAATTAACCAGCACACTGAACAAAACCGCTTTGAACTAGTCAAACTGATCTTCCACACTCTCTTCAAATACAATGTTGGAGAGCATTACAGCACAAAAAGAAGCCCTTCAGCCCCTCTAGTTCATGCTGACTCATTTTTCTTCCTATTTGCATCTAATGCACCTGGAACATAGCTCTAAATACCCCTCCTATCCATGTACTTATCCAAACCTCTCTTAAATGTTGCAATTCAAACCACTTTCACCAATGATTGGCAGTTCGTTCCATACTCTAACCACTCTCTGAGTGATGTAGTTTCTCTTAAATATTTCAACATTTGATTTTAATTTAGGATTTTTACTTTCACTCAATCACAGTGGAAAAAGCCTGCTGTTTTTTTGCCCTATCTGTACTTTTGTACACCTCTATCAAATCTCCCACCATTCTTCTGCGTTCCAGAAAATAAAGTCCTAACCTATTAAACTTTTCCCAATAACTCACATCCTCAAGTCCTGGCAACATCTTTGTAATTTTTCTCTGCTCTCTTTCAAGTTCTTGATATTTTTCCTGTAGGTGTCTGATCAGAACTAGACACAATACTCCAAATTTGGCCTCACCAACACCTTAGAAAATTTCAATGTAACATCCCAACGTCTGAACTCAATGGTTTGATTTATGAAGGCCAATATGCTAAAAGCTCTCTTTGCAATGTGATCTGAGAGTAAGAGTTCGGCACGGACTAGAAGGGCTGAGATGGCCTGTTTCCGTGCTGTAATTGTTACATGGCTATATGGTTATTTGTGATGCCATCTTCAAGGAAGTATGGATCAATATTACCAGGTCCATCTGCTCGACCACATTCCTCAGTGCCCTGCCATTCACAGTGTAAATTCTATCCTGGTTTGTCCTGTCATAGTTAAATGCATTACACTTGTCTGCATTAAATTCCATCTGCAATTTTTTCAGCCCATTTTTCCAGCTTGTCCAGATCCTGCTGTAAGCTTTGATAGCCTTCCTCACTGTCCACTATACCTCCAATATTGACATCTTCCACAAATTTGTTGATGAAGATTACCACAGTATCATCCAGATCATTAATGATGATAAGAAACAGCAGACCCAGCGCCAATTCCTGCAATATACTGGGATAGAGGTTTGCAAAGGCTAATGGGGAGAGTTTAAACTAGAATTGCTGGGGGATGAGAACCAAACTGAAGTGACAGAGTAAGGGGCAGTTGGCTCACAAATAGAGAAAGCTTAGGAAAATTGCGAGAGGGAGGATAGGCAGGTGATCGAGAAGGGACGTGCTCAGACCAATAGTTGTGAGATGTGTCTATTTTAATGCAAAGAGTATTATGAACAAAGTGGATGAGCTTAGAGCATGGATCAGCACTTGGAGCTATGATGTGGTGGCCATTACAGAGACTTGGATGGCTCAGGAGCAGCAATGGTTACTTCAAGTGCCAGGCTTTAGATGTTTCAGAAAGGACAGAGAGGGAGGCAAAAGAGGTGGGGGCGTGGCACTGCTGATCAGAGATGGTGTCATGGCTATAGAAAATGAGGAAGTTATGGAGAGGTTGTCTACGGAGTCCCTGTGGGTGGAAGTTAGGAATACGAAGGGGTTAATAACTCTACTGGGTGTTTTTTAAAGACCTCCCAATAGTAACAGGGACATCGAGGAGCAGATAGGGAGACAGATTCTGGAAAGGAGTAATAATAACAGGGTTGTTGTGGTGGGAGATTTTAATTTCCCAAATATTGATTGGCATCTTTCTAGACTGAGGGGTTTAGATGGGGTGGAGTTTGTTAGGTGTGTTCAGGAAGGTTTCTTGACACAATATGTAATTAAGCCTACAAAAGGAGAGGCTGTACTTGATTTGGTATTGGGAAATGAACCTGGTCAGGTGTCAGATCTCTCAGTGGGAGAACATTTTGGAGATAGTGATCACAATTCTATCTCCTTTACCAGAGCATTGGAGAGGTATAGGAACAGACAAGTTAGGAAAGCGTTTAATTGGAGTAAGGGGAAATATGAGGCTATCAGGCAGGAACTTGGAAGTATGAATTGGAAACAGATGTTCTCAGGGAAATGTACTGAAGAGATGTGGCAAATATTTAGGGGATATTTGCGTGGTGTTCTGAGTAGGCACGTTCCAATGAGACAGGGAAAGTCTGGTATGGTACAGGAACTGTGGTGTACAAAGGCTGTTGTAACTCTAGTCAAGAAGAAAAGAAGGGCTCACAAAAGGTTCAAAAAACTAGGTAATGATAGAGATCTAGAAGATTATAAGGCTATCAGGAAAGAGCTTAAGAATGAAATTAGGAGAGCCAGAAGGGGCGATGAGAAGGCCTTGACGGACAGGAGTAAGGAAAATCCCAAGGCATTCTACAAGTATGTGAAGAGCAAGAGGATAAGATGTGAGAGAATAGGACCAATCAAGTGTGACAGTGGAGAAGTGTGTATGGAACCGGAGGAGATAGCAGAGGTAATTAATGAATACTTTGCTTCAGTATTCACTACAGAAAAATGACTAGTGGGGTACCACAAGGCTCGGTGCTGGGACTGCAGCTATTTACAATATACATTAATGATTTAGAGGAAAGGATTAAAAGTAACATTAGCAAATTTGCAGATGATTCAAAGCTGGGTGGCAGTGTGAAATGTGAGGAGGCTGTTATGAGAATGCAGGGTGACTTGGACAGGTTGGGTTAGTGGGCAGATGAATGACAGATGCAATTTAATGTGGATAAATGTGAGGTTATCCACTTTGGTGGCAAGAACTGTCATTGTTGCGGGGGAGTGGCAGGGCGGCACTGGGAGCGGACCCAAATGCAAGACACAGACACTGAAGTACTAGGAACTGGACTAGAGTAGGGACGAAACTGGATGCAGACCAAGACCTGGGACAAGAACACAGACTTGGGCTTGGACTTGACTAGGAAAGCAGGACCTGAACGAGGAACTAGGAACTTGGAACCTGGACAAGGACTCCGAGCCAGAGACTGGACAAGGACCTGAAACCTGGGTCTTGACTCTGGCTCAGTCCCTGGATCTAGGCGAGGACATGACGTGGCTACAAGACTGGACGTGGTTTGGGTTCCTCGAGGCTAGGGTTCCTCAAGGCGAGGACATGACAAGGCTTGGGTTCCTCGAGGCGAGCACATGACGAGGTTTGGACTCTGAGTCAGAGACTGGACAAGGACCCAGAACCTGGGTCTTGACTCCGGCTCAGAATCCGGAACTAGGCGAAGACATGACGTGGTCTTGGGAGACAGGAACCTTGGAACACAAAGCCGGAAGCCTTGACTTGGTCAAGGGAGAGACAGGAATGCAGGGACATGGAACACAGAGCCGGGACCCCTCCTTGGGAACAGGATGTAGAGCTGGGACTCATACACAGAATGCTAAACATGATGAGACAGTTCCCAACACCAGGTAGCGGCAAACAGCTGGACCTACCTAGCGAAGGCACGGACACAGAGAGACGGTACCCAAGACTGGGTAGCGGCAAACGGCCGGACCTACCTAGTGAAGGCATGGACACAGGGACAGTTCAAAACAACGATAGACAGTTCCTTATCTTGCTCCAGCAGTTGAGCTTGACAGTGGTGCAGGCGAGGGTTAAAGGCGAGGTGAGGCAAGGCAAGGCAGGGTTTGAGGAAGAAGAGGAAGAGGAAGAGGAAGAGGAAGAAGAGGAGGAAGAGGTGGAAGAGGAGGAGGAAGAGGATAAAAAGGAGGAGAAGGAGGAAGAGGAGGAAGAGGAGGAGGAGCAGGAAAACCTGGAATACGGATTGATGGACCAGACCGTGAACCGGAATGCAGACTTTGCGGACCGGACTATCACAAGACAGGAAGGCAGATTACTATATAAATGGTATCAAGTTAGGAAAAGGGGAAGTACAACAAGATCTAGGTGTCCTTGTTCATCAGTCACTGAAAGTAAGTATGCAGGTACAGCAGGCAGTGAAGAAAGCTAATGGCATGTTGGCCTTCATAACAAGGGGAGTTGAGTATAGGAGCAAAGAGGTCCTTCTGCAGTTGTACAGGGCCCTGGTGAGACCCCACCTGGAGTACTGTGTGCAGTTTTGGTCTCCAAGTTTGAGGAAGGACATTCTTGCTATTGAGGGAGTGCAGCGTAGGTTCACGAGATTAATTCCCAGGATGGCAGGACTGTCATATGTTGAAAGATTGGAACGACTGGGCTTGTATACACTGGAATTGAGAAGGATGAGAGGGGATCTGATTGAAACATATAAGATTATTAAGGGATTGGACATGCTGGAGGCAGGAAACATGTTCCCAATGTTGGGGGAGTCCAGAAACAGAGGTCACAGTTTAAGAATAAGGGGAAGGCCATTTAGAATGGAGTTGAGGAAAAACTTTTTCACCCAGAGAGTTGTGGATCTGTGGAATGCTCTGCCTCAGAAGGCAGTGGAGGCCAATTCTCTAGATGCTTTCAAGAAAGAGTTAGATAGAGCTCTTAAAGATAGTGGAGTCAAGGGATATGGGGAGAAGGCAGGAACGGGGTACTGATTGTGGATGATCAGCCATGATCACAATGAATGGTGATGCTGGCTTGAAGGGCTGAATGGTCTACTCCTGCACCTATTGTCTATTGTCTATAAAAGGATCCTGGTGATTGTAAGGATAACTTACAGCGGACTGAAAAGCTTGAGCATGTATACTTTAAGAAAGAGGATGTGCGTTTGGAAAGCATCAAGTTGGATAAGTCACCGGGACCGGATGAAATGTACCCAGGGCTACTGTGAGAGGCGAGGGAGGAGATTGCTGAGCCTCTGGCAATGATCTTTGCATCTTCAATGGGGATGGGAGAGGTTCCGGAGGATTGGAGGGTTGTGGATTTGTTCCCTTAGTCAAGAAAGGAAGCAGAGATATCCCAGGAAATTATAGACCTGTGAGTCGTACTTCAGTGGTTGGTAACATAGAAACATAGAAACATAGAAAATAGGTGCAGGAGTAGGCCATTCGGCCCTTCGAGCCTGCACCGCCATTTATTATGATCATGGCTGATCATCCAACTCAGAACCCAGCCTTCCCTCCATACCCCGTGACCCCTGTAGCCACAAGGGCCATATCTAACTTCCTTTTAAACATAGCTAATGAACTGGCCTCAACAGTTTGCTGTGGCAGAGAATTCCACAGATTCACCACTCTCTGTGTGAAGAAGTTTTTCCTAACGTCGGTCCTAAAAGGCTTCCCCTCTATCCTCAAACTGTGACCCCTCGTTCTAGACCTCCCCAACATCGGGAACAATCTTCCCGCATCTAGCCTGTCCAATCCCTTTAGGATCTTATACGTTTCAATCAGATCCCCCCTCAATCTTCTAAATTCCAACGAGTACAAGCCCAGTTCATCCAGTCTTTCTTCATATGAAAGACCTGCCATCCCAGGAATCAATCTGGTGAACCTTCTTTGTACTCCCTCTATGGCAAGGATGTCTTTCCTCAGATTAGGGGACCAAAACTGCACACAATACTCCAGGTGTGGTCTCACCAAGGCCTTGTACAACTGCAGTAGTACCTCCCTGCTCCTGTACTCGAATCCTCTCGCTATAAATGCCAGCATACCGTTCGCCTTTTTCACCGCCTGCTGTACCTGCATGCCCACTTTCAATGACTGGTGTATAATGACACCCAGGTCTCGTTGCACCTCCCCTTTTCCTAATCGGCCACCATTCAGATAATAATCTGTTTTCCTATTTTTGCCACCAAAGTGGATAACTTCACATTTATCCACATTAAATTGCATCTGCCATGAGTTTGCCCACTCACCCAACCTATCCAAGTCACCCTGCATCCTCTTAGCATCCTCCTCACTGCTAACACTGCCACCCAGCTTCGTGTCATCCGCAAACTTGGAGATGCTGCATTTAATTCCCTCATCCAAGTCATTAATATATATTGTAAACAACTGGGGTCCCAGCACTGAGCCTTGCGGTACCCCACTAGTCACCGCCTGCCATTCTGAAAAGGTCCCGTTTATTCCCACTCTTTGCTTCCTGTCTGCTAACCAATTCTCCACCCACACCAATACCTTACCCCCAATACCATGTGCTTTAAGTTTGCACACTAATCTCCTGTGTGGGACCTTGTCAAAAGCCTTTTGAAAATCCAAATATACCACATCCACTGGTTCTCCCCTATCCACTCTACTAGTTACATCCTCAAAAAATTCTATGAGATTCGTCAGACATGATTTTCCTTTCACAAATCCATGCTGACTTTGTCCGATCATTTCACCGCTTTCCAAATGTGCTGTTATCACATCCTTGATAACTGACTCCAGCAGTTTCCCCACCACCGACGTTAGGCTAACCGGCCTATAATTCCCCGGTTTCTCTCTCCCTCCTTTTTTAAAAAGTGGGGTTACATTAGCCACCCTCCAATCCTCAGGAACTAGTCCAGAATCTAACGAGTTTTGAAAAATTATCACTAATGCATCCACTATTTCTTGGGCCACTTCCTTAAGCACTCTGGGATGCAGACCATCTGGCCCTGGGGATTTATCTGCCTTCAATCCCTTCAATTTACCTAACACCACTTCCCTACTAACATGTATTTCGCTCAGTTCCTCCATCTCACTGGACCCTCTGTCCCTTAAGTTGATGGAGAAGATGCATCTCATTTGGAGAGGCATAATATGATTAGAAATAATCAGCATGACTTTGTCAAAGGCAGGTCGTGCCTTATGAGCCTGATTGAATTTTTTGAGGATGTGACTAAACACATTGATGAAGGTAGAGCAGTAGATATAGTGTATATGGATTTCAGCAAGGCATTTGATAAGGTACCTCATGCAAGGCTTATTGAGAAAGTAGGGAGGCATGGATCCAAGAGGACATTGCTTTGTGGATCTAGAACTGGCTTACCCACAGAAGGCAAAGAGTGGTTGTAGAGAAGTCATATTCTGCATAGAGGTCGGTCACCAGTGATGTGCCACAGGGATCTGTTCTGAGACTCCTACTCTTCCTGATTTTCACAAATGACCTGGATGAAGAAGTGGAGGGATGGGTTAGTAAATTTGCTGATTGGGGGTGTTGTGGACAGTGTGGAGGGCTGCCAGAGGATTCAGCGGGACATTGATAGGATGCAAAACTGGTCTGATGGAGTGATGGAGTTTAACTCAGATAAGTGTGAAGTGGTTCATTTTGTTAAGTCAAATAGGATGGCAGAATATAGTGTTAATGGTAAGACTCTTGGCAGTGTGAAGGATCAGAAGGATCTTGGGGTTTGAGTCCGTAGGACACTCAAAGCTGCCATGTAGGTTGACTCTGTGGTTTTTTTAAATCGCATCGCACTAGACAGTCAGCCATTCCTGTCTGGCACATGGTGTCAGGATTGGTCTCCTTTCGGATTAACTGGGGAATGATATGAATGTTCCTGACTCGACCTTTTTTTTACGAGGCCAAGTGGCTAGCTCGACGCTCAACCTGGCATGGATGGAAGACGTGCTTGGGGGGTGGCCCGACTTGGATTTGAACTCAGGAACCTTTGCTCCAGAGTCCGGTGCTGATACCATTGCGCCACCAAACGGCCAACTCTGTGGTTAAGAAGGCATGCAGTGCATTGGCCTTCATCAGCCATGGGATTGAGTTTAAGAGCCGAGAGGTGATGTTGCAGCTATATAGGACCCTGGTCAGACCCCACTTGAAGTACTGTGCTCAGTACTAGTCACCTCACTACAGGAAGGATGTGGAAACCATAGAAAGGGTGCAGAGAAGATTTACAAGGATGTTGTCTGGATTGGGGAGCATGCCTTATGAAAACAAGTTGAGTGAACTCGGCCTTTTCTCCTTGGAGTAACGGAGGATGAGAGGTGACCTGATAGAGGTGTATAAGATGATGAGAGGCATTGATCGTGTGGATAGTCAGAGGTTTTTTCCCAGGGTTGAAATGGCTAGCACAAGAGGGCATAGTATTAAGGTGCTTGGAAGTAGGTACAGAGGAGATGTCAGGGGTAAGTTTTTTACGCAGAGAGTGGTGAGTGTGTGGAATGGGCTGCCGGCGCTGGTGGTGGAGGCGGATACGATAGGGTCTTTTAAAGAAACTCCTGGATAGATACATGGAGCTTAGAAAAATAGAGGGCTGAGGGTAACACGAGGTAATTTCTAAGGTAAGGCCATGTTTGGCACAGCTTTGTGGGCTCAAGGACCTGTATTCTGCTGTAGCTTTTCTATGTTTCTATGTTTCTGTAAGGGGTTTTGCCCTACTGACCCCCCGTTGCCTAGGGTAAATAGCCGTCGACCCCGCCAAACAGTGCAATTGCTTTGGTGCGGATAAGGTGCGAGTCGCCCAATGAAACAGCCACAACACAAATATGAAAACAATATACCAAGTGCGAGTAAAGAATTATACTTTATAGCAAATTTTTGGTGATGGGTTAGTAGAAATAACTACAAAAAACTAGGCGCCATATCAGTAACTTATCAGTCTTGTGCACAAAATATTTTAATACTTTGGAGCTCACGCTTCCGATTCCATCCACAACGTCCTTCCGAGACTCCGGCCACCCTCCGAACCCCCGAGGTCCGGTATCCACCGCCCTGGAACCGCTGTCCGTTCCTCACACGTCCGTCCTCTCCGCTCGCCTCCTGAAAAGCCCGCGTTCCTCAACTCAGCACACATATACAGGATAACAGAACATGACTTCCACTGGCTAACAAATGAATACAATTTCCATTACCTCCCTGTATAACCCAAACATTGCAGTTACAGAGAACCCCTTGCTCAGCAGTTAACATTATGAGAAGCCATTTTAATGTAACACTTCAGAGAAGCCATTTTGGTAATAAGCGATCAACAGTTAACAGTCCACCTAGTACACTGAGAGCCCTACATTTCTATGTTCCTGTACCACTGTCACAGGCCTCCAGTCACTACCACGCTGGCTGTTCCTGTGAGGCCGATGTTGAACACAATTTACTATTTGCTTAACTTTCTTTAATTCCTCCTCTCCATCACAGGCAAAACCCTTCACACCACTGAGCACATCTGCAAAGAGTGATACCACTAGAAATCAGTGTCTACACCAAAGATCCCCACCATTCAGTCATGCTGTCTGTACGGGAACCTTAATCCTTATTTGGTGCGTCTGAAATCAAACTTACAAAAATTAATGAAAATAGCGAAAAGAAAACTGCCAATCTTTACAGAAAGATGTCTACCAGAAAAGACAATAACTGCTCCGTACTTTGGTCTATCTGACTTCCCGGCCATCTGATCAGTCTCTGCGACTGAGAGAGAAGTGCCCAGTGTTTTACGCACCAAGACATATCATCCTTAATTACCCACAAAGTAAACTTAAGACCACACATGGATTAAAATATGATGCAGGCCACAATGTAGTTACACTCATATTGCAAAATTTTTGTAGAACTAATCAAAATAGGAGATACATGGTAAATGGTAGAGCATTGAAGAATGCTTTAGAACAGAGGGATCTAGGAATAATGGTGCAAAGTTCCCTGAAGGTGGAATCTCATGTGGATAGGGTGGTGAAGAAAGCTTTTGGTTTGCTGACCTTTATTAATCAGAGCATTGAGTATAGGAGTTGGGATGTAATGTTGAATTTGTATAAGGCATTGGTAAGGCCAAATCTGGAGTATTGTGTACAGTTATAGGAATTATAGGAAGGACGTCAATAAAATTGAGAGAGTACAGAGGAGGTTTACTAAAATGTTGCCTGGGTTTCATCTCCTAAGTTACAGAGAAAGGTTGAACAAGTTAGGTCTTTATTCTTTGGAGCTTAGAAGGTTGAGGGGGGACTTGATAGAGGTGTTTAAAATTATAAGGGGGATAGATAGAGCTGACGGGGTTAGACTTTTTCCATTGAGAGTGGGGAAGATTCAAACAAGAGGACATGGGTTGAGAATTAGAGGACAAAAGTTTAGGGGTAACATGAGGGGGAACTTCTTTACTCAGAGAGTGGTAGCTGTGTGGAATGAGCTTCCAGCAGAAGTGGTTGTTTGTTGTCGTTTAAAGTTAAATTGGATAGATATATGGACAGGAAAGGAATGGAGGGTTATGGGCTGAGTGCAGGTCAGTGGGACTAGGATAGGGTAAGAGTTCGGCACGGACTAGAAGGGCCGAGATGGCCTGTTTCCGTGCTGTAATTAAACATAGAAACATAGAAAATAGGTGCAGGAGTAGGCCATTCGGCCCTTCGAGCCTGCACCGCCATTTATTATGATCATGGCTGATCCTCCAACTCAGAACCCCGCCCCAGCCTTCCCTCCATACCCCCTGACCCACATAGCCACAAGGGCCATATCTAACTCCCTCTTAAATATAGCCAATGAACTGGCCTCAACTGTTTCCTGTGGCAGAGAATTCCACAGATTCACCACTCTCTGTGTGAAGACGTTTTTCCTAATCTCAGTCCTAAAAGGCTTCCCCTCTATCCTCAAACTGTGGCCCCTCATTCTGGACTTCCCCAACATCGGGTACAATCCTCCTGCATCTAGCCTGTCCAATCCCTTTAGGATCTTATACGTTTCAATCAGATCCCCCCTCAATCTTCTAAATTCCAACGAGTACAAGCCCAGTTCATCCAGTCTTTCTTCATATGAAAGTCCTGCCATCCCAGGAATCAATCTGGTGAACCTTCTTTGTACTCCCTCTAAGGCAAGGATGTCTATCCTCAGATTAGGGGACCAAAACTGCACACAATACTCCAGGTGTGGTCTCACCAAGGCCTTGTACAACTGCAGTAGTACCTCCCTGCTCCTGTACTCGAATCCTCTCGCAATAAATGCCAGCATACCATTCGCCTTTTTCACCGCCTGCTGTACCTGCATGCCCATTTTCAATGACTGGTGTATAATGACACCCAGGTCTCGTTGCACCTCCCCTTTTCGTAATTGGCCACCATTCAGATAATAATCTGTTTTCCTGTTTTTGCCACCAAAGTGGATAACTTCACATTCATCCACATTAAATTGCATCTGCCATGAATTTGCCGACTCACTCAACCTATCCAAGTCACCCTGCATCCTCTTAGCATCCTCCTCACTGCTAACACTGCTACCCAGCTTCGTGTCATCCGCAAACTTGGAGATGCTGCATTTAATTCCCTCATCCAAGTCATTAACATATATTGTAAACAACTGGGGTCCCAGCACTGAGCCTTGCGGTACCCCACTAGTCACCGCCTGCCATTCTGAAAAGGTCCCGTTTATTCCCACTCTTTGCTTCCTGTCTGCTAACCAATTCTCCACCCACACCAATACCTTACCCCCAATACCGTGTGCTTTAAGTTTGCACACTAATCTCCTGTGTGGGACCTTGTCAAAAGCCTTTTGAAAATCCAAATATACCACATCCACTGGTTCTCCCCTATCCACTCTACTAGTTACATCCTCAAAAAATTCTATGAGATTCGTCAGACATGATTTTCCTTTCACAAATCCATGCTGACTTTGTCCGATCATTTCACCGCTTTCCAAATGTGCTGTTATCACATCCTTGATAACTGACTCCAGCAGTTTCCCCACCACCGACGTTAGGCTAACCGGTCTATAATTCCCCGGTTTCTCTCTCCCTCCTTTTTTAAAAAGTGGAGTTACATTATCCACCCTCCAACCCTCAGGAACTAGTCCAGAATCTAACGAGTTTTAAAAAATTATCACTAATGCATCCACTATTTCTTGGGCTACTTCCTTAAGCACTCTAGGATGCAGACTATCTGGCCCTGGGGATTTATCTGCCTTCAATGCCTTCAATTTACCTAACACCACTTCCCTACTAACATGTATTTCGCTCAGTTCCTCCATCTCACTGGACCCTCTGTCCCCTACTATTTCTGGAAGATTATTTATGTCCTCCTTAGTGAAGACAGAACCAAAGTAATTATTCAATTGGTCTGCCATGTCCTTGCTCCCCATAATCAATTCACCTGTTTCTGTCTGCAGGGGACCTATATTTGTCTTTACCAGTCTTTTCCTTTTTACATATCTATAAAAGCTTTTACAGTCCGTTTTTATGTTCCCTACCAGTTTTCTCTCATAATCTTTTTTCCCCTTCCTAATTAAGCCCTTTGTCCTCCTCTGCTGAACTCTGAATTTCTCCCAGTCCTCAGGTGAGCCACTTTCTCTGGCTAATTTGTATGCTTCTTCTTTGGAATTGATACTATCCCTAATTTCTTTTGTCAGCCACGGGTGCACTACCCTCCTTGATTTATTCTTTTGCCAAACTGGGATGAACAATTGTTGTAGTTCATCCATGCAACCTTTAAATGCTTGCCATTGCATATCCACCGTCAATCCTTTAAGTGTCATTTGCCAGTCTATCTTAGCTAATTCACGTCTCATACCTTCAAAGTTACCCCTCTTTAAGTTCAGAACCTTTGCTTCTGAATTAACTATGTCACTCTCCATCTTAATGAAGAATTCCACCATATTATGGTCACTCTTACCCAAGGGGCCTCTCACGACAAGATTGCTAATTAACCCTTCCTCATTGCTCAAAACCCAGTCCAGAATAGCCTGCTCTCTAGTTGGTTCCTCGACATGTTGGTTCAAAAAACCATCCCACATACATTCCAAGAAATCCTCTTCCTCAGCACCTTTACCAATTTGGTTCACCCAATCTACATGTAGATTGAAGTCACCCATTATAACTGCTGTTCCTTTATTGCACACATTTCTAATTTCCTGTTTAATACCATCTCCGACCTCACTACTACTGTTAGGTGGCCTGTACACAACTCCCACCAGCGTTTTCTGCCCCTTAGTGTTACGCAGCTCTACCCATATCGATTCCACATCTTCCCGGTTTATGTCCTTCCTTTTTATTGCGTTAATCTCCTCTTTAACCAGCAACGCCACCCCACCTCCTTTTCTTTCATGTCTATCCCTCCTGAATATTGAATATCCCTGAACGTTGAGCTCCCATCCCTGGTCACCCTGGAGCCATGTCTCTGTGATCCCAACTATATCATATTCATTAATAACAATCTGCACTTTCATTTCATCCACCTTATTATGAATGCTCCTTGCATTGACACACAAAGCCTTCAGGCGCTCTTTTACAACTCTCTTAGCCCTTATACAATTATGTTGAAAAGTGGCCCTTTTTAATGCTTGCCCTGGATTTGTCGGTCTGCCACTTTTACTTTTCTCCTTCGTACTTTTTGCTTCTACCCTCACTTTACACCCCTCTGTCTCTCTGCACTGGTTCCCATCCCCCTGTTGTGAACTAACCTCCTCATGCCTAGCCTCTTTAATTTGATTCCCACCCCCCAACCACTCTAGTTTAAAGTCACCTCAGTAGCCCTCGCTGATCTCCCTGCCAGGATATTGGTCCCCCTAGGATTCAAGTGTAACCCGTCCTTTTTGTACAGGTCACGTGTGCACCAAAAGAGGTCCCAATGATCCAAAAACTTGAATCCCTGCCCCCTGCTCCAATCCCTCAGCCACGCATTTATCCTCCACCTCATCGCATTCCTACTCTCACTGTCGCGTGGCACAGGCAGTAATCCCGAGATTACTACCTTTGCGGTCCTTTTTCTCAACTCCCTTCCTAGCTCCCTATATTCTCCTTTCAGGACCACATCCCTTTTCCTACCTATGTCATTGGTACCTATATGTACCACGACCTCTGGCTCCTCACCCTCCCACTTCAGGATATCTCAGACACGATCAGAAATATCCCGGACCCTGGCACCAGGGAGGCAAACTACCATCCGGGTCTCTGGACTGCATCCACAGAATCGCCTATCTGACCCCCCTTACCATCGATAATTGTTATATGGTTATAAAATAAACGCAAGTATCTACTTTAAATACAGTGCACAAACAATATGCGTATTTACACATGCAACACACACAAATGCTGGAGGAACTCAGCTGGCCAGGCCACAGCTATGGAAAAGAGTATTGACATCATTTTAGGCCAAGATCCTTCATCAGGACTGTACTCTTTTCCAGAGATTCTGCCTGGCCTGCTGAGTTCCTCCAGCATTTTGTGTGTGTTACTTGGATTTCCAGCATCTGCAGCTTTTCTCCTGTTTAGATATTTACACATACCCATTTGTAAAGAAATGGAATATTCTGGTGTATGGCAGAAATTGCACGTTAAGACCAAGCTTTTAGCATTGGGGAAAGACATTGCAGTCCACACACTCAGTGCAATGACAACGAGATGAGAAGGAAAGTTTGCGTTTGTGTGTAAATGTGTTTACCGAGCACACTCCAGCACAGGGTCATATCCGATGATGGCAGTAAACTTGTACAGGAGAGTTTTTACAGGGACAGTTCTCAACCTTGGAAGTCTGGGTTCAGTGGTATGAGTCATCATACTCCCTTGGTTGCAGTGGATTAAATTAAATTAAAGGCATCCGATAGTCTTGTGAGATCATGGATCTGCACCTGGAAAGTCTTCACTCTCCAGGGCGCAGGCCTGGGCAAGGTTGTATGGAAGACCAGCAGTTGCCCATGCTGCAAGTCTCCCCTCTCCACGATACCAATGTTGTCCAAGGGAAGGGCATTAGGACCCATACAGCTTGGCACCAGTGTCGTCACAGAGCAATGTGTGATTAAGTTCCTTGCTCAAGGACACAACACGTTGCCTCGGCTGGGGCTCGAACTCACAACCTTCAGGTCGCTAGTCCAATGCCTTAACCACTTGGCCACGTGCCCACAACTTTAGGATGACCATAACTTTTTCTGTGCCATGTCATGCTCTTGGCTCTCCACAGATCCTTGCAGAACCACATTCCTGGCCTTAGGATCTTACTGTAAATGTGATCCGCCCAGTCTGCCAGAGCTGATTCACTTGCTAGGACAGGCATGCCCCTATCCCACTGGGTATGAGGCTTCAGGCTACTCGCACCTGATTTAGCCTGTCTGTGGAAGTGGTGTATCGAGGTGTGGCTGTTGATGGATGCAAACAACTACTTGGAAACACAGGTGAGAGCTGAGTGTCTGATAGTGACCAAAGGTAAGTAAAGTGGCCAGATTAGAAACAAGAACCCTCTTTCAGAATATTGGTAGTCAGAATTGTAGCCAAAGAGGCTTGGGTAAGAGTTAGGAATCAAAGAAACAGAAGTCTTTTGTGACTCTTTCAGCACCAAGGACAGCAACACATCTTCCTTTCCATAAGTTTTGCAAATTCATTATCCATGGATCAAGAAAACAAAATGGTGTTTACTTAGCTTGAGAACAGCCCACCCACACCCCACCTTCTTTCAGTTTGAATTCCATTAACTTGAACTTAGTCCCTGTGATATCAGAATCAGAATCAGGTTTAATTTCACTGGCAGATGTCCTGGAATTTGCTAACTTTGCGGCAGCAGAGCAATGAAATATATGATAATATAGAAAAAAGACTATGAATTACAGTAAGTATAAATATTTATGTTAAAAAGTTAAATTAAGTGAGTACTGCAGAAACACATACAAAAAAAGTAGTGAGGTGGTGTTCATGGATTCAATGTCCATTCAGAAATCGGATGGCAGAGGGGAAGAAGCTGTTCCTGAATTGCTGAGTGTGTGTGCCTTCAGGCTTCTGTGCCTCCTTCCTGATGATAACAATGAGAAGAGGACATGTGCTGGGTGCATAGGGGTCGTTAATGATAGGCACCGCTCCTTGAAGATACCTTGGATACTATGGAGGCTATTATGCATGATGGAGCTGACCAATTTTACAACTCTCTGCAGCTTACTTAGATCCCCCCACCGCATACCAGACAGTGATGCAGCCAGTCACAGTGGTCTCCATGGTACACCTGTAGAAATTTTCAAGTATTTTAGGTGAAATTCCAAATCTCTTCAAACTCCTATTGAAATACAGCCACTGCCTTACCTTCTTTATAGCTGCACCAATAAGCTAGGACCAGGCTAGATCCTTGGAGATACTAATTAGATTATTAGATTATGAGGACACTCAGTCCTCGTTTATTGTCATTTAGAAATGCATGCATTAAAAAATGATACAACGTTCCTCCAGAATCATATCACAAGAAAACACAGAACAAACCAAGACTAAAACTGACAAAACCACATAATTATAACATAATTACAACAGGGGGATGGGAACCAATGCAGAGAGACAGAGGGGTGTAAAATGAGGGTGGAAGCAAAAAGTAGTAAGGTGAAAAGTAAAAGTGGCAGGCCGACAAATCCAGGGCAAGCATCAAAAAGGGCCACTTTTCAACATAATTGTATAAGGGCTAAGAGAGTTGTAAAAGCGCGCCTGAAGGCTTTGTGTGTCAATGCAAGGAGCATTTGTAACAAGGTGGATGAATTGAAAGTGCAGATTGTTATTAATGAATATGATATAGTTGGGATCACAGAGACCAAGGTGACCAAGGATGGGAGCTCAACATTCAGGGATATTCAATATTCAGGAGGGATAGACAGGAAAGGAAAGGAGATGGGGTGGCGTTGCCGGTTAGAGAGGAGATTAACGCAATAGAAAGGAAGGACATAAGCCGGGAAGATGTGGAATCGATATGGGTAGAGCTGCATAACACTAATGGGCAGAAAACGCTGGTGGGAGTTGTGTACAGGCCACCTAACAGTAGTAGTGAGGTTGGGGATGGGTATTGAACAGGAAATTAGAAATGTGTGCAATAAAGGAACAGCAGTTATAATGGGTGCCTTCAATCTACATGTAGATTGGGTGAACCAAATTGGTAAGGGTGCTGAGGAAGAGGATTTCTTGGAATGTATGCGGGATGGTTTTTTGAACCAACGTGTTGAGGAACCAACTAGAGAGCAGGCTATTCTAGACTGGGTATTGAGCAATGAGGAAGGGTTAATTAGCAATCTGGTCGTGAGAGGCCCCTTGGGTAAGAGTGACCATGGTATGGTGGAATTCTTCATTAAGATGGAGAGTGACATAGTTAATTCAGAAACAAAGGTTCTGAACTTAAAGAAGGGTAACTTTGAAGGTATGAGACGTGAATTAGCTAAGATAGACTGGCAAATGACACTTAAAGGGTTGACGGTGGATATGCAATGGCAAGCATTTAAAGATCGCATGGATGAAGTACAACAATTGTTCATCCCAGTTTGGCAAAAGAATAAATCAAGCAAGGTAGTGCACCCGTGGCTGACAAGAGAAATTAGGGATAGTATCAATTCCAAAGAAGAAGCATACAAATTAGCCAGAAAAAGTGGCTCACATGAGGACTGGGAGAAATTCAGTGTTCAGCAGAGGAGGACAAAGGGCTTAATTAGGAAGGGGAAAAAAGATTATGAGAGAAAACTGGCAGGGAACATAAAAACTGACTGTAAAAGCTTTTATAGATATGTGAAAAAAAAAGATGGGTTAAGACAAATCTAGGTCCTCTACAGTCAGAAACAGGTGAATTGATTATGGGGAGCAAGGACATGGCAGACCAATTGAATAATTACTTTGGTTCTGTCTTCACCAAGGAGGACATAAATAATCTTCCAGAAATAGTAGGGGACAGAGGGTCCAGTGAGATGGAGGAACTGAGCGAAATACATGTTAGTAGGGAAGTGGTGTTAGGTAAATTGATGGGATTAAAGGCAGATAAATCCCCAGGGCCAGATGGTCTGCATCCCAGAGTGCTTAAGGAAGTAGCCCAAGAAATAATGGATGCATTAGTGATAATTTTTCAAAACTCTTTAGATTCTGGACTAGTTCCTGAGGATTGGAGGGTGGCTAATGTAACCCCACTTTTTAAAAAAGGAGGGAGAGAGAAACCAGGGAATTATAGACCGGTTAGCCTAACATCAGTGGTGGGGAAACTGCTAGAGTCAGTTATCAAAGATGTGATATGAGCACATTTGGAAAGCGGTGAAATCATCGGACAAAGTCAGCATGGATTTGTGAAAGGAAAATCATGTCTGACAAATCCCATAGAATTTTTTGAGGATGTAACTAGTAGAGTGGATAGGGGAGTACCAGTGGATGTGGTATATTTGGATTTTCAAAAGGCTTTTGACAAGATCCCACACAGGAGATTGGTGTGCAAACTTAAAGCACACGGTATTGGGGGTAAGGTATTGATGTGAATAGAGAATTGGTTGGCAGACAGGAAGCAAAGAGTGGGAATAAATGGGACCTTTTCAGAATGGCAGGCAGTGACTAGTGGGATACCGCAAGGCTCAGTGCTGGGACCCCAGTTGTTTAAAATATATATTAATGACTTGGATGAGAGAATTAAATGCAGCATCTCCAAGTTTGCGGATGACACGAAGCTGGGCGGCAGTGTTAGCTGTGAGGAGGATGCTAAGAGGATGCAGGGTGACTTGGATAGGTTAGGTGAGTGGGCAAATTTATGGCAGATGCAATTTAATGTGGATAAATGTGAAGTTATCCACTTTGGTGGCAAAAACAGGAAAACAGATTATTATCTGAATGGTGGTTGATTAGGAAAAGGGGAGGTGTAATGAGACCTGGGTGTCATTATACACCAGTCATTGAAAGTGGGCATGCAGGTACATCAGGCGGTGAAAAAGGCGAATGGTATGCTGGCATTTATAGCAAGAGGATTCGAGTACAGGAGCAGGGAGGTACTATTGCAGTTGTACAAGGCCTTGGTGAGACCACACCTGGAGTATTGTGTGCAGTTTTGGTCCCCTAATCTGAGGAAAGACATCCTTGCCTTAGAGGGAGTACAAAGAAGGTTCACCAGATTGATTCCTGGGATGGCAGGACTTTCATATGATGAAAGACTGGATGAACTAGGCTTATACTCGTTGGAATTTAGAAGATTGAGGGGGGATCTGATTGAAACGTATAAAATCCTAAAGGGATTGGACAGGCTAGTTGCAGGAAGATTGTTCCCGATGTTGGGAAAGTCCAGAACGAGGGGTCACAGTTTGAGGATAAAGGGGAAGCCTTTTAGGACCGAGATTAGGAAAAACTTCTTCACACAGAGAGTGGTGAATCTGTGGAATTCTCTGCCACAGGAAACAGTTGAGGCCAGTTCATTGGCTATATTTAAGAGGGAGTTAGATATGGCCCTTGTGGCTAAAGGGATCGGGGGTATGGAGGGAAGGCTGGTTCAGGGTTCTGAGTTGGATGATCAGCCATGATCATACTGAATGGCGGTGCAGACTTGAAGGGCCGAATGGCCTACTCCTGCACCTATTTTCTATGTCTCTATGTTTCTATATCATTACAACAGTGCAAAGCAATACCATAATTTGATAAAGAGCAGACCATAAGCACGGTAAAAAAAAAGTCTCAAAGTCTCAATAGACTCATCATCCCACGCAGGTGGCAGAAGGGAGTAACTCTCCCCGCCATGAACCTCCAAGCACCGCCAACTTGCCGATGCAGCACCATTGGAAGCACCCGACCGCAGCAGACTCTGAGTCCGTCCGAAAACTTCAAGCCTCCGACCAGCCTCTCCGACACAGCCTCTCCGAGCACCATCCTCTGCCGAGAACTTTGACCCCGCCCCGGTCGCTGAGCAACAAGCAAAGACGAGGACTCTGGGCCTTCTCCTCCGGAGAATCTGGACCACACAGTAGCAGCAGAAGCGAAGCAGGCATTTCAGAAGTTTCACCAGATGTTCCTCCATGATCTCACGTTCGTCTCCATCAAATCATGATTGTTCACGGCGCTCTACTTGACAAATAACAGACATCACCACTGGAGTGGCCGCTGTGAGTTGTGTCGTGCCGTCATCTTCCCAAGAACTTGAAATTATTCACTCTCGCCACATCTGCTCCCTATATGAGGATTGGTTTTTGTTCCCTCATCTTACCCTTTCTGAAATCCACAATCAGCTCTTTGGTCTTACTGAGGTTGAGTGCCAGGTTGTTGCTGTGACACCACTCAACTATCTGGTATATCTCCCTCCTTCATGCCCTCTTGTCACCATCTGAGATTCTGCCAACAATGGTTGTATCATTAGCAAAAAAACAGATGGCATTGTATCTGTGCCTAGCCACCCAGTCATGTGTGTAGAGAGAATAGAGCAGTGGGCTAAGCACACATCCCTGAGGTGCGCTAGTGTTGATTGTCAGTGAAGTGCGGGTCATTACTAATCTGCATAGATTTTGGTCTTCTGGCTAGGAAGTCGAGGATCCAGTTGCAGAAGGAGCTATAGCAGCCCATGTTCTATAGCTTTTCAGTTAGGACTGTAGGAGCGATGGTGTTAAATGCTGAGCTATAGTCAATAAACAGCATCCTGACATAGGCATCTGTATTGTCCAGGTGATCCAAGGCCATGTGGAGAGCCAATGAGATTGCATCTGCCATAGACCTATTGTGATTGAAGTGGGCCCATGTCCTTGCTCAGGCAGGAGTTAATTCTAGCCATGACCAACCTCTCAAAGCACTTCACCACTGTAGGTGTGAGTGCTACTGGATGATGGTTGTTAAGGCAGCTTACACTACACTTTGATGGCATGAACATTGACTTCTCTAACTGCCGCTAGGCCCCACCTCCCCCTTGTACCCCATCTGTTACTCATTTTTATGCACACATTCTTTCTCTCACTCTCCTTTTTCTCCCTCTGTTCCTCTGAATATACCTCTTGCCCATCCTCTGGGTCACCCCCCCCGTCTTTCTCCCCGGACCTCCTGTCTCATGATCCTCTCGTATCCCCTTTTGCCTATCACCTGTCCAGCTCTTGGCTCCATCCCTCCCCCTCCTGTCTTCTCCTATCATTTTGGATCTCCCCCTCCCCCTCCAGCTTTCAAATCCCTTACTCACTCTTCCTTCAGTTAGTCCTGACAAAGGGTCTCGGCCTGAAACACCGACTGCGCCTCTTCCTATAGATGCTGCTTGGCCTGCTGCGTTCACCAGCAACTTTGATGTATGTTACACTACACTTCTTGGGCTCTGGTATAATTGCAGGTGGGAACTTCCAACCACAGCAGTAAGTGATTGAAAGTGTCTCTGAACACTCCCGTCATCTGGGTGGCACAGAGTTTCAGTGCTTTGGGGGCCTGCCACCTTGTGAGGGATAGCCTGATGTCGGCCTCAGAGACGGAGACCAGAAGGTCATTGAGTGCTGCAGGGATACTCAGAGAAGAAGAAGAAGAAGAAAGCCCGTAACTCCGAGTGGAGTCATCGGGCCGCCATCAGGATGGTGTTTTTTTAGCAGGCTTTCTTATTTTTATGAGGTGGAGTCGCTAGCTTGATGCTTAAGCCAGCACGGATGGAAAGCGTTCAAGGGAGCTGGCTGGATTCGAACTCGGGAGCCTTCGCTCCGAAGTCCGGCGCTGATGCCACTAGGCCACCAACCGGCTAGGGATACTCATAGATGTAACTTTAATCTCACTTTCAAAGTGAGCATCAAGGTACTGATCTGTGTGGGAATAAGTGGATTAACTTAAGGGAGAATGAGGGAAAATTTGACAAAAGCATACAAAATCATGCAGGCAACAGGAATTCTGCAGATGCTGGAAGTTCAAGCAACATACATCAAAGTTGCTGGTGAACGCAGCAGGCCAGGCAGCATCTCTAGGAAGAGGTACAGTCGACGTTTCAGGTCTAGATTTATTACAGCCTTTGTACACCACGGTTCCTGTCCCCTACCATAACATCCCTGTTTCATTGGAACATACCTATGTAGAACTCCACACAAATATCCCCTGAACATTGACCACATTTCTTCCGTACTTTCCCTGAGAACATCTGTTCCCAATTTAAGCTTCCAATTTCCTGCCTGATAGCCTCATAATTCCCCTTACTCCAATTAAACACTTTTCTAACTTATCTGTTCCTATCTCTGTCCAACGCTATTGTAAAAGAGGTAGAATTAGATTAGATTAGATTATGAGGACACACAGTCCTCGTTTATTGTCATTTAGAAATGCATGCATTAAAAAATGATACAACGTTCCTCCAGAATGATATCACAAGAAAACACAGGTCAAACCAAGACTAAAACTGACAAAACCACATAATTATAACATATAGTTACAACAGTGCAAAGCAATACCATAATTTGATAATGAGCAGACCATGGGCACGGTAAAAAATAGTCCCAAAGTCCCCATAGACTCATCATCTCACACAGGCAGCAGAAGCGAGGAACTCTCCCTACCATGAACTTCCAAGTGCCGACAACTTGCCGATGCAGCACCATTGGAAGCACCCAACCGCAGTGGACTCTGAGTCCGTCCGAAAACTTCGAGCCTCCGACCAGCCGCTCCGGCACAGCCTCTCTGAGAACCATCCTCTGCCGAGCACTTCGATCCCACCCCGGCTGCCGAGCAACAATCAAGGCCGAGGACTCGGGGCCTTCCCCTCCGGAGATTCTGGATCACACAGTAGCAGCAGCAGCGAAGCAGGCATTTCAGAAGTTTCACCAGATGTCCCTCCGTGCTCTCATGCCCATCTCCATCAAATCAGGATTGTGCACGGCACCCTACTTGACAAATAACAGACATCACCACCGGAGTGGCCGCTGCGAGCTACGTCGCGCTGCCATCTACTCCTCCCGCCTATTATGATCACTATCTCCAAAATGCTCTCCCATTGTGAGATCTGACACCTGACCAGGTTCATTTCCCAATACCAAATCAAGTACAGTCTCTCCTCTTGTGGGCTTATCTACATATTGTGTCAAGAAACCTTCCTGAACACACCTAACAAACTCCACCCCATTTAAACCCCTTGCTCTAGGGAGATGCCAATGGATATTTGGGAAATTAAAATCTCCCATCATGACAATTCTGTTATTATTACAACTTTACAGGATCTGTTTCCCTATCTGCTCCTCGATATCCCTGTTACTATTGGGTGGCCTATAAAAAACACCCAGTAAAGTTATTAACCCCTTCCTGTTCCTAACCTCCACCCACAGAGACTCCGTAGACAATCCCTCCATGGCGTCCACCTTTTCTGCAGCCGTGACAATGTCTCTGATCAACAGTGCCAAGCCCCCACCTCTTTTGCCTCACTCCCTGTCCTTGCTGAGACATCTAAAACCCGGCACTTCCTGTCCCTGAGCCATCCAAGTCTCTGTAATGGCCGCCACTGGACCACTCCAATTCCAGCATGGAAGGATAATTGTTAGCACAACGCTTTACAGTATCAGCAACCAAGGGTAGGAGCAGATATGCTTGCAGAAATATCTCTGCTTTCACTGCCAAAAGCCCTTGTGGCTACGGGGGTCAGGGGGTATGGAGGGAAGGCTGGGGCGGGGTTCTGAGTTGGAGGATCAGCCATGATCATCATAAATGGCGGTGCAGGCTCGAAGGGCCGAATGACCTACTCCTGCACCTATTTTCTATGTTTCTATGTTTCTATGTTTCTAAAAGACAGTGCTTTCAGCCTTGATGCGACCAAAGAGGTCTCTGCCGTATGTGGTCCAAAGCCCGACTTTGAAAGTAGGAGGGTTGGGCTTGGGCTAGCAACCCTATCCAAACAGGAAAACAGATTATTATCTGAATGGTGGCCGATTAGGAACAGGGGAGGTGCAACGAGACCTGGGTGTCATTGTACACCAGTCATTGAAAGTGGGCATGCAGGTACAGCAGGCGGTGAAAAAGGCGAATGGTATGCTGGCATTTATAGCGAGAGGATTCGAGTACAGGAGCAGGGAGGTACTACTGCGGTTGTACAAGGCCTTGGTGAGACCACACCTGGAGTATTGTGTGCAGTTTTGGTCCCCTAATCTGAGGAAAGACATCCTTGCCATAGAGGGAGTACAAAGAAGGTTCACCAGATTGATTCCTGGGACGGCAGGACTTTCATATAATGAAAGACTGGATCGACTAGGCTTATACTCGTTGGAATTTAGAAGATTGAGGGGGGATCTGATTGAAACGTATAAAATCCTAAAGGGATTGGACAGGCTAGATGCAGGAAGATTGTTCCCGATGTTGGGGAAGTCCAGAACGAGGGGTCACAGTTTGAGGATAAAGGGGAAGCCTTTTAGGACTGAGATTAGGAAAAACTTCTTCACACAGAGAGTGGTGAATCTGTGGAATTCTCTGCCACAAGAAATAGTTGAGGCCAGTTCATTGGCTATATTTAAGAGGGAGTTAGATATGGCCCTTGTGGCTAAAGGGATCACGGGGTATGGAGGGAAGGCTGGTACAGGGTTCTGAGTTGGATGATCAGCCATGACCATACTGAATGGCGGTGCAGGCTCGAAGGGCCGAATGGCCTACTCCTGCACCTATTTTCTATGTTTCTATGTTTCTATGTTTCTATGTTTCTATCTCATAAAAACCCAGAGCTACAGAAACACCAACAGAATACCTCATTCCTGGGAGAGGAAGGATTTTCGACTGATAGACATAGGAAGTCATATGGTGAAAGCAGAAGTCACAGGGCCGATCAACTCAGTCCACACACTGCTGATGAGAGCACAGACCCGGTGGACAGGTCATGTCATCCGCATGCCGGACGAGCGCATACGCAAGCAGCTCCTTTTTGGGGAACTCTCTGCTGGAAGACGCTCGCATGGAAGGCAGAAGAAACGTTACAAAGACACACTAAAGGCCTCCCTGAAGTCACTTGACATAGACACGACCTCCTGGGAAATGCTGGCACAAAACCTCCCTACCTGGCACGGCCTCATCCACAAGGGCTGTAAAGCTTGCAAAGCAAGGCGCATTGCTGAAGCACAACATAGGCACGAGCTGCACAAGTCCAGAGCCACCAGCGCAACAACTGCAGTGCCTACGCATGTCTGCCCAACATGTGCCAGGACGTTCCGTGCCCAAATTGGCCTGACCAGTCATCTTAGGACACACCGCATCCAGTCTCAAAGTGACTAATGGTGTCGAGGTCTTCATCGACGACGATGGACGAACCACCACTAATGCCTCCACAGTCTCTTTAACCACCACTTTCAGAACCCTAGGTTATACACCATCTAGTCCAGGTGACTTATCTACCTTCAGACTTTTCAGTTTCCCAAGAACCTTCTCTCTAGTAATGGTAACTTCACAAACTGTATGATCCTTTACACCTGAAACTTCCACCATACTGCTAGTGTCCTTCACAGTGAAGACTGATGCAAAATACTTATTCAGTTCATCTGCCATTTTCTTGTCCCCTGTTACTACCTCTCCAGCATCATTTTCCAGTAGTCCAATATCCACTTTCACCTCTCTTTTTCACTTCATGTATCTGAAGAAGCTTTTGGTATCCTCTTTAATATTATTGAATAGCTTACCTTCGTAATCCATCTTTTCATTCTTTATGACTTTTTCGTTGCCTTCTGTAGGTTTTTAAAGGCTTCTCAATCCCTTAAATTCCCACTATTTTTTTGCTCTATTATGTGTTCTCTCTTTGGCGTTTATGTTGGTTTTGACTTCCCTTGTTTGCTATTTAAAATACTTCTACTCTTTGGGACATATATCTTCTGCGCTTTCCAAATTGCCTCCAGAAATTCCAGCCATGGCTGCTCTGCCATCATCCCTGCCAGTGTTCTTGTTCAATCAATTGTGGCCACCTCCTCTCTCATGCCTCTGTAATCTCCTTTGCAACTTCCATCAAGGTAGTTTTACTCTTGCAGTTCCTTAGCTCTATCCACAACGATTCAACACCTTCCCACCCTATGTCACCTCTTTTTTAGGATTTAATTTCACCTTTTGCCAACAGACCCTCTGCCTTCCCGCTTGTCCTTTTGATACAATGTGTATCCTCAGGCATTAAGCTTCCAGCCATAATCTCCTTTCAGCCATGATTCAGTGAGGCTTACAACATCATATTGCCAATCCATAACTGTGCTACAAGTCTGTTGATGTTATTCCGTATACTGCGCGCACTCAAATATAACACCTTTAGTCCTTTATTCACCCTTTTTGATTTTGGCCGCCTTTTATGTTGCAACTCATCCTGTTGATGAGGGATGCTGCCTTTTTGACACATTGTCTTTTGAAGGAGCCCAGTATGCATGGGAGGTTGGTGCCCATGAAGGAGCTGGCTGCGATTACAACTTGCTGCAGCGTTTTCACATATCACACCACCATTTAAAAAGGGATCTAGGAAAAAGGCGAGTAACTAGACACCAGGGATCTTAATGTCTGAAGAAGGGAATAGGCTTGAAGTTATCATTACCATTGCATCGTCTGAATCACTGCTCACTGGAACTTAGAAGATTGAGAGGGGATCTTATAGAAACATGGAACATTATGAAAGGGATAGATAAGACAGAGGCAGAGCTGGTAATGAGACTAGAACTAGGGAACACTGCGTAAAGATTTGGGGGAATAGATTTAGTGCAGTGATGAGGAAAACTTGCTTCTCCCAGAGAGAAGTATATCAGTGGAATTCTCTAGCCAGGGAAACAGTAAAAGCTACCTTATTAAATATACAGTATTTAGCTGATTGGTCAGGTCATCAAGGGTTATGGCAAGAAGGCAGGCGTATGGGGTTGAGTGGGATCCAGGATCAGTCATGATGGAATGGCGGAGCAGACTCAATGGACTGACTGGCCAAATTCTGCTCCTATGTCTTATGGTTTTATTGTCTTAGCTAGAATTTTGCATAGCAGGGGAATTTTGCTAGGCGGGAGGAGAAGATGGCGACGTGCCTGCGCGTGCGCAGCCCTCCGGCGAAAAATGATATCGTATCTATTAAATACGGGCCATGGACAATTTCTGATTTGATGGAGAATGGATGTGAAAGCACAGAGGAACATCTGGAGAAATTTCTGAAACACTCGTTCGCTGCTGTCGTTACTGCGTGTTCGGGAATCTTTCGGAGGGTAGGCCTCAAAATCCCCGGCCTTGCCTGCTTTTGGCAACCGAGAAGGAGGTCGAGTTGTTCGGACAGAAATGGTGCTCAATACTCAGAGAGCTGATCAGAGCTCGAAGTTTTCGGATGACTCAGAGTCGGATTGTGGTCGGATATGGCAGGGAGAGTTTTTCTTCCTTCTCCTGTCTGCGTGAGATGTGGGACATTTGAGAGACTTTGAACTTTACTGTGCTCATGGACTTCTTCATCAAGTTATGGTATTACTGCACTGTTGTAACAATATGTTATAATTATGTGGTTTTGTCAGTTTTTCCAGTCTTGGTCTGTCCTGTGTTTTGTGATATCACACTGGAGGAAATATTGTATCATTTCTTAATGCATGCATTACTAAATGACAATAAAAGAGGACTGTGTGTCTTCATAATCTTAAATAATGTGGACTGTTATCGAAATGGCGACAAGATTGAAACATCAGAGGTGCAGAGGGACTTAGGAGTCCTCATGGAAGACACTCAGATGGTTAATTTACAAGTTGGGTCTGTGGGAAAGAAGGCAAATGTGACATTGGCATTTATTTCAAAGGGGAATAAAATATAAAAGCAAGGAGATAATGCTGAAGCTTTGTAAGACACTAGTCAGGCTGCACTTGGAGTATTGTCAACAGCTTTGGGTCCCATATCTCAGAAAGGATGTGTTGTCATTGGAGAGAGTGCAGAGAAGGTTCACGGAAATGATCCTGGGAATAAAGAGGTTAACATATGAGGAGCATTTGGCAGCTTTGGGCCTGTACTTACTGGAATTGTTTGTAGAAGAATCAGAACCAGAATCAGGTTTATTCTCACCGGCATGCAACATGAAATTTGTTAACTTAGCAGCAGCAGTTCAATGCAATACATAATATAGAAGAAAATAAATAAATAAATGTATATTGAGTATATTGGAAAGCGGTGAAATCATCGGACAAAGTCAGCATGGATTTGTGAAAGGAAAATCATGTCTGACAAATCTCATAGAATTTTTTGAGGATGCAACTAGTAGAGTGGATAGTGGAGAACCAGTGGATGTGGTATATTTGGATTTTCAAAAGGCTTTTGACAAGGTCCCACACGGGAGATTAGTGTGCAAACTTAAAGCACACGGTTTTGGGGGTAAGGTATTGATGTGGATAGAGAATTGGTTGGCAGACAGGAAGCAAAGCGTGGGAATAAACGGGACCTTTTCAGAATGGCAGGCAGTGACTAGTGGGATACCGCAAGGCTCAGTGCTGGGACCCCAGTTATTTACAATATATATTAATGACTTGGATGAGGGAATTAAATGCAGCATCTCCAAGTTTGCGGATGACACGAAGCTGGGCGGCAGTGTTAGCTGTGAGGAGGATGCTAAGAGGATGCAGGGTGACTTGGATAGGTTAGGTGAGTGGGCAAATTCATGGCAGATGCAATTTAATGTGGACAAATGTGAAGTTATCCACTTTGGTGGCAAAAACAGGAAAACAGATTATTATCTGAATGGTGGCTGATTAGGAAAAGGGGAGGTGCAACGAGACCTGGGTGTCATTGTACACCAGTCATTGAAAGTGGGCATGCAGGTAGAGCAGGCAGTGAAAAAAGCGAATGGTATGCTGGCATTCATAGCAAGAGGATTCGAGTACAGGAGCAGGGAGGTACTACTGCAGTTGTACAAGTCCTTGGTGAGACCACACCTGGAGTATTGTGTGCAGTTTTGGTCCCCTAATCTGAGGAGAGACATCCTTGCCATAGGGGGAGTACAAAAAAGGTTCACCAGATTGGTTCCTGGGATGGCAGGACTTTCATATGATGAAGGACTGGATTGACTAGGCTTATACTCGTTGGAATTTAGAAGATTGAGGAGGGATCTTATTGAAACGTATAAAATCCTAAAGGGATTGGACAGGCTAGATGCAGGAAGATTGTTCCCGATGTTGGGGAAGTCCAGAACGAAGGGTCACAGTTTGAGGATAAAGGGGAAGCTTTTTAGAACCGAGATGAGGAAAAACTTCTTCACACAGAGAGTGGTGAATCTGTGGAATTCTCTGCCACAGGAAACAGTTGAGGCCAGTTCATTGGCTATATTTAAGAGGGAGTTAGATATGGCCCTTGTGGCTAAAGGGGTCAGGGGGTATGGAGGGAAGGCTGGTGCAGGGTTCTGAGTTGGATGATCAGCCATGATCATAATAAATGGCGGTGCAGGTTCGAAGGGCCGAATGGCCTACTCCTGCACCTATTTTCTAAGTTTCTATGTTTATATATGTATATTGAATAGATTAAAATTGTCCAAAAAAAAAGAAATAATATATATTAAAAAAGTAAGGTAGTGTTCACGGGTTCAATGTCCATTTGGGAATTGGATGGCAGAGGGGAAGAAGCTGTTCCTGAATCGCTGAGCTTGTGACTTCAGGCTTCTGTACCTCCCACCTGATGGTAACAGTGAGGAAAGGGCATGCCCTGGGTGCTGGGGGTCCTTAATAATGGACACTGCTTTTCTGAGACACAGCTCCTTGAAGATATCCTGGGTACTTGTTAGGCTAGTACCCAAGATGGAGCAGACTAATTTTGCAACCCTCTGCAGCTTCTTTCATTCCTGTGCAGCAGCCACCCCCTCCCCATACCAGAGAGTAGAAACATAGAAACATAGAAAATAGGTGCAGGAGTAGGCCATTCGGCCCTTCGAGCCTGCACCGCCATTCAGTACGATCATGGCTGATCATCCAGCTCAGAACCCTGCACCAGCCTTCCCTCCATACCCCCTGACCCCTTTAGCCACAAGGGCCATATCTAACTCCCTCTTAAATATAGCCAATGAACTGGCCTCAACTGTTTCCTGTGGCAGAGAATTCCACAGATTCACCACTCTCTATGTGAAGAAGTTTTTCCTAATCTCGGTCCTAAAAGGCTTCCCCTTTATCCTCAAACTGTGACCCCTCGTTCTGGACTTCCCCAACATCGGGAAAAATCTTCCTGCATCTAGCCTGTCCAATCCCTTTAGGATTTTATACATTTCAATCAGATCCCCCCTCAATCTGCACCTGGAGTATTGTGTGCAGTTTTGGTCCCCTAATCTGAGGAAAGACATCTTTGCCATAGAGGGAGTACAAAGAAGGTTCACCAGATTGATTCCTGGGATGGCGGGACTTTCATATGAAGAGAGACTGGATGAATTGGGCTTGTACTCGTTGGAATTTAGAAGATTGAGGGGGGATCTGACTGAAACGTATAAGATCCTAAAGGGATTGGACAGGCTAGATGCAGGAAGATTGTTCCCGATGTTGGGGAAGTTCAGAACGAGGGGTCACAGTTTCAGGATAGAGGGGAAGCCTTTTAGGACTGAGATTAGGAAAAACTTCTTCACACAGAGAGTGGTGAATCTGTTGAATTCTCTGCCACAGGAAACTGTTGAGGCCAGTTCATTGGCTATATTTAAGAGGGAGTTAGATATGGCCCTTCTGGCTACGGGGGTCAGGGGGTATGGAGGGAAGGCTGGGGCGGGGTTCTGAGTTGGATGATCAGCCATGATCATAATAAATGGCGGTACAGGCTCGAAGGGCCGAATGGCCTACTCCTGCACCTATTTTCTATGTTTCTATGTTTCTATCTTCTAAATTCCAACGAGTATAAGCCTAGTTCATCCAGTCTTTCATCATATGAAAGTCCTGCCATCCCAAGAATCAATCTGGTGAACCTTCTTTGTACTCCCTCTATGGCAAGGATGTCTTTCCTCAGATTAGGGGACCAAAACTGCAAACAATACTCCAGGTGTGGTCTCACCAAGGCCTTGTACAACTGCAATAGTACCTCCCTGCTCCTGTACTCGAATCCTCTCGCTATAAATGCCAGCATACCATTCGCCTTTTTCACCGCCTGATGTACCTGCATGCCCGCTTTCAATGACTGGTGTATAATGACACCCAGGTCTTGTTGCACCTCCCCTTTTCCTAATCAGCCACCATTCAGATAATAATCTGTTTTCCTGTT
This sequence comes from Mobula hypostoma, assembly GCF_963921235.1. NCBI lineage: Eukaryota > Metazoa > Chordata > Chondrichthyes > Myliobatiformes > Myliobatidae > Mobula > Mobula hypostoma. The sequence goes on from NC_086104.1 coordinate 7,172,354, forward strand.
TTTGCCACCAAAGTGGATAACTTCACATTTATCCACATTAAATTGCATCTGCCATGAATTTGCCCACTCACCCAACCTATCCAAGTCACCCTGCATCCTCTTAGCATCCTCCTCACAGCTAACACTGCCGCCCAGCTTCATGTCATCCGCAAACTTGGAGATGCTGCATTTAATTCCCTCATCCAAGTCATTAATATATATTGAAAACAACTGGGGTCTCAGCACTGAGCCTTGCGGTACCCCACTAGTCACTGCCTGCCATTCTGAAAAGGTCCCGTTTATTCCCACTCTTTGCTTCCTGTCTGCCAACCAATTCTCTATCCATATCAATACCTTACCCCTAATACCGTGTGCTTTAAGTTTGCACACTAATCTGCTGTGTGGGACCTTGTTAAAAGCCTTTTGAAAATCCAAATATACCACATCCACTGGTTCTACCCTATCTACTCTACTAGTTACATCCTCAAAAAATTCTATGAAATTCGTCAGACATGATTTTCCTTTCACAAATCCATGCTGACTTTGTCCGATGATTTCACCGCTTTCCAAATGTGCTGTTATCACATCCTTGATAACTGACTCTAGCAGTTTCCCCACCACCGATGTTAGGCTAACTGGTCTATAATTCCCTGGTTTCTCTCTCCCTCCTTTTTTAAAAAGTGGGGTTACATTAGCCACCCTCCAATCCTCAGGAACTAGTCCAGAATCTAAAGAGTTTTGGAAAATTATCACTAATGCATCCACTATTTCTTGGGCTACTTCCTTAAGCACTCTGGGATGCAGACCATCTGGCCCTGGGAATTTATCTGCCTTTAATCCCTTCAATTTACCTAACACCACTTCCCCACTAACATGTATTTCGCTCAGTTCCTCCATCTCACTGGACCCACTATCCCTTACTATTTCCGGAAGATTATTTATGTCCTCCTTAGTGAAGACAGAACCAAAGTAATTATTCAATTGGTCTGCCATGTCCTTGCTCCCCATAATCAGTTCACCTGTTTCTGTCTGTAGGGGACCTACATTTGTCTTAACCCATCTTTTTCTTTTCACATATCTATAATAGCTTTTACAGTCAGTTTTTATGTTCCCTGCCAGTTTTCTCTCATAATATTTTTTCCCCTTCCTAATTAAGTCCTTTGTCCTCCTCTGCTGAACTCTGAATTTCTCCCAGTCCTCAGGTGAGCCACTTTTTCTGGCTAATTTGTATGCTTCTTCTTTGGAATTGATACTATCCCTAATTTCCTTTGTCAGCCACGGGTGCACTACCTTCCTTGATTTATGAGTGATGCAGCCTGTCAGAATGCTCTCCACAGTACATCTATAGAACTTTTTAAGTATCTTTGTTGACATACCAAATCTCTTCAAGCTCCAAATAAAGTATAGCCGTTGTCTTGTCTTCTTTATAACTGCATCGATATATTGGGACCAGGTTAGATCCTGAGAAATCTTGACACTCAGAAACTTGAAACTGCTCACTCCCTCCACTTCTGATTCCTCTATGAGGATTGGTATGTGTTCCTTCGTCTTACCCTTCCTGAAATCAATAATCATCTCTTTCATCTTACTGACGTTGAGTGCCGGGTTGTTGCTGCTATTCCACTCCACTAGTTGGTATATCTCACTCCTGTACGCCCTCTCATCACCACCTGAGATTCTACAAACTATAGTTGTATCGTCAGCAAATTTACAGATGGTATTTGAGCTATGCCTAGCCGCACAATTACGGGTATAGAGAGAGTAGAGCAGTGGGCTAAGCACACACTGCTGAGGTGCACCAGTGTTGATCGTTAGCAAGGAGGAGATATTATCACCAATCTGCACAGATTGTGGTCTTCTGTTTAGGAAGTTGAGGATCCAATTGCAGAGGGAGGTACAGAGGCAGGTTCTGTAACTTCTCAACCAGGATTGAGGGAATGATTGTGTTAAATGTTGAGCTATAGTCAATGAAGAGCATCCTGATATAGGTGTTTGTGTTGTCCAGGTGGTCTAAGGCCGAATGAAGAGCCATTGAGGTTGCATCTGCCGTTGACCTATCGTGGCGATAGGCAAACTGCAATGGGTGCAGGTCCTTGCTGATGTGGAGTTCGGTCTAGTCCTGACCAACCTCTCAAAGCACTTCATCAGTGTCTCACTGAAACCTGTTGAATGTTGAAAGGCCTGGATAAGGTGGACGTGGGAAGGATGATTTCTCTGGTGAAAATATCCAGAGCTAGAGGGCACAGCCTCAAATTCGAGATGCGACCTTTTAGAACAGAAGTAAGGGAGAGTTTTTTTTTTAGCTAAAGAGTGGTGAATCTGTGGAATGCTCTGCATCAGACTGTGGTGGAGGCCAATTCCCTGGGTATATTCAAAGCGGAAGTTGATAGATACCTGATTGGACTTCAAGGCATATGATGAAATGGCTGGTGCATGAGGTTGAATGGGATCCAGGACCAGCCATGATGAAATGGCGGAGTGGACTCGATGGGCTGAATGGCCTAATTCTGCTCCTATGTCTTATGGTTTTATGGAGATGCTCACATCTCATTGTTACCATCAGGAAGGAGGTATCAAAGACTCAAGGTACACACATAGCGATTCAGGAACACCTTCTTCCCCTCTGCCATCCGATTTCCGAATGGACATTGAACCCATGAACACAGCCTCACTACTTTTTATTTCTGTTTTTTTCTCTATTTGTTTAATTTAAGCATTTAATAAACATATATGTATATACAGTTACTGTCATTCACAGTTCTGTTTTCTATATTATCGTGTATTGCATTGTACTATTGCTGCTAAGTTAACAAATTTCAAGGCACATGCCCAGCGATGTGAAACCTGATTCTAATTCTGTACTTTCAGAAAAGTTTTGACAAGATGCCCCAGATGAGGCTGCTTTACCAGCTAGGGGCCCATGGTATGATAGGAAAGGTAGTAGCAGTTGCTAATTGGCAGGAGACAGAGTGGGAATAAAAGGAGCCTTTTTTGCTTGGTTGCCAGTGACTAGTTGTGTTCCACAGGGGTCAGTGTTGGAAACGCTTCTTTTTATGTGACTTGTCAATGATTTGGATGATGGAATTGATGGATTTGTTGCCTAGTTTGTGGACAGTATGAAGATAAGTGGAGGGGCAGGTAGCTTTGAGGAAGTACAGAGGCTATGGAAGGACTTAGACAGATTAAGAGAATGGGTAACGAAGTGGCAGATGGCACAGTGTCAGGAAGTGTATGGTCAAGAAATAAAAGGGTAGACTCTTTTCTAAATGGAGAAAAAAAAAATCAAAAATCTGAGGCACAAGAGGACTTGGGAGTCCTTGTGCAGGATTCCCTAAAAGATTAATTTTCAGGTTGAGTCAGTGGTGAGGAAGGCAAATTTAATGTTAGTATTTATTTCAAGAGGACTAGAATATAAAAGCAAGGATGTAACGCTAAGGATTTATAAAGCACGGGTGAGGCCTCACTCAGAGTATTGTGAGCAGTTTTTGGCCCCTTATCTGAGACAGGACATTCTGAAAGTGGACAGGGTTTAATGGAGATTCACGAAAATGGTTCCAGAATTGAATGGCTTGTCATTTGAAGAGAGCTTGATGGCTCTGAGTTTTTATTCACCAGAGTTCAGAAGAATGAGGGGTGACCTAATTGAAACCTATTAAAAAGACCTAATAGAGTGGATTTGGAGAGGATCTTTCCTTTGGTGGGAGAGTTAAGAATATGGCCTCCTAATTGGGGGGTGTCCTTTTAGAACAGAGATGAAGAGGAATATATTTAGCTAGAGAGTGGTGAATCTATGGAATGCATTGCCACAGGCAACTGTGGATGCAAAGCCTTCACAGATATTTAAGACAGAGGTTGATAGATTCTTGATTGCTTAGGGAATGAAGGGATACAGAGAGAAGGCAGCAGAATGGAGCTGAATTGAAAGATGGATCAGCCATGATGAAATGTTGGAGCAGACTTGATGGGCCAAATGGCCTAATTCTGCTCCTATATCTTATGGTTTAATGGTGTTATGACATGAAGTTTTGTGAAGCTGTGGATAGTGTCGAGAGTTATTGCGGGTTGCAACGGGACGTTGGCAGGATGCAGAACAGGGCTGAGGTTGCCAGGTGGTATTCAACCCTGCAATGCCTGAAGGCAGCGTCAATCATCAAGACCCCCCCCAACCCCTCCCGGTCTATCTGCTATTCTCGCTGTAAAGAGCTGCAAGATCCTTGGGTCTTGCATCACCAGGTTCAGGAACAGTTATTAACTTTCAACCATCAGGCTCCTAAACTGATCTGGATAACTTTACTCACCACGAGTCTAAACTGACTCCACAACCTACAGACGCATGGTCAAAGACTCTACAACTCATATTCTCAGTATTATGTACTCATTGTGGTAGCCATTATCCGTCATGTTCAACGATGACAGCACAATCTCTGGAAAAACCATTGCACTGGAGAAGTTCCACCCTCTCAACCTCAGATGTCCAGGTCCCCTGATCTGAACAAGCATCACAATTAGGTTCTTCCTTGGTTGCGGTGGATGACTATGACTTCTTCTGTGCCTTATCCTGCCCTTTGCTCTCCACACAGCATTGCAAAGCCGCCTTCCTGGCCATTGGATCTCACTGTAGGTTTCATCCACCCTGTCCGTCAGAGCTGTCTTCGCATGCCTAGGACAGACATGTCCCTATCTCACCGGGGTGTGAGGCCGCCGACTACTCACACCTGGTTTAGCCTCCCTATCAAAGTGGTGCACCATGATATGGCTGCTATTATCCGCAAACAGCGACTTTGGATCCACAAACAACAGGAATTCTGCAGATGCTGGAAATTCAAGCAACACACATAAAAGTTGCTGGTGAACACAGCAGGCCAGGCAGCATCTCTAGGAAGAGGTACAGTCGACGTTTCAGGCCGAGACCCTTCGTCAGGACTAACTGAAGGAAGAGTGAGTAAGGGATTTGAAAGTGGGAGGGGGAGGGGGAGATGCAAAATGATAGGAGAAGACAGGAGGGGGAGGGATGGAGCCAAGAGCTGGACAGGTGATAGGCAGAAGGGGATACGAGAGGATCATGGGACAGGAGGTCCGGGAAGAAAGACGGGGGGGGTGACCCAGAGGATGGGCAAGAGGTATATTCAGAGGGACAGAGGGAGAAAAAGGAGAGTGAGAGAAAGAATGTGTGCATAAAAAAGAGTAACAGATGGGGTACGAGGGGGAGGTGGGGCCTAGCGGAAGTTAGAGAAGTCAATGTTCATGCCATCAGGTTGGAGGCTACCCAGACGGAATATAAGGTGTTGTTCCTCCAACCTGAGTGTGGCTTCATCTTTACAGTAGAGGAGGTCGTGGATAGACATGTCAGAATGGGAATGGGATGTGGAATTAAAATGTGTGGCCACTGGGAGATCCTGCTTTCTCTGGTGGACAGAGCGTAGATGTTCAGCAAAGCAGTCTCCCAGTCTGCGTCAGGTCTCACCAATATATAAAAGGCCACATCGGGAGCACCGGACGCAGTATATCACCCCAGTCGACTCACAGGTGAAGTGATGCCTCACCTGGAAGGACTGTTTGGGGCCCTGAATGGTGGTAAGGGAGGAAGTGTAAGGGCATGTGTAGCACTTGTTCTGCTTACACGGATAAGTGCCAGGAGGGAGATCAGTGGGGAGGGATGGGGGGGACGAATGGACAAGGGAGTTGTGTAGGGAGCGATCCCTGTGGAATGCAAAGAGAGGGGGGGAGGAAAAGGTATGCTTAGTGGTGGGATCCCGTTGGAGGTGACTTTGGATCCACAGGTGAGAGTTGAGTGTCCAGTGGAGACCAAAGGTGAGAGATCTGCCAGGAAAGGACACGACAAACATCTTCAACAGAGATATCAGCCATCCTGGACAATGAATACACCCCATTTATTTATTTTTTATTATTTTTATTTTTTCTCAGCTCAAGCCGGTAAAAGCTGAGGTTCAGACATAGCCAAGCACACTCATTTCTCGATGGCAGGAACTTTCAGACTGTTCCCATGGTGTTTAGTATTGTGGATTTGGTAAATGATGTGTGCCACTTGATTGTGCCTGTGTAGGTAATCCGATTGAGTTAAACCACTGCAGGATCCTGTAATGTGTTGGATTGTTTCTGATTTCTCCTGGCATTTTCTGCATTTACTGTCTTGAATTTGTTGGTTTTTGTTCTGTATTTTTGATCATTTTTGGTGTTAACCACCTGGTCCTGTATTGCCACAGGAAACCTCTGTTTCTGGGAAGAGGTCTCCAACTCTGAGCCAGGCATTTGACACTTCCTCGTTAACATCTAGTCTGCTCAGATCGTGGGACGTCTTCCTTGGAGGGTCATGCTCTTCTATTGGTTAACTCTTTCTTCAATAGTTATAATGCCTTCATTTTTCTGGATTGTGCTTTCACTTAAGATTGTAGTGTGTACTTATCAGAACTTCACATGCTCGCATGGATTTCTGAATCCAGTTTTCATTGATGAAAATGTATCCTTCGAAGTTTGGTCTGAGTGTTGAGTAAATTTTATTTCTGTTATTTTTGTCTGTTTTATGCAGCTCTATAAAACTCTGGTTAGGCCACACTTGGAGTACTGTGTCCAATTCTGGTCGCCTCACTATAGGAAGGACGTGGAAGCATTGGAAAAGGTACAGAGGAGATTTACCAAGATGCTGCCTGGTTTAGAGGGTATGCATTATGATCAGAGATTAAGGGAGCTAGGGCTTTACTCTTTGGAGAGAAAGAGGATGAGAGGAGAGATGATAGAGGTGTACAAGATAATATGAGGAATAGATAGAGTGGATAGCCAGCGCCTCTTCCCCAGGGCACCACTGCTCAATACAAGAGGACATGGCTTTAAGGTAAGGGGAGGGAAGTTCAAGGGGCATATTAGAGGAAGGGTTTTTATTCAGAGAGTGGTTGGTGCGTGGAATGCACTGCCTGAGACAGTGGTGGAGGCAGATACACTAGTGAAGTTTAAGAGACTACTAGACAGGTATATGGAGGAATTTAAGGTAGGGGCTTATGTGGGATGCAGGGTTTGAGGGTCGGCACAACATTGTGGGCCGAAGGGCCTGTACTGTGCTGTACTATTCTATGTTCTATTTCTCTTCTGTCCTGGGTAATGTTAATTTAAATGCATTTATGTGTACAGAGTGTATTCTAAAAAATTGTCATTTCTTTTTTTAGTTGTAAATTTTCCAATTCAACTTTGTATCAAGATATTATGCCAAAAGAATTTGTTAATATAGTTATAGTGAAAGCATTTATTGCCTTTGTTATACTTTTAGTATTGAGCTCTGTTTGGCAGATTTTGTTAAGCCTTGAATCAAGTTCTGTTGAAAGTTTTCCCTTTATAACATGTAATCTATTTTCTTTGCTTATGGATATCTCAGATACTGATGTTTCATATTCGTCCCTTGGTTGTACTGTCTCCTGCTGCTCTGTTTAGTATTCTATTAGCTTTCTTGCACATTTATTTATGTTTAATGTTCTGCACTTAGCTTGTCCAAAGTTCATGTTTATATCTTTTGAAAATAGTTCTACTGTTTGAATTAATTGCTTTAGCTTTACGGATGAAGGAATGTATAATTTCAAATCATCCATGTATAGAAGGTCTGTCACGATATAATTCATTTCATTGCTTCTGATTTGATACCCTATTTTCATCCGATTCAGTAAATGACAGAGTAGGCTTAAAGCGAGACAAAACCATCATGAGGTTAAAGAGTCACCCTGGAAAATGCCTTGGTTTATTTTGATAATGTTGGTTGTCCTCTTTTGACTGTCAATAGATTGGGTTATTGTATGGCAAAGCTTCATCAGATGTTGAAGGAATTGCGCAAGTATTGAGTGTAATTGATACTCTCACACACACCAATGATATAATTCATCAAATGTTATAGTTTAAAGGAAAAAGGTTATTTCTTTAAGATTGTACATGTTCTTATTGTGTTTAACAATCAATAAAATGCAGTCTTCACATACTGCTTTCAATACATTTATTAGCAGGATAATAGTGATGTGTAGCGTTACAGAGGGTATCTCATTCAAAAGCTAACAGATACATATACAGAGAGAGAGAGAGAGAGAGAGAGAGAGAGAGAGAGAGAGAAGCAAAAGGATGTTATTTACAGTGTGTAAACAGTGACTCTCATTTATGAAGAACTAAATTGGTCACCAGAACATTCACTGTACAACATGTTGGTTTTTAGTTTGAAACAGATCAGCTTCTTCACAAGATTAATTGTTGAAAAAGGCAGTGTGTAGTTTTTCAGTTCAGGAGGTAACTAGGACAGTCTTCAGGGGTTCTGTTTAAAGCGAGAACACAAGGCATCAGTCCACATAGTTCTTTTATTAACTGAAGTTATTTACTGTCAGAGATGTTCCAGCCGCTTTTGACAGGAAGTGTGTAACAGAAAAATCGTTCCCCTCCAAGCCTCGTCGCAAACCGTCTGTAGCTGTTTTCATCCAGGACAATTCAAACAGATATGGTGAAACTATTATATGTACAAGACACTTTGAAACCTCCCCAGCACTCCTCTTTTAGGGCATTATGCAGGATGGCAGACTTTAATTAGTGGAATCTGTAACTATAAAATGCTTGGTCCTGGCTATTAGCAACTTCTCAATAATTGGTTGAAGGTGATTGTAGAGTTGAGGAAGGGGATTTTAGGGTATGCACCCTCAATTCTTAGTAAGGTGTCAGTCCTGGAAAAGGTGAGAGTTTCATGTTCCTGGTGTAAACATCTCAGATCTATTCAGGGTCCAACATATTGATGCAATTATGAAAAGGGCATGATAGCAGCTATATTTCATTAGGAGTTTGAGGAGATTTGCTACATCACTAAAGACTCTAACACATTTTTACAGAAGTATTGTGGAGAACATTCTAACTGATTGCAACACTGTCTGGTATGGAGGGGCCACTGCACAGGACTGGAAGAAGCTGCAGAAAGTTGCAAACACAGCCAGCTCCACCATGGGCAATTCAGCCTCCCAGCATCGAGGACACCTTCAAAAGACTATGCCTCAAAAAGGCAGCGACCATCATTAAGGACCCCCAACACCCAGGACAAGCCCTTTTCTCATTGCTATCATCAAGGAGAAGGTACAGGAGTCTGAAGACACACACTCAACATTTTAGGAACAACTTCTTCCCCTTCACATCATGTTTCCTCATGGACAATGAGCTCATGAACATTTAATCCAAAGTATTTTTGTTCTCATTTTGCACTACATATTTAATTTTATATATACAAATATATTTTAGGGTAATTTATAGAATATTTTACATGTTGCACTGTCCTGCTGCTGCAAAGCAAGAAATTTCACGACATATGTGGGTGATAATAAACCTGATTCAGATTCAATAACTAAGGCAAACTCTGGTTTGAAAGTATTGCCACAACTATATTTCTATCAAATTCCAATGGGACCATCCCAAGGTGAAGTATTTGAGTTCTTTTCAAAAGTCGCACATTCCAGCTCGACGCCAAGATGTGTGCTGGTCCATTCCACAGGGACTGAACGGCTCTACATTCGTAGGAAAGAGCTGCTGTGAGGGGGAATGGCAGGCCATGCGGCATCCCTAACCGTGACTCACAGTGCTATTGAAAGGAGCTCACTGCTCTGAGTGAATTTTTCAATTTGACCTTATATCTGCCTAACATGGCAGAGGAGTGAACTTGGTTTCCAGAGACTGTCAGGCAGATGATAAAACCTATTTAACAAACACGGGAATTCTCTTCTTTCAAATCCATTCCGGTGTGTGAGTGTTGCAGGCAAGTTCACTGGTTAGTTCCTGTTCCTTGTTGCCCTCTAGTGCTTTCTTCTGGAACTGCTAATTTCAGAGACGATTCAGCTTAAGGTTGGGTGGTATATGACCTTGACCCAATACCTAAGCTTCTTGAATGGCTGGAATATTAAAATAATTTTACAGTAGTTCAATCCTAATTTAAATGCAAAGATCTTATTCTGAACGGCAAGGCACTGAGCTTCTATGAATAATGGTGCATAATTTCTTGAAACTGGCATCGCAGATAGATAGGGTTAAAATGATTGCTTTTGGTACATTGGCCTTCATAAAACAAAGAATTGAGTCCAGGAGTTGGGAAGTAATACTAAAGTTTTATAAGACATTAGTGAGTCCTAAATTGGAGTATAGTAGACAGATTAGTCACCTACCTGCAGGAAAAAATATCAAGCGGATTGAAAGAGTACAGAGAAGATTTATAAGGATGTTGTTGGTACCTGAGGACCTGATTTTTAAGCGAAAGGTTGAATAGATTAGAACTTTATTCCCTAGAATGTAGAAGATTGATGGGAGATTTGATAGAGGTATACAAAATTATGAAGGGTGTAGAGAGGGTAAATGCAAGCAGGCTTTTCCCACAGGGGTTGGGAGAGATCGGAAATTGAGGTCATGGGTTAAGGGTGAAAGGTGAAAGGATTAAGGGGAAAATGACATGAAACCTCTTCACTCAGAAGGTGATGAGAGTGTGGATTGAGCTGCCTGTGGAAGTGGTGGATGTGAGTTCGATTGCAAAATTTAAGAGAAGTTTGGATAACTGTATGTTTGGGATGGGTATGGAGGGCTATGGTGCAGGCAGAGGTTGATTGAACTAGGCGAGGTAATAGCTCAGCAAGGACTAGATAGACCAAAGAGCCTGTTTCTGTGCTCTAGTGGTCTATGACTATGACTCTGATCAAAGCATCATGCCACAGTGTGTGATAATAACTGTGTCTAACGTCCATAGATATTAAACACCAACTATCTGTATGAGCCTACTCTCCATGGTATACAGAGAACCAACAGTTTCCCAATTTAATACAGTCTATATCTACATAGATTTACCAGTGCAAATGTTAATGAGAATTTGAAGACGGAATACACAACTGCATCTCATACACACTGCTTGCTAGAGGTTGAACTCACCGAAAGTGGAGAGTGATTCAAAAGGTCTGCACTGTCTAGCTCTCACCAACTGGCAAGGTGTCCAAGAGGTTGTCTAAGTTCACATCTGCCAGGCTGTTGAAAGAGTCATTTCAGAGGTTAGGCAGGCTCAATGTTGGTGCGATCATCTCACCTAGCTTGGGTCATTATTTCGTATGAACCCTTGGTCCATTCACAAGATGTGACTGACGGAGACCCAGCCAGTAAATTATGTCCATCTCCAGTTGTCCTTCAATGGCAGAAATGTTTGGACACTTCAAACCCACACAGGAAATCAGACTCCCTACTCTGTAGGATAGTGCTGGGGAGTTTCTGGAACAATCCAGTCACTTCTTCACCACCAATAATTTAATTCCAGGGTTTCCGGTGATGTCATTGTCCAGAATGGCAGCTTAAGATAACAGCCCCTCCAGAAAAACTCTTATTTTGCCCCACTAATCCACCAAATACAAGATTTCTTGAAAATATCTGAACTTGTAAGGGAGGCAAGAATAGGGAAAAGGAATGGAGATATTAAAAAAAAGCATCAGTGAGGGCTCAAAAAATCATGTGGATGAGGGGCTTGCAACGAGTGGTTCTCCTACCCGAGCGCGTGATGCCGGGCCTCGTTCAGATGAAGTGGCAGATTTAGTAAAAATTCTGGAAGAGATATGGGAATTCCAAAAAGACATAAAACAACAATTAACTGATATCAAGTCGGAGCTCACCAACATTAATCAAAAATTAGCGGTGGCGGAGACACAAGTTGAAAAGGTGGAGGATCGCGTTCAAAATGTGGAGCGGATATTATGTGAGATGATAAAAGTGTTAAATCAACAGGAAAATAAGCTACTCGACCAAGAAGGAAGGTCACGACGTAAGAATATCAGGACATATAATGTTTCTGAAGGAGCGGAGGTGTTGTCTATGGTGGAGTTTGCAGAGAAGTTACTATGGGACACGCTGGACTATGGTACTTGAAATTGAGAGAGCACACTGTGCACTTGCCCCGGGGTCATTTGGAGACAGGGAAGATAAGCCACGGTCAATAGTAATCAGATTCCGTCGGTACAAAACCAAAGCAGAGAATCTGCGCAAGGCCTGGGGAAAGAAAGTGGTGTTTTTGAACGTGAAATTAATATATTTTGATCAGGATAACCCCCCCCCCCCCAGCGGTCCTGCAGAAACGTATGGAATATTCTGAAGCAAAGCGAGTATTAAAGCAAAAAAAAAAATTAGATTCCAGACTCCGTACCCTGCTAAACTGGGAGTGTTTTATGAAGACGGGACGCAGCTGCATCAGACAGTGGAAGAGGTGACTGCAGACATGAAGGATAGAGGGTTGCCCGTAAGCGTGATCAAACCGAGGAAAAGCCTGGCTGAGCAGCTATCCCGCTCTGCTTGGGAAATAGTGAGAGAATCGAGAAAGCAGGGGACGGGAGGAGGGCAAGAGAAGAATATCAGGAAGAGACTGAGTTTTCAGGAGACAGCCCTCACCCCCTCCGGAAGAGCCATTAGGTCTGACTAATTTCAAAAGTGTTGATAAGCTAAACAGAAGCAAAAATGGATGGTGCTAAACTTATCTCAATAAGCAGATATTACAATGTGGATTTTATATTACTCAATTATTTTATTTTTTATTCATTCATTCACTCCTTTTACCCCACCTTAATGAGAATATATACATGGGAGGAATACACAGGGATATCACAGTAATGGACACAGATTTTTTAACTTTCTTTTATGGGTACTGCAGTGGGGACCCTCAGCCCACAGGTAGAAGAAGCTATCTCCCATGGCTAGACATTTCCTCTAGCTCAACCCGGGGTCAACTTCTAGAGACCCCAGCCTTGGAATCACACCTTCAGTACCTTTTTTTCAAGTCGTGTTTCTTGGTTTTATTTGTTCAGGGAGTAGATCGATTAAGTTTTATTCTGCTAATATCAATGATATACTAACAGATAAATACACATGGCTAAGGACAAAGTAAAATTCATTTCTTTTAATGTCAATGGGCTGTTAAATCCAATCAAGTGTAGTAAAATTCTATCAAAAATGAAGAAAGAACAAGCCCATGTAGTATATTTACAGGAAACTCACTTAAGTGATAATGAGCATGGAAAATTAAAGAGAATGGGCTTCACTAATTTGTTTTCTCCTCATATAAATCAGGACATAGGAGAGGAGTTGCTATTCTCATCTCAAGCAAGCTAAATTTTGAAAAAGTATTCAAATTTGGAGATAAGGAGGGCAGATATATTCTGGTAAGAGGGAATATAGACGGAAATACAATTACTCTATTGAATATATATGCACCCCCAGGAAGTGATATTAGTTTCTTCCAGAAAATTACTAATATTGTGGTAAAGGAAACAGAAGGTCTCTTGATATGAGGGGGAGACTTAAATTTACAATTACAATCAAAGTTAGACTCTTCCAATAAAAAAACTATGAAACAAAGTCCTTACATAAGAAAGCTAACACACTTTTTGGTCTAATTGATATATGGAGGGACCTTTTCCCCGACAGAAGGGATTACACTCATTATTCTGCCCCCCATTCTGTATCTACAGGAATAGACTATTTCATAACATTTGGAAAAGATAAAGCCAAAATAAACACCTGTGGAATTGGGACAATAGATGTAAGTGACCATGCACCTATATATTTATCTGTTGATTTTGACCTATAGCCAAAGAATACTATTTGGAAACTAAATTCAAGTCTACTCAATGATTGCTATTTTAAGGAACAAATTAAAAAATGAATTGGTCTTTACTTAGAGTTCAATGATAATGGAGAGGTTTCACCTCCCATTCTATGGGATATTCTGAAGGCTGTCTTAAGAGGGAAAATTATAGCGATATCTTCATATAAGAAAAAAGGAATAAAACATTACAGGAATTACAAAATAAGCTGAAGGAACTAGAAAAAAAACAAAAATTGAGTTTGACACAGGATACATTAGAGGAAATTTAAAAAAAGGAATGAAATTAATAGTTTAGCTACATAAGAAATAGAATAAATTTAATATTTCCGAAACAGAGACACTATAAAAGTGGATCTTAATCTATGAAAATACTGGAGTGGAAACTGAAAAAAAAATAGCAGAAAATACAATTCATAGAATTAGGGATCCAAGAACAAAAGTGATAAAAAATAAGCTCGGTGAAATTCAAGCTTTTGAAGTGTTTTACAAAGCTCTACAGTCCAAAGTTCCAGGGGGAAGCATAACCCAAATTGACACTTTCCTGAATTCTCTACAGTTACCCACTTTAAGCGAAGAACAAAATAGAACGATGACAGCTGACATAACTGAAGATGAACTAAAAACTGCAATTAGTAGGCTTAATTTAAGCAAGTCACCAGGATCAGATGGGTATACGGCAGAGTGGTATAAAGAATTTAAAAATGATTTAATTCCTGTTTAACTCCCCACACTGAACTGCACCCTAAAAAAGGCACAAATGCCACCCAGCTGGAAGGAGGCGATAATCTCAGCTATGCGAAAAGAAGGCAAGGATAAAATGGAATGTGGGTCATTTAGACCAATATATGTTCTTAATGTGGATTATAGATTATTTACCTCCAACATGGCCAAACCATTAGAAGAGTTTCTACCCACACTGATACGTAATGATCAGACAGGTTTTATACAACAACGCCAAACAAAAAGACAATATACGAAGGACACTTCACATTATGGATCGTATACAAAAAATGGAATTGAAGCAATAGTGATAAGCGTGGACACTGAAAACGCATTTGATTTGGTTAATTGGAATTTTCTTTACAGAGTTTTACATAGATTTGGTCTACATGACACAATTATTAATACTATACAGGCACTATATGAAAATCCTACTGCTAGGATTAAAATCAATGGATATTTATTTAATAGTTTTATGCTAGAAAGGGGCACGAGACAGGGTTGTGCATGGTCACCACTACTCCGCATTATATCTGGAACCATTAGTTCAATACATCAGACAAAATGAAGATATCAGGGGAATTACTATTAAAGGGACAGAGCATAAATTGTTCTGTTGCACGGATGACTTTTTGATCTGCCTAGGGCAACCAACATACTCTTTGCCTAAATTGATGCAGTCCTTTGAACAATATGGTTAATTATCAGGATACAAGATCAACATAGGTAAAACCCAATTACTTTCATATAACTATAGCCCACCAAGAGAAAGTAAAAGTAGATATCCCTGGGCATAGCAAACAGAGTCTTTCAAATATTTGGGCATCATTTTGCCAAAAGATTTGGCAAAATTATCAGAATGCAATTATCAGCCTATATATAAAAAAATTAAGGAAGATATAACAAGATGGAGCCTAATTCCTTTTTTTAGACTCAGTTCAAGGATTGAATCCATTGAAATGAATATATTGCCAAGACTATTATATCTCTTTCAGACCCTACCAATAGAAATTAACCAAAATCAATTCAATGAATGGAACAATATGTTATCAAGATATATATGGCAAGGTAAAAGGCCTAGAGTTTGTCTCAAAACTTTGCAATTAGCCAAGGAAAAGGGGGGATGGGACCTACTTCTCTTAGAGATTATTATTTTGCAGCACAGTTGAGAGCTGTGATATGCTGGTGCAATCCATCATATGATGCTCAGTGGAAAAACATTGAGGAGAGGATACTTCCTATCCCCATACAGGCAACTTTGGCTGATAACAACCTACAAAGTTACATATATACTATTGATAACCCATGGGTGAAATGGACTCTTAAAATATGGAAAACTATTATAAAAGAATATAAACTAGAGGGAGATATTGCAATTCTTAAATAGTGTGCATATGACTTGGATTTTACGTCAAATAAACTGGATGCTAGATTTAAGGACTGGACAGCTAAAGGAATAACAGTTCTTTGCAATATAATGAAAGAAGGAACACTGTTCAGTTTTGACATGCTTAAAGAGAAACACCCATTAGAAAAACAAGACTTTTATCGGTATTTACAGATGCAACAGTATGTTAGTAGGAGGGTTAAAAATGTAACCAAGGCAAGTACATATTTGACAAAGCTATTTAGAAAAGCATATAATTCAGATAATGGTAGTAGAATCATTTCAAGTGTTTATAAAGGTTTGTCAAATCTTAAAACACATTCAACTTCATACATTAAAACAAAATAGGAGAAGGAAGGAGGGATAATTATATCTGAGGAAGAATGGACAATAATATGGAGGTATCAATGGAAGTGTACCAGTTCACAGAAATGGAGGGAGTTTGGATGGAAAAACTTTATTACTCTCTCTCCGAAATCCCATTATGATAGTAACCTCCCTGTTAGTTGGAGAAATTGTGGAAATCAAAATGCAAACCATTATCATATTTTCTGGGATTGCCCCGTTAGCAAAGACTATTGGAGTGGGATACACAATGCCTTACAAGACATCTTTAAATGTGAAATACCCTGAGAAAGTAAGACCATATATTTCGGGTATATACCTCAAGAGCAGTTGAAAAGAGATAAATATTTAACGAATATACTGCTGGTGGCTGGTAAAAAGACTCTTGGCAGGAAATGGTTATCACAGGAGAGCCCAACTTTAAATGCATGGATGGAAATTACAATGGACATTTACAAAATAGAGAAGATAACAGCATCTGTTAATCATAAGTTGGAACAATTTGATTCATACTGGGAAAAATGGTTTAACTACATAACACCTCATAGGCCTGATTTTATTCTCAAAAATCAATGAATATGTTGTTAAAAAAAGATCTCTCCCTACTTGTACATAGTTTTCTCCTTTTGCTTGTTCTTTCTTTCCTCTCTTTTCTATAAGTGTATACCTCAGATAAATATTATGTGGAGATTTGTGGCAAATATGAATATATAATATATATGTACAGTGTCTGAAATACATCTTATGGAAATGTTTGTTTGATGATGAACTTCAGTAAAAATAGATTACAAAAAAAAATTAAATCCAATGGTATTTGGTTGACTAAATTTAAAATCAACCTTCAGGTTCCAGGGTGTCCTTTGTGGTGGTAAAATACTGCTGCAATTCTGAAGAAGGCACGTCAGAAGCTACATTTGATTAAGAGTTTGAGGAGATCTAAAGATTCTTGCCAATTTCTATGGATGTATGGTGAGGAGCATTCTAAGTAGTTGCATCACAAACTGGTTTGGAAGCATCAATTCACAAGATCAGAAAAATCAGAAGAGGGTTAAAAACTCAGCCATAAGTCTATAAGATATAGGAGCAGAATTAGGCCATTCAGCCCATCGAGTATGCTCCACCATTCCGTCATGGCTGATCCCAGATCCAACTCAACACCTGCCTTCTCGCCATATCCTTTGATGCCCTGACTGATCAGGAAATGATCAACTTCCGCCTTAAATATATGATGAAACTTGGTCTCCACTGTGGTCTGTGGCAGAGCATTCCATAGATTTACTACCCGTTGGCTAAAAGAGTTCCTGCTTTGAGGCTATGTGCTCTAGTTCTGGATACATCCAATATAGGATACATCCTCAGCACATCCACCCTACCTAGTCCTTTCAACATCCAGAAGGCTTAAATAAGATCCCTTGCATTCTTCTAAATTCCAGTGAGTACAGGCCCAAAGCTGCCAAATGCTCCTCATATGTTAACCCTTTCATTCCCAGAATCAACTGCTGGACTCTCTCCATTGACAACACATCCTTTCTGAGATACGGGGCCCGAAACTGTTGACAATACTCCAAGTGTGGCCTGACTAGTGTCTTATAAAGGCTCAGCATTATCTCCTTGCTTTTATATTCTATTCCCCGTAAAATAAATGCCAACATTTATTGTTTGCCTTCTTTATCATAGACTCAACCTGTAAATTAACTTTCTGGGAATCTTGCACGAGGACTCCTAAGTCCCTCTGCACTTTTGATGTTTGGAATTTCTCCCCAGTTAGATAATAGTCAGCAATGTTGTTCCTTTTACCAAAACATATTATTGTGGCGACTACATTATCATATATTTCCCAATAGTTTGTTCCATCTGCCACTTTTTTTGCCAATTCTTTCAATTTGTCGAAGTTCTGCTGCAATCACATTGCTTCCTCAGCACTAACTATTCCTCCATAGTCATAGTCATAGTCATACTTTATTGATCCCGGGGAAAATTGGTTAAATTTCCACATAAAAGCCAAAGAGAGGGTATATAATAGAGAACATATTTTTGGGAATTTAGATCACTGGGAAGCGTTTAAAAAACAACAGAAGGCAACTATACAGTCATTGAGAAGGTTATGATAGAATATGAAAGTAAGCCAACCAATAACCAAAAGATACCAAAAGTTTCTTCAGATACATAAAGTAAAAAAGAAAGATGAGTGAGGATATTGAACCCCTGGAAAACAACGCTGAAGAGGCAGTAATAGGGGGCAATGAAATGGCTGATGAACTGAATAATTACTTGGCATCAGTCTTCACTGCAGAAGACACTAGCAGTATGGTGGAATTTCCAGGTGTGAGGGGTTATGAAGTGTGTGAAGTTACCATAACTAGGGAGAAGGTTCCAGGGAAGTTGAAAGGTCCAAAGGTAGATAAGTCACCTGAACCAGATGTGTTCACCCCAGGGTTCTGAAAGGGGTGACTGAAGAGATTGTGGAGGTATTAGTAATGATCTTACAAGAGTCGCTGGATTCCGACTTGGTTTCAGAAGAGTGAAAATTGCAAATGTGACTCCATGCTTCAAGAAGTGAGAGAGGCAGGAGAAAGGAAAGTATAGGCCAGTTAGTCTGACCTCAGTGGTTGCGAAGATGTTGGAGTGGATTGTTAAGGATGTGGTACTTGGAGACAGATGCTAAAATGGGCCATAAACAGCATGATTTCCTCAAAGAAAACCTTGCCTGACAAATTGGTTGGAATTCTTTGAAGAAATTACAAGCAGGATAGAGAAAAGAGAATTGGTTGATCCAATTACTTGGATTTTCAGAAGCCCTTTGACAAGGTGCCATACATGAAGCTGCTTAACAAGCTATGAGCTCATGGTATTACAGGAGAGATTCTAGCATGGATACAACAGTGTCGAATTGGCAGGAGGCAAGGAGTGGGAATGAAAGAAGCCTTTTTTGGTTGGCTGCTGGTGAATCGCTGTTTTCCACAGGGATCTGTGTTGGGACTTATTCTTTTTACGTTATATGTCAATGATTTAAATAATGGGATTGATGGCTTTGTTGCAAAGTTTTCAGATGATACAAAGATAGGTTGAGGTGCAAGTAGTTTTGAAGAAGTAGAGAGACTACAGAAGGACTTAAGCAGATTAGGTGGATAGGCAATGAAGGGGCAGATGGAATACAGTGTCAGGAAGTATATGGTCATGCTCATACACTCTGGTAGAAGTAATCATGACCCTCTGCCTTCCGCAGGCAAGCCAAGGAACACTTAAGAGACAATGATCATAACATTGAGCAATTCTGACTAGTGGTGTCCCACAAGGATCTGTTCTGGAACCTCTACTTTTCGTGATTTGTATTGATGACCTGGATATGGGGCTAGAAGTGTGGGTTGGCAAGTTTGCAGACGACACAAAGGTTGGTGGTGTTGCAGATAGTGTAGAGGATTGTCGAAGATTGCAGAGAGACATTGATAGGATGCAGAAGTGGGCTGAGAACTGACAGATGGAGATCAACCCGGAGAAGTGTGAGGTGGTACACTTTGGAAGGACAAACTCCAAGGCAGAGTACAAAGGAAATGGCAGGATACTTGGTAGTGTGGAGGAGTAGAAGGATCTGGGGGTACATGTCCACAGATCCCTGAAAGTTGCCTCACAGGTGGATAGAAACATAGAAACATAGAAAATAGGTGCAGGAGTAGGCCATTCGGCCCTTTGAGCCTGCACCACCATTCAGTATGATCATGGCTGATCATCCAACTCAGAACCCTGTACCAGCCTTCCCTCCATACCCCCTGATCCCTTTAGCCACAAGGGCCATATCTAACTCCCTCTTAAATATAGCCAATGAACTGGCCTCAACTGTTTCCTGTGGCAGACGATTCCACAGATGCACCACTCTCTGTGTGAAGAAGTTTTTCCTAATCTCAGTCTTAAAAGGCTTCCCCTTTATCCTCAAACTGTGACCCTTTGTTCTGGACTTCCCCAACATTGGGAACAATCTTCCTGCATCTAGCCTGTCCAATCCCTTTAGGATTTTATACGTTTCAATCAAATCCCCCCTCAATCTTCTAAATTCCAACGAGTATAAGCCTAGTTCATCCAGTCTTTCATCATATGAAAGTCCTGCCATTCCAGGAATCTATCTGGTGAACCTTCTTTGTACTCCCTCTATGGCAAGGATGTCTTTCCTCAGATTAGGGGACCAAAACTGCACACAATACTCCAGGTGTGGTCTCACCAAGG
The DNA here is from genome assembly GCF_963921235.1 of Mobula hypostoma. Classification (NCBI taxonomy): domain Eukaryota; kingdom Metazoa; phylum Chordata; class Chondrichthyes; order Myliobatiformes; family Myliobatidae; genus Mobula; species Mobula hypostoma. The sequence goes on from NC_086104.1 coordinate 7,192,636, forward strand.
CCTTATACAACTGCAGTAGTACCTCCCTGCTCCTGTACTCGAATCCTCTTGCTATAAATGCCAGCATATCATTCGCTTTTTTCACCGCATGCCCACTTTCAATGACTGGTGTATAATGACACCCAGGTCTCGTTGCACCTCCCCTTTTCCTAATCGGCCACCATTCAGATAATAATCTGTTTTCCTGTTTTTGCCACCAAAGTGGATAACTTCACATTTATCCACATTAAATTGCATCTGCCATGAATTTGCCCACTCACCTAACCTATCCAAGTCACCCTGCATCCTCTTAGCATCCTCCTCACAGCTAACACTGCCGCCCAGCTTCGTGTCATCCGCAAACTTGGAGATGCTGCATTTAATTCCCTCATCCAAGTCATTAATATATATTGTAAATAACTGGGGTCCCAGCACTGAGCCTTGCGGTACCCCACTAGTCACTGCCTGCCATTCTGAAAAGGTCCCGTTTATTCCCACTCTTTGCTTCCTGTCTGCCAACCAATTCTCTATCCACATCAATGCCTTACCCCCAATACCGTGTGCTTTAAGTTTGCACACTAATCTCCTGTGTGGGACCTTGTCAAAAGCCTTTTGAAAATCCAAATATACCACATCCACTGGTTCTCCCCTATCCACTCTACTAGTTACATCCTCAAAAAATTCTATGAGATTTGTCAGACATGATTTTCCTTTCACAAATCCATGCTGACTTTATCCGATGATTTCACCGCTTTCCAAATGTGCTGTTATCACGTCTTTGATAACTGACTCCAGCAGTTTCCCCACCACCAATGTTAGGCTAACCGGTCTATAATTCCCTGGTTTCTCTCTCCCTCCTTTTTTAAAAAGTGGGGTTACATTAGCCACCCTCCAATCCTCAGGAACTAGTCCAGAATCTAAAAAGTTTTGAAAAATGATCACTAATGCATCCACTATTTCTTGGGCTACTTCCTTAATGTAGTTAAGAAAGCTTATGGGGTGTTAGCTTTCATAAGTCGAGGGATAGAATTTAAGAGTCACGATGCAATGATGCAGCTCTATAAAACTCTGGTTAGGCCACTCTTGCAGTACTGTGTCCAGTTCTGGTCTCCTCACTATAGGAAGGATGTGGAAGCATTGGAAAGGGTACAGAGGAGATTTACCAGAATGCCGCCTGGTTTAGAGAGTATGCATTATGATCAGAGATTAAGGGAGCTAGAGCTTTACTCTTTGGAGAGAAGGAGAATGAGAGGAGAGATGATAGAGGTGTACAAGATAATCAGAGGAATAGATGGAGTGGATAGTCAGCGCCTCTTCCCCAGGGCACCACTGCTCAATACAAGAGGACATGGCTTTAAGGGAAGGGGTGGGAAGTTCAAGAGGGATATTAGAGGAAGGTTTTTTACTCAGAGAGTGGTTGATGCGTGGAATGCACTGCCTGAGTCAGTGGTGGAGGCAGATACACTTGTGAATAGTAATGGGGACAAAGGAATGGCAGAGGAACTTACTATTATCTGATAGTCTGCACCGTGGATGACTCCAGCAGTATGTCAGAAATTCATGAGTGTCAGAGGACAGAAGTGAGTGTTGCTCCTATTGCAATGGAGAAGGTGCTTGGGAAGTTGAAAGGTCTGAAGGTACATAAATCACCTTTGCCTTGAAACCTTTTGAATATTGAAAGGCCTATATAGAGTGCAAATGGGGGAGTTTAGGACCAGAGGGCACAACCTCAGAATAGAAGGATTTCCTTTTAGAACAAAGGTGAAGTGGAATTTTTCTGGCCACGGGCTGGTGAATTAATAACCGCAGATGGCTATAGAGGTCATGTCACTGGGTATATTTAAAACGTAGGTTGTTAGGTTCTTCATTAGGAAGGGCATCAAAAGTTGCAGGAATAAGGCAGGTAAATGGGGTTGAGAGTTATAACAACTCAGCAATGGTAATATGGCAGAGCAATATCGACGAGTTGAATAGCCTAATTCTTCTCCGATATCTTATAGTCTTCTTCTCTATTGTACATGTAACCAGCAATACCACCACAGTCCCTGAACCCTGTGGTGCAACCTCTTACCTCCCTGTGTTTGCTTTTAGCTTTGCCAGGTATCTCATGACGGCTTCCCTGCTGAGAATTTCACTGAGATTACTGGTGAAAAGGCCATCACTGTGTCGCGTTGATGGACTGTAAGGAACAAAGATATAAATGAATAGAACTTGGTGATTCTGGATTAGGTGTTACTTAATGAATCAAATTTGAGTAGGGGGATTAGGGTAAACATACATAGAACATAGAATAGTACAGCACAGTACAGGCCCCTCGGCCCACAATGTTGTGCCAACCCTCAAACCCTGCCTCCCATATAACCCCCCACCTTAAATTCCTCCATATACCTGTTATACCTGTCTTGTAGTCTCTTAAACTTCACGAGTGTATCTGCCTCCGCCACTGACTCAGGCAGTGCATTCCACGCACCAACCACTCTCTGAGTGAAAAAGCTTCCTCTAATATCCCCCTTGAACTTCCCACCCCTTCCCTTAAAGCCATGTCCTCTTGTATTGAGCAGAGGTGCCCTGGGGAAGAGGCGCTGACTATCCACTCTATCTATTCCTCTTAATATCTTGTACACCTCTATCATCTCTCCTCTCATCCTCCTTCTCTCCAAAGAGTAAAGCTCTAGCTCCCTTAATCTCTGTTCATAATGCATACTCTGTAAACCGGGCGGCATCTTGGTAAATCTCCTCTGTACCCTTTCCAATGCTTCCACATCCTTCCTATAGTGAGGAGACCAGAGCTGGACACAGTACTCCAAGAGTGGCCTAACCAGAGTTTTACAGAGCTGCATCATTGCATCTCATCTCTTAAACTCTATCCCTCGACTTATGAAAGCTAACACCCCATAAACTTTCTTAACTACCCTATCCACCTGTGAGGCAACTTTCAAGGATCTGTGGACATATACCCCCAGATCCCTCTGCTCCTCCACACTACAAAGTATCCTGCCATTTACTTTGTACTCTGCCTTGGAGTTTGTCCTTCCAAAGTGCACCACCTCACACTTCTCCGGGTTGAACTCCATCTGCCACTTCTCAGCCTAATTCTGCATCCTATCAGTGTCTCTCTGCAATCTTCAACAATCCTCTACACTATCTACAACACCACCAACCTTTTTGTCATCTGCAAACTTGCCAACCCACTCCTCTACCCCCACATCCAGGTCGTTAGTACAAATCACGAAAAGTAGAGGTTCCAGAACAGATCCTTGTGGGACACCACTCGTCAGAATCCTCCAATCTAAATGTACTCCCTCCAACACGGCCCTCTGCCTTCTGCAGGCAAGCTAAGGAACACTTAGGAGACAATGATCATAACATGATACAATTCCCCCTGCAATTAGAGGGAGAAGATAAATTCATGTGTATCAGTATTACAATGAAATAAAGGGAATTTCAGATGTATGAGAGAAGATCTGGCCAAAGTTGATTGGAAGGGGATACGAGCAGGGATGATGGCAGAATAACAATGGCTGGAGTTTCTGGAGACAATTTGGAAGGTGCAGGATTGATACATTGCACCGATGAAGAAATATTCTGAAGGGGGAAATGAAGCAACCATGGCTGACAAGGGAATTCAAAGACTGCATATAAGCAAAACAGAGAGCATGTAATGCAGCAAAAATCAATGGGAACTTAGAGGATTGGGAAGCTGATACAAACCAACCGAAGGCAACTACAAAGCCATAAGGACAGGAAAGATGAAATAGGAAGGGAAGATAGCCAATAATATAACAGAGGATATGAAAAGATTTTTCAAGTATAAAAATAGCAAAAGAGAGTCGAGAATGGAAATCAGACCACTGGAAAATGATGCTGGAGAGGTAGCAATGGGGGACAAAGGAATGGCAGAGGAACTTACTATTATCTGACAGTCTGCACCGTGGATGACTCCAGCAGTATGTCAGAAATTCATGAGTGTCAGAGGACAGATGTGAGTGTTGCTCCTATTGCAATGGAGAAGGTGCTTGGGAAGTTGAAAGGTCTGAAGGTACATAAATCACCTTTGCATTGAAACCTTTTGAATATTGAAAGGCTTATATAGAGTGGAAGTGGGGGAGTTTAGGACCAGAGGGCACAACCTCAGAATAGAAGGATTTCCTTTTAGAACAAAGGTGAAGTGGAATTTCTTTGGCCATGGGCTGGTGAATTAATAACCGCAGATGGCTATAGAGGTCATGTCACTGGGTATATTTAAAACGTGGGTTGTTAGGTTCTTCATCAGGAAGGGCATCAAAAGTTGTAGGAATAAGGCAGGTAAATGGGGTTGAGAGTTATAACAACTCAGCAATGGTAATATGGCAGAGCAATATCGACGAGTTGAATAGCCTAATTCTTCTCCGATATCTTATAGTCTTCTCTATTGTACATGTAACCAGCAATACCACCACAGTCCCTGAACCCTGTGGTGCAACCTCTTACCTCCCTGTGTTTGCTTTTAGCTTTGCCAGGTATCTTCTGGCGGCTTCCCTGCTGAGAATTTCACTGAGACTGCTGGTGAAAAGGCCATCACTGTGTCGCGTTGATGGACTGTAAGGAACAAAGATATAAATGAATAGAACTTGGTGATTCTGGATTAGGTGTTATGTAATGAATCAAATTTGAGCAGGGGGCTTAAGGTAAACATACATAGAACATAGAATAGTACAGCACAGTACAGGCCCCTCGGCCCACAATGTTGTGCTGACCCTCAAACCCTGCCTCCCATATAACGCCCCACCTTAAATTCCTCCATATACCTGTTATAGCTGTCTTGTAGTCTCTTAAACTTCACAAGTGTATCTGCTTCCACCACTGACTCAGGCAGTGCATTCCACGCACCAACCACTCCCCGAGTAAAAAAGCTTCCTCTAATATCCCCCTTGAACCTCCCACCTCTTCCCTTAAAGCCATGTCCTCTTGTATTGAGCAGAGGTGCCCTGGGGAAGAGGCGCTGACTATCCACTCTATCTATTCCTCTTATTATCTTGTACACCTCTATCATCTCTCCTCTCATCCTCCTTCTCTCCAAAGAGTAAAGCTCTAGCTCCCTTAATCTCTGTTCATAATGCATACTCTGTAAACCGGGCGGCATCTTGGTAAATCTCCTCTGTACCCTTTCCAATGCTTCCACATCCTTCCTATAGTGAGGAGACCAGAACTGGACACAGTACTCCAAGAGTGGCCTAACCAGAGTTTTACGGAGCTGCATCATTGCATCTCATCTCTTAAACTCTATCCCTCGACTTATGAAAGCTAACACCCCATAAACTTTCTTAACTACCCTATCCACCTGTGAGGCAACTTTCAGGGATCTGTGGACATATACCCCCAGATCCCTCTGCTCCTCCACACTACAAAGTATCCTGCCATTTACTTTGTACTCTGCCTTGGAGTTTGTCCTTCCAAAGTGCACCACCTCACACTTCTCCGGGTTGAACTCCATCTACCACTTCTCAGCCCAATTCTGCATCCTATCAGTGTCTCTCTGCAATCTTCAACAATCCTCTACACTATCTACAACACCACCAACCTTTGTGTCGTCTGCAAACTTGCCAACCCACTCTTCTACCCCCACATCCAGGTCGTTAATACAAATCACGAAAAGTAGAGGTTCCAGAACAGATCCTTGTGGGACACCACTCGTCAGAATCCTCCAATCTGAATGTACCCCCTCCAACACGGCCCTCTGCCTTCTGCAGGCAAGCTAAGGAACACTTAGGATACAATGATCATAACATGATACAATTCCCCCTGAAATTAGAGGGAGAAGATAAATTCATATGTATCAGTATTACAATGAAATAAAGGGAATTTCAGATGTATGAGAGAAGATCTGGCCAAAGTTGATTGGAAGGGGATACTAGCAGGGATGATGGCAGAATAACAATGGCTGGAGTTTCTGGAGACAATTTGGAAGGTGCAGGATTGATACATTGCACCGATGAAGAAATATTCTGAAGGGGGAAATGAAGCAACCATGGCTGACAAGGGAATTCAAAGACTGCATATAAGCAAAACAGAGAGCATGTAATGCAGCAAAAATCAATGGGAACTTAGAGGACTGGGACGCTGATACAAACCAACAGAAGGCAACTACAAAGCCATAAGGACAGGAAAGATGAAATAGGAAGGGAAGATAGCCAATAATATAACAGAGGATATGAAAAGATTTTTCAAGTATAAAAATAGCAAAAGAGAGTCGAGAATGGAAATCAGACCACTGGAAAATGATGCTGGAGAGGTAATAATGGGGGACAAAGGAATGGCAGAGGAACTTACTATTATCTGACAGTCTGCACCGTGGATGACTCCAGCAGTATGTCAGAAATTCATGAGTGTCAGAGGACAGAAGTGAGTGTTGCTCCTATTGCAATGGAGAAGGTGCTTGGGAAGTTGAAAGGTCTGAAGGTACATAAATCAGCATTGAAACCTTTTGAATATTGAAAGGCCTATATAGAGTGGAAGTGGGGGAGTTTAGGACCAGAGGGCACAACCTCAGAATAGAAGGATTTCCTTTTAGAACAAAGGTGAAGTGGAATTTCTTTGGCCACGGGCTGGTGAATTAATAACCGCAGATGGCTATAGAGGTCATGTCACTGGGTATATTTAAAACGTGGGTTGTTAGGTTCTTCATCAGGAAGGGCATCAAAAGTTGCAGGAATAAGGCAGGTAAATGGGGTTGAGAGTTATAACAACTCAGCAATGGTAATATGGCAGAGCAATATCGACGAGTTGAATAGCCTAATTCTTCTCCGATATCTTATAGTCTTCTTCTCTATTGTACATGTAACCAGCAATACCACCACAGTCCCTGAACCCTGTGGTGCAACCTCTTACCTCCCTGTGTTTGCTTTTAGCTTTGCCAGGTATCTTCTGGCGGCTTCCCTGCTGAGAATTTCACTGAGACTGCTGGTGAAAAGGCCATCACTGTGTCGCGTTGATGGACTGTAAGGAACAAAGATATAAATGAATAGAACTTGGTGATTCTGGATTAGGTGTTATGTAATGAATCAAATTTGAGCAGGGGGCTTAAGGTAAACATACATAGAACATAGAATAGTACAGCACAGTACAGGCCCCTCGGCCCACAATGTTGTGCTGACCCTCAAACCCTGCCTCCCATATAGCGCCCCACCTTAAATTCCTCCATATACCTGTTATAGCTGTCTTGTAGTCTCTTAAACTTCACAAGTGTATCTGCTTCCACCACTGACTCAGGCAGTGCATTCCATGCACCAACCACTCTCTGAGTAAAAAAGCTTCCTCTAATATCCCCCTTGAACCTCCCACCTCTTCCCTTAAAGCCATGTCCTCTTGTATTGAGCAGAGGTGCCCTGGGGAAGAGGCGCTGACTATCCACTCTATCTATTCCTCTTATTATCTTGTACACCTCTATCATCTCTCCTCTCATCCTCCTTCTCTCCAAAGAGTAAAGCTCTAGCTCCCTTAATCTCTGTTCATAATGCATACTCTGTAAACCGGGCGGCATCTTGGTAAATCTCCTCTGTACCCTTTCCAATGCTTCCACATCCTTCCTATAGTGAGGAGACCAGAACTGGACACAGTACTCCAAGAGTGGCCTAACCAGAGTTTTACAGAGCTGCATCATTGCATCTCATCTCTTAAACTCTATCCCTCGACTTATGAAAGCTAACACCCCATAAACTTTCTTAACTACCCTATCCACCTGTGAGGCAACTTTCAGGGATCTGTGGACATATACCCCCAGATCCCTCTGCTCCTCCACACTACCAAGTATCCTGCCATTTACTTTGTACTCTGCCTTGGAGTTTGTCCTTCCAAAGTGCACCACCTCACACTTCTCCGGGTTGAACTCCATCTACCACTTCTCAGCCCAATTCTGCATCCTATCAGTGTTTCTCTGCAATCTTCAACAATCCTCTACACTATCTACAACACCACCAACCTTTGTGTCATCTGCAAACTTGCCAACCCACTCTTCTACCCCCACATCCAGGTCGTTAATACAAATCACGAAAAGTAGAGGTTCCAGAACAGATCCTTGTGGGACACCACTCGTCAGAATCCTCCAATCTGAATGTACTCCCTCCAACACGGCCCTCTTCCTTCTGCAGGCAAGCTAAGGAACACTTAGGAGACAATGATCATAACATGATACAATTCCCCCTGAAATTAGAGGGAGAAGATAAATTCATATGTATCAGTATTACAATGAAATAAAGGGAATTTCAGATGTATGAGAGAAGATCTGGCCAAAGTTGATTGGAAGGGGATACGAGTAGGGATGATGGCAGAATAACAATGGCTGGAGTTTCTGGAGACAATTTGGAAGGTGCAGGATTGATACGTGGAACAGATGAAGAAATATTCTGAAGGGGGAAATGAAGCAACCATGGCTGACAAGGGAATTCAAAGACTGCATATAAGCAAAACAGAGAGCATGTAATGCAGCAAAAATCAATGGGAACTTAGAGGATTGGGAAGCTGATACAAACCAACCGAAGGCAACTACAAAGCCATAAGGACAGGAAAGATGAAATAGGAAGGGAAGATAGCCAATAATATAACAGAGGATATGAAAAGATTTTTCAAGTATAAAAATAGCAAAAGAGATTCCAGAATGGAAATCAGACCACAGGAAAATGATGCTGGAGAGGTAGTAATGGGGGACAAAGAAATGGCAGAGGAACTTACTATTATCTGACAGTCTGCACCGTGGATGACTCCAGCAGTATGTCAGAAATTCATGAGTGTCAGAGGGCAGAAGTGAGTGTTGTTCCTATTGCAGTGCAGAAGATGCTTGGGAAGATGAAAGGTCTGAAGGTACATAAATCACCTAGATCAGACGGACTACACCCTAGTGTTCTGAATGAGGCAGCAGAAGAGATTGTTGAGACATTAGACATGATCTTTCAAGAATCACTAGATTCTGGAATGGTTCTGGATGACTGGACAATTGCAAACGTCATTCCACTCTTCAAGAAGGGAGAGAGGCAGAAGAAATGAAACTGTGGGCCAGTTAGTCTGATCTCATTGTTTGAGAAGGTTGTTAGAGTGCTTTATTAAAGGTGAAGTTTTCAAGTACGTGAGGCACATGATAAAATAGGCCATGGTCAGCAAGTTTTCTGCAGGAGAATTCTTGTCTGAAAAAACTGTTGAAATTCTTTGAGGAAGTAACAGAGAGATGGACAACGGAGAATCAGTGGATGTTGTTTACTTTTATCATTAAAAGGCCTTTGAGAAGTTGACACACATGAGGAAAGAAATGAGCCCATGGTATTACAGGAAATGTACTAGATGTATTAAAGACAGCTGACTGGTGGGAGGCAAAAAGTGAGAATAAAGGGGGCCATTTCTAGTTGACTGCTGCTGACTAGTGGTGTTCCGCAGGGTCAGTGTTGGAACCACTTCTTTTCACATTTTATGTGAATATTTTTATGACGGAATTGATGACATTGTGGCCAAGTTTGCAGAAGGTGGAGGGGCAAGTAGTGTTGAGGAAGCAGAGAGTGCAGAAGGACCTATAGATATTGGGAGAACGAACAAAGAAGTGGCAGATGGAATATAGTGCGGGGAGTAAGGCCATGCACTTTGATGGAAGGAATAAAGTCATTGATTACACTCTGAATGGGCAGAACATTCAAAAGTCAGTAGTGCAAAGAATTATTGGAGTCTTGTGCAGGATTCCCTAAAAGTCAACTTGCAGGTTGAGTTAGTGTTAAGGAAGGCATATGCAGTGTTAGCATTTATTTTGAGGGCAGGAATGTAAGAGGAAGGATGTGATGCTGAGGCTTTATAAAGCATTGCTCAGGACGTGCTTGGAGTATAGTGAGCAGTTTTGAGTCCCTTATCTGAGAAAAGATGTGTTGGTATTGGACAGCGTTCAGAGGAGGTTCACAAGAATGATTCTGGGAATGAATGGATTAATATATGAGTGTTTGATGGCTCTGGGCCTATACTCACCTGAGTTTGGAATAATGAGTGAAGATATCATTAAGACGTATTGAATATTGGGAGGTCCAGATAGAGTGGATATGGAAAGGATGTTTCCTGTAGGGAAACATATACAGACACAGACACCCCTTCTCTCTCTCTCTCTCTCTCTCTCTCTCTCACACACACACACACACACACACACACACAGACACACAGACACATTCCCTATCTCTGGCCCACACACTCCCCCTATTTCCTATACCTCACTCACTGTCTCTCCGTCTCAGACACACACGCTCTCTGGCAAACTTTCCACACACACACACACACACACACACAGACCACACACTTCAAGAGCACTCGTATATAAAAGCAAGAATGTAATGTTGACGCTTTATAAAGCACTGGCGATGCCTCACTTGGAATATTGTGAGCAGTTTTTGGCCCCTTACCTTTGAAAGGATGTGCTGAAACAGGAGAGGGTTCAAAGCTGGTTCACAAATATGCTTGCAGAATTGAACGGCTTGTCATATGAAGAGCATTTGATGGCTCTGGGTCTGTATTCAATAGGAGCAGCCTCGATGGGCTAAATGGGCTTGTTCTGCTCCTACACCTTATAGTCTTATCCTTCTGACTCTATTTTGGGAAAGCATGCCAACTGTACTAGACTCGGCTGACAATTTTTGGATGTCTGTAATGGGTTTTGCAGACAGAATGTGCAATCGAACCTCTGGCTGCACAGAGCATAATAGAGAACAAAATGACAAGAAGCAGCAGTCGGTCATCTACCCATCGCAGCTGCTTCACCATTTTATAAGATTATGGCTAAACTGACCATGCTTTCAGTACACCTACCTACCTTTTTCCTATACCCTCAATTCCACTGCTGTAAAAAAAAATCTATCGAAGCATGTCTTAAGCATTGTAAATTTAATAAGGTAACCTTTACTGCTACACTGGGCAGAGAACTCCACTGAGTCTCTTCTCTTTGGCAGTGTCCAGTTCTGGTCACCTCAGCTCACTATAGGAAGGATGTGGAAGCATTGGAAAGAGTACAGAGGAGATTTACCAGGATGCTGTCTGGTTTAGAAAGTATGCATTATGATCAGAGATTAAGGGAGCTAGAGCTTTACTCTTTGGAGAGAAGGAGGATGAGAGGAGACATGATAGAGGTGTACAAGATAATAAGAGGAATAGATAGAGTGGATAGCCAGCGCCTCTTCCCCAGGGCACCACTGCTCAATACAAGAGGACATGGCTTTAAGGTAAGGGGTGGGAAGTTCAAGGGGGATATTAGAGGAAGGTTTTTTACTCAGAGAGTGGTTGGTGCGTGGAATGCACTGCCTGAGTCAGTGGCGTAGGCAGATACACTCGTGAAGTTTAAGAGACTACAAGACAGGTATAACAGGTATATGGAGGAATTTAAGGTGGGGGGTTATATGGGAGGCAGGGTTTGAGGGTCGGCACAACGTTGTGGGCCGAGGGGCCTGTACTGTGCTGTACTATTCTATGTTCTATGTATGTTTACCTTAAGCCCCCTACTCAAATTTGATTCATTACATAACACCTAATCCAGAATCACCAAGTTCTATTCATTTATATCTTTGTTCCTTACAGTCCATCAACGCGACACAGTGATGGCCTTTTCACCAGCAGTCTCAGTGAAATTCTCAGCAGGGAAGCCGCCAGAAGATACCTGAAAAAGCTAAAAGCAAACACAGGGAGGTAAGAGGTTGCACTGCAGGGTTCAGGGATTGTGGTGGTATTGCTGGTTACATGTACAATAGAGAAGAAGACTATAAGATATCAGAGAAGAATTAGGCTATTCAACTCGTCAAGTTTGCTCTGCCATATTACCATTCCTGAGTTGTTATAACTCTCAACCCCACTTACCTGCCTTATTCCTGCAACTTTTGATGCCCTTCCTGATGAAGAACCTAACAACCCACATTTTAAATATACCCAGTGACATGACCTCTATAGCCATCCGCGGTTATTAATTCACCAGCCCGTGGCCAAAAAAATTCCACTTCACCTTTGTTCTAAAAGGAAATCCTTCTATTCTGAGGTTGTGCCCTCTGGTCCTAGACTCCCCCACTTCCACTCTATATAGGCCTTTCAATATTCAAAAGGTTTCAATGAAAAGGTGATTTATGTACCTTCAGACCTTTCAACTTCCCAAGCACCTTCTCCATTGCAATAGGAGCAACACTCACTTCTGTCCTCTGACACTCATGAATTTCTGACATACTGCTGGAGTCATCCACGGTGCAGACTGTCAGATAATAGTAAGTTCCTCTGCCATTCCTTTGTCCCCCATTACTACCTCTCCAGCATCATTTTCCAGTGGTCTGATTTCCATTCTCGACTCTCTTTTGCTATTTTTATACTTGAAAAATCTTTTCATATCCTCTGTTATATTATTGGCTATCTTCCCTTCCTATTTCATCTTTCCTGTCCTTATGGCTTTGTAGTTGCCTTCTGTTGGTTTGTATCAGCTTCCCAATCCTCTAATTTCCCACTGATTTTTGCTGCATTACATGCTCTCTGTTTTGCTTATATGCAGTCTTTGACTTCCCTTGTCAGCCATGGTTGTTTCATCCCCCCTTCAGAATATTTCTTCATCTGTTCAATGTATCTATCCTGCACCTTCCAAATTGTCTCCAGAAACTCCAGCCATTGTTATTCTGCCATCATCCCTGCTAGTATCCCCTTCCAATCAACTTTGGCCAGATCTTCTCTCATACATCTGAAATTCCCTTTATTTCATTGTAATACTGATACATATGAATTTATCTTCTCCCTCTAATTTCAGGGGGAATTGTATCATGTTATGATCATTGTCTCCTAAGTGTTCCTTAGCTTGCCTGCAGAAGGCAGAGGGCCGTGTTGGAGGGAGTACATTCAGATTGGAGGATTCTGACGAGTGGTGTCCCACAAGGATCTGTTCTGGAACCTCTACTTTTCGTGATTTGTATTAACGACCTGGATGTGGGGGTAGAAGAGTGGGTTGGCAAGTTTGCAGATGACACAAAGGTTGGTGGTGTTGTAGATAGTTTAGAGGGTTGTTGAAGATTGCAGAGAAACACTGATAGGATGCAGAAGTGGGCTGAAAAGTGGCAGATGGAGTTCAACCCAGAGAAGTGTGAGGTGGTACACTTTGGAAGGACAAATTCCAAGGCAGAGTACAAAGTAAATGGCAGGATACTTGGTAGTGTGGAGGAGCAGAGGGATCTCGGGGTACATGTCCACAGATCCCTGAGAGTTGCCTCACAGGTGGATAGGCTAGTTAAGAAAGCTTATGGGGTGTTAGCTTTCATAAGTCGAGGGATAGAGTTTAAGAGTCGCAATGTAATGATGCAGCTCTATAGAACTCAGGTTAGGCCACACTTGGAGTACTGTGTCCAGTTCTGGTGGCCTCACTATAGGAAGGATGTGGAAGCATTGGAAAGAGTACAGAGGAGATTTACCAGGATGCTGCCTGGTTTAGAAAGTATGCATTATGATCAGAGATTAAGGGAGCTAGGGCTTTACTCTTTGGAGAGAAGGGGGTGAGAGGAGACATGATAGAGGTGTACAAGATAATAAGAGGAATAAATAGAGTGGATAGCCAGCCCCTCTTCCCCGGGGCACCACTGCTCAATACAAGAGGACATAGATTTAAGGTAAGGAGTGGGAAGTTCAAGGGGGATATTAGAGGAAGATTTTTTACTCAGAGAGTGGTTGGTGCGTGGAATGCACTGCCTGAGTCAGTGGTGGAGGCAGATACACTCGTGAAGTTTAAGAGACTACAAGACAGGTATAACAGGTATATGGAGGAATTTAAGGTGGGGCGTTATATGGGAGGCAGGGTTTGAGGGTCGGCACAACGTTGTGGGCCGAGGGGCCTGTACTGTGCTGTACTATTCTATGTTCTATGTATGTTTACCTTAAGCCCCCTACTCAAATTTGATTCATTACATAACACCTAATCCAGAATCACCAAGTTCTATTCATTTATATCTTTGTTCCTTACAGTCCATCAACGCGACACAGTGATGGCCTTTTCACCAGCAGTCTCAGTGAAATTCTCAGCAGGGAAGCCGCCAGAAGATACCTGAAAAAGCTAAAAGCAAACACAGGGAGGTAAGAGGTTGCACTGCAGGGTTCAGGGATTGTGGTGGTATTGCTGGTTACATGTACAATAGAGAAGAAGACTATAAGATATCAGAGAAGAATTAGGCTATTCAACTCGTCGAGTTTGCTCTGCCATATTACCATTGCTGAGTTGTTATAACTCTCAACCCCACTTACCTGCCTTATTCCTGCAACTTTTGATGCCCTTCCTGATGAAGAACCTAACAACCCATATTTTAAATATACCCAGTGACATGACCTCTATAGCCATCCGCGGTTATTAATTCACCAGCCCGTGGCCAAAAAAATTCCACTTCACCTTTGTTCTAAAAGGAAATCCTTCTATTCTGAGGTTGTGCCCTCTGGTCCTAGACTCCCCCACTTCCACTCTATATAGGCCTTTCAATATTCAAAAGGTTTCAATGAAAAGGTGATTTATGTACCTTCAGACCTTTCAACTTCCCAAGCACCTTCTCCATTGCAATAGGAGCAACACTCACTTCTGTCCTCTGACACTCATGAATTTCTGACATACTGCTGGAGTCATCCACGGTGCAGACTGTCAGATAATAGTAAGTTCCTCTGCCATTCCTTTGTCCCCCATTACTATCTCTCCAGCATCATTTTCCAGTGGTCTGATTTCCATTCTCGACTCTCTTTTGCTATTTTTATACTTGAAAAATCTTTTCATATCCTCTGTTATATTATTGGCTATCTTCCCTTCCTATTTCATCTTTCCTGTCCTTATGGCTTTGTAGTTGCCTTCTGTTGGTTTGTATCAGCTTCCCAATCCTCTAATTTCCCACTGATTTTTGCTGCATTACATGCTCTCTGTTTTGCTTATATGCAGTCTTTGACTTCCCTTGTCAGCCATGGTTGTTTCATCCCCCCTTCAGAATATTTCTTCATCTGTTCAATGTATCTATCCTGCACCTTCCAAATTGTCTCCAGAAACTCCAGCCATTGTTATTCTGCCATCATCCCTGCTAGTATCCCCTTCCAATCAACTTTGGCCAGATCTTCTCTCATACACCTGAAATTCCCTTTATTTCATTGTAATACTGATACATATGAATTTATCTTCTCCCTCTAATTTCAGGGGGAATTGTATCATGTTATGATCATTGTCTCCTAAGTGTTCCTTAGCTTGCCTGCAGAAGGCAGAGGGCCGTGTTGGAGGGAGTACATTCAGATTGGAGGATTCTGACGAGTGGTGTCCCACAAGGATCTGTTCTGGAACCTCTACTTTTCGTGATTTGTATTAACGACCTGGATGTGGGGGTAGAAGAGTGGGTTGGCAAGTTTGCAGATGACACAAAGGTTGGTGGTGTTGTAGATAGTTTAGAGGGTTGTTGAAGATTGCAGAGAAACACTGATAGGATGCAGAAGTGGGCTGAAAAGTGGCAGATGGAGTTCAACCCGGAGAAGTGTGAGGTGGTACACTTTGGAAGGACAAATTCCAAGGCAGAGTACAAAGTAAATGGCAGGATACTTGGTAGTGTGGAGGAGCAGAGGGATCTCGGGGTACATGTCCACAGATCCCTGAGAGTTGCCTCACAGGTGGATAGGCTAGTTAAGAAAGCTTATGGGGTGTTAGCTTTCATAAGTCGAGGGATAGAGTTTAAGAGTCGCAATGTAATGATGCAGCTCTATAGAACTCAGGTTAGGCCACACTTGGAGTACTGTGTCCAGTTCTGGTCGCCTCACTATAGGAAGGATGTGGAAGCATTGGAAAGAGTACAGAGGAGATTTACCAGGATGCTGCCTGGTTTAGAAAGTATGCATTATGATCAGAGATTAAGGGAGCTAGGGCTTTACTCTTTGGAGAGAAGGGGGTGAGAGGAGACATGATAGAGGTGTACAAGATAATAAGAGGAATAAATAGAGTGGATAGCCAGCCCCTCTTCCCCGGGGCACCACTGCTCAATACAAGAGGACATAGATTTAAGGTAAGGAGTGGGAAGTTCAAGGGGGATATTAGAGGAAGGTTTTTTACTCAGAGAGTGGTTGGTGCGTGGAATGCACTGCCTGAGTCAGTGGTGGAGGCAGATACACTAGTGAAGTTTAAGAGACTACTAGACAGGTATATGGAGGAATTTAAGGTGGGGGTTTATATGGGAGGCAGAGTTTGAGGGTCGGCACAACATTGTGGGCCGAAGGGCCTGTACTGTGCTGTACTATTCTATGTTCTATGTTCTAGAAGCCATTTCTCCTCAGCTCTGTCCTAAATCTATTATGTTGCGATATGAGGAAATGTCCCCCTTTTTGTGTTCTCATTACCAGTCCTGCCTCCAACTTAATCTATCTCTTTCATAATTTTAAATGTTTCGATAAGATCCCTCTCATTCTTCTACGCTCCAGTGAGTATTGCCTCTGTCTGAAAGGGTCATCATACGAGGGATGTTTGATGACTCTGGGCCTGTGCTTGCTGGAGTTTAGGTGAATGAGGAGGCAGACATATCTGAAACCTCAGGGCCTGGACAGAGTGGGTGCAGGGGAATCTAAGACCAGAGAGCACAACCTCGGAAGAGAAAGATTTCTTTTCAGAAGATAGGTGAGGAGGAATTTCTTTAGCCACAAGCTGGTGAATTAATTGTCACAGATGGCTGTGGAGGTAAAGTCATTGGGTGTATTCAGTCCTGACGAAGGGTCTCGGCCTGAAACATCGACTGTACCTCTTCCTAGAGATGCTGCCTGGCCTGCTGCGTTCACCAGCAACTTTGATGTGTGTTGGGTGTAGTTAAAGTGGAGTTTGATAGGTTGTGATTAGTAAGGACATGAAAGGTTACAGGGAGAAAGGTTACAACTTGAAATTTGATAGGGAGAAGGTATCGTGTGAAGTAGTGGTATTTCAGTGGAGTAAGGGAAATTACAGTGGTATGAGAGAGGAGTTGGACAAAGTAAATTTGAAGGAGATGCTGGTAGGGATGACAGAGAGCAGCAATGGCGTGCCGGAAAAATGAGGAGGGTGCAGGACATGTGTATTCCAACACTCAAGAAATACTCAAATGGCAAAATAGGACAACCGGGGCTGACAAGGGCAGTCAAAGCTAGTGTGAAAACAAAATAGAGGGCATAGCACAAAGCAAAAATTAGTGGGAAGATAAAGGATTGGAAAGTTTTTAAAAACCTACAGAGAGCAACTAAAAGAATCATTAGAAGGGAAAAGATGAAATATGAAAGCAAGGTTGCAAATAATATCAAAGTGGATAGTGAAAGCTTTTTCAAGTATGTAAAAAATAAGAGAGAGATAAGAGTGGATATAGGACCACTAGAAAATGAGAGGGACAAAGAGATGGCAGATGAACTAAATGAGTATTTTGCATCAGTCTTCACTGTGGAAGACACAAGCAGTGTGCCAGATGTTGTAATGTGTGAAGGAAGAGAAGTGGGTGTAGTTACTATTACAAGAGAGAAGGTGCTCCAAAAGCTGAAAGACCTAAAGGTACATAAGTCACCCAAACCAGATGAACTGCACCCTAGGGCTCTGAAAGAGGTAACATTAGAGATTGTGGCAGCATTAGAAATGATCATTCAAAAACTATTGGACTCTGGCATGGTGCCAGAGGACTGGAACATGGCAAATGTCTCACCACTCTTTAAGAAAGCAGGAAGGCAGCAGAAAGGAACTTATAGACCAGTTAGCCTGAACTCAGTGGTTGGGAAGATGTTAGGGTCAATTGTTGAGGACAAGGTGACGGAGTACTTGCTGATAGAGAACAAGAAAGGACCAAGTCAGCATGGTATCCTTCAGCGAAAATCCTGCCTGACAAACCTGTTGGAATTCTTTGAGGAGATTACAAGTAGAATACATAAAGGGGATGCAGTGGATGTTGTATATTTGAACCTTCAGAAGGCTTTTGACAAGGTGCCACACATGAGGCTGCTTACCAAGTTAAGCGCCCATGGTATTACAGGAAAGTTACTAACATGGACAGAGCATTGACTGATTGGTAGGAGGCAGCGAGTGGGAATAAAAAGGATCCTTTCTGGCTGGCTGCCAGTGACTGGTGGTGTTCCGCAGGGGTCGTTGTTGGGACCACTTCTTTTTATGCTGTATATAGATGATTTAGATGATGAAATAGATGGTTTTCTGGCCAAGTTTGCAGATGATACGAAATTTAGGGGAGGGGGCAGGTAGTGTTGAGGAAACAAGTAGGATGCAGAAGGTCGCAGACATATTAGGAGAATGGGCAAGAAAATGGCAAATGAAATATAATGTTGGAAAATGCACGGTCATGCACTTTGGTAGAAGAAATAATTACATGGACTATTTTCTAAATGGGAAGAAAATCCAAAAATCTGAGAAGCAAAGGGACTTGGGAGTCCTTGTGCAGAACACTCAAAATGTTAAATTGCAGGTTGAGTCAGTGGTGAGGAAGGCAAATGCAATGTTAGCATTCATTTCAAGAGGTCTAGCATAAAAGAGCAGGGATGTGATGCTGAGGTTTATAAGGCATTGGTGAGGCCTCACCTCGAGTATTGAGTACAGTTTTGGGCTCCCCATCTTAGAAGAGATCACAAGATCACAAGACAAAGGAGCAGAAGTAGGCCATTCGGCCCATCGAGTCTGCTCCGCAGCTCCCCCATGAGCTAAACTATTCACCCATCTAGTTCCAATTTCCGGCTTTTTCCCCATATCCCTTGATATGCTGGCTTTGGAAAGGGTCCAGAGGAGGTTCACATGCATGATTCCAGGAATGTAAGAGTTATCATATGAGGAACGTTTGATGGCTCTGGGTCTGTACTCAAGGGAATTTACACGTTTGTAGAGGGGGATCTCATTAAAATCTTTCAAATGTTGAAAGGATGAGACAGAGTAGATATGATAGGGATGTTTCCCATGATGGGAGAGTCTAGGGCAAGAGGGCACAGCCTCAGGACAGAGGGGCATCAATTCAAAACAGAGATACGCCCAAATTTGTTGCCATGTGCAGCTGCAGAGGCCAGGTCATTGGGAGTATTTAAGGCAGAGATTGATACGTTCTTGATTGGACATGGCATCAAAGGTTATGGGAAGAAGGCTCTGAAATGAGTTTGAGGAGGAGAAAAAAAAAGGATCAGCCATGATTGAATGGTGGAGCAGACTCGATGGGCCAAATGGCCTAATTCTGCTCCTACATCTTATAGCGTTATGCTCTTATGCGTTGAGAGGTATAGTATCTCAGCCACGGTGGTATGGTGGAGCAGATTCATGCGGCGAACAGCCTTTCTTCTCCTCTGTCTTACAGCCTTTTGCTCTATAGTTTTTAAAGAGTTCCCATTAGAAACTCTTCAACCGAACACTTACCAAGTTAATATATTGTGATGATTACTGAAAACTAGATGAACTTAAGCACTGTATATTTAATAAGGTAACCTTTACTGCTACACTGGGCTGAGAACTCCACTCAAGCAACATACATGTATGTTGCTTGAATTTCCAGCATCTGCAGAATTCCTGTTGTTTGAGAACTCCACTCACCTTCTTCTCTCTTCTGGAAGCTATTTCTCCTCAGCTCTGTCCGAAGTTTCAATTATGAGGATCGTTTGATACGTCTGGGTCTGTACGAATTGGAATAACGGAAGGGTGGGAGGGAGGAATGTAATTTTATTAAAGCAGTTTTTAATATTGTGAGGACTAGATAGAATGGACATGAACAGGATGTTTTGTACAGCAGGGGGACCTGGGACCAGAGGGCACAGCCGCAGAATAGAATGACGTCCTGATAAGAGAGATGAGGAAGAATTTCTTTAACTCAAGGTTGATGAATCTGTGGAATTAATTGCCAGAGATGGCTGTTGAGGCCAAGTCATTGGGTACATTTAAAATGGAGATTGATAGGGTAGTGATTAGTAAGGAAATTAAAGAATAGAGGGAGATGGCAGGAGAATTGAGTTGAGAGGGATAATAATTCAGTCAGGATAAAATGTCAGAGCAAACTTGATGGGCTAAATATCCCAGTTGTGCTCCAATGTCTTATGGTCTTGTACATAATGATAGAAAATACATGGTCATGCACTTTGGTAGTAGAAATAATTGTGCGGACTATTTTCTAAACAGGGAGAAAATCCAAAAAGCTGAGATGCAAAGGGACTCGGGAGACCTTGTGCAGAACACCCTGAAGGTTAACTTGCAGGTTGAGTCGGTGGTGAGGAAGGCAAATGCAATGTTAGCATTCATTTCAAGAGGTCTAGCATACAAAAGCAGGGATGTGGTGCTGAGGTTTATAAGGCACTGGTGAGACCTCACCTTGAGTATTGTGTACAGTTTTGGGCTCCTCATCTTAGAAGAGATGTGCTGGTATTGGAGAGAGTCCAGAGAAGGTTCACAAGGATGATTCCAGGAATGAAAGGGTTATCGTACGAGGAATGTTTGATGACTCTTGGTCTGTACTCACTGGAATTTAGAAGGTTGATGGGGGATCTCATGAAAACCTTTCGAATGTTGAAAGGACGAGACAGAGTAGATGTGGAAAGGATGTTTCCCATGGTGGGAGAGTCTAGGACAAGAGGGCACAGCCTCAGGATAGAGGGGTATCCATTCAAAACAGAGATATGGAGAAATTACTTAAGCCAGAAGGTGGTGAATTGGCAGAGTGCCTTGCCACGTGCAGCTGTGGAAACCAGGTCGTTGGGTGTATTTAAGTCAGAGATTGATATGCTCTTGATCAGTGGTCCCTAACCACAGGGCCGCGGACTGGTACCGGGCCGCAAAGCATGTACTACTGGGCCGCGAGGAAACGATATGATTTGGCGATATGAAACAATGCGAGTCAGCTGCACCTTTCCTCATTCCCTGTCACGCACTATAACTTGAAATAACCTACAAAATCATACCAAATAACACATAAAACCTAAAATAATCCTAACATATAGTAAAGGCAGGAATGATATGATAAATACACAGTCTATATAAAGTAGAAATAATGTACGTACAGTGTAGTTTCACTTAACAGAATCGGGAAGATTAAGCTAAAGTCAATTTGTAGAAAAAAAATTGGCACGTACACACATGCGCACGTCACGCATGTGCAAACAGGTGCCCGTGCAGGGCTTCATGGTCATGGTAGTCTTTCTCGGGGTAAACACAAGTGTCCCGTATTTGACTGCTACTTTTGTCCCTTATTTAGGAGTGAGAAAGTTGGCAACCCGACTTGAACATCCCCACCCCCTGTCGGCCAGTCAGCAAGAATGTTGTCAATATTGAACCAGTCTGCGGTGCAAAAAAGGTTGGGGACCCCTGATCTTGATTGCACATGGCATCAAAGGTTATGGGGAGAAGGCTGGAAAACGGGTTTCAGCAGGAGAAAATAAAGGGTCAGCCACGATTGAATGGCGGAGTAGACTCAATGGGCCAAATGGCCTAATTCTGCTCCTATGTCTTATCGTGTTATGGTCTTATGCGTTGAGAGCTATAGCAACTCAGCCATGGTGGTATGGTGGAGCAGGCTTATGGGACGAATAGCCTTTCTTCTCCTCTGTCTTATAGTCTTTTGCTCTATTGTTTCCAAAGAGTCTCCATCAGAAACTCTTCAACCGAACACTTCCCACGTTAATATATTGTGATGACCACTGAAATCCAGATAAACTTAAGCACTGTATATTTAATAATGTAACCTTTACTGCTAAAGGTCCCGAGAAGAGAGATGAGGAAGATTTTCTTTAGCTCGAGGGTGATGGATCTGTGGAATTAAGTGCCAGAGATGGTTGTGGAGGCGAGGTCATTGGGTAAATTTAAAGTGGAGGTTCATAGGGTTTTGATTATAAGGGCATCAAGGATTACAGGGAGAAGAGAGGAGAATTGAGTTGAGAGGGATAATAATTCAGTCATGATAGAATGGCAGAGCAAACTTGATGGGCTAAATATCCTAGTTGTACTCCAATGTGTTATGGTCTTATGGTCTTGTACATGACTCCTCATGCTAGAAGATAGATCAGAAAGTAACTGTGGAAAGAAGTCAATGGACCAACCAGCAATGGTGGTTAACCATTGCAATACACAATACCTCACAAAATAGTGAGTACGTCATGAAACGCATTAGACATTCCATTAGAAACTCTTCAGCTGCACACTTCCCATGTTAATATATTGTGATGGTTACCGAAATCTAGATGAACTTAAGCACTGTATGTTTAATAATGCAAACTGTACTGCTACACTGGGCAGAGAACTCCACTGACCCTCTTCTCTCTGAATCAGGTGGGTGTAGGGAAATGTAAGCCCAGATGGCACAAACTCAGAATAGAAAGCTATCTTTTTAAAAGAAAGGTGGGGAGGAATTTCTTCAGCCACAAGCTGGTGAATTAATTGTTACAGATGGCTGTGGAAGTAAAGTCATTGGTTGTATTTAAAGCGGAGTTTGATAGGTTATGATTAGTAAAGGCATGAGAGGTTACAGGGAGAACGTGGTTGCGAGGTAGAGTAACTTAGCCATGGTGGTATGGTGGAGCAGATTTGATGGGCCGAATAGCCTCATTCTTCTCCTACGTCTTAATATCTTTTGCTCTGTTGTACATGTAGCCAGCAGTGTGTAATGAATCACATTGGGCATTGCATATTCTCTTCCATATTTACAGCAAAACAGCATTCCTCTGAATGCTGTTCAGAGCAAAAAAGAGTTTTAAAGTGTTTACAGTGGAGTGCAGTGACAAATAGAGCAGTCCAATAAGGGGAATGATTCCACATTCTGTCCAAAGGCAAAAGTCTGTCAGATCGAAATTTGAGAATTCCAGCAAGGCTCTTGCAATCCAGAATGTTGGGGAACTTTACTCCCCAATGCGTTTTCTCCCAGAAGGGCAATAATGTAGGTGCAATGACCCACCTGCTGGTTTTATACCTCAGTACCTTCTCCCAGTCACCTACCCACGCACAATCATGTAATTCCCCTGCCATTTCTACCCTCCCCCAGCTCCCACATACAGACCAAATGGCTCCATTTCTATTGACCACAACCACTAATTTTAACATTTCAACCTATCAGTAAAAGCATCAAAGGTTATGGGGAGAAGGTGAGATAATGTAGCTGAGCGGAATAATAAAACAGTCATGACAAAATTGTGGAAAAGACTTGATGGACCAAGTGGGCAAATTCTTCTTATTGAAGACACTAGATCTGTACTCACTGGAGCTTAGAAGAATGGTGGTGGGGTCTCATTGAATCCTGTTCAATATCAAAAGGACTGGGAAGAGTGGACATGGAGGGGATGTCTCCTTTAGTGAAAGAAGGGATCTAAGACCAGAGGGTGCAACCTCTATGTAGAAGAGCAGAGATGAGGAAGAACTTCTTAATCTTGAGGGAGGTGTTTCTGTAGAATTCATTACCACAGTGGCTGCAGAAGCAAAGTCATTGGTTATATTTAAAATGGTGGTTGACAGAGTCTTGATTTGTAAGGGCATCATAGGTTATGTGCTGAAGGCAGGAAAGTGAGATTGGGAAGGATGGTGAATCAGTCGTGCTGGAATGGCACAGCAGACTTTTAATTGGCCGATTGGCATAAATCCGTTCCTATGTCTTGTGGTGTTATGGCCTTCTGGTCTATAGGCGTTCATTAACAGGCATCCTCAATGTGAGGAATTAACAAATTTCATTCAGTGATTGGAATCTATAGCATTCAGGCTACTTTAGAAAGGCATAAACACTTGAGTAGCAGATCAAAATGTTCAAGGAACTCAGCAGTTCAGGAAGCATCTTTTGAAATGAATGAAGAGTCAATGTTTCAGGCAAGACCGTCCTTCAGGACTCAGCAGGATTTCTTTATTGCTTTCCACAGGTACTGCCTGATGTGCTGAGTTTCTCAGCATTCTGTCTGTGATACTTTGGATTTCCAGCATCTGCAGGTTCGATTGCGTTCTGGACCAAGTCAGATTTTGAAATACATTCAAAATAATGTTAACACAGACAAACTCACTGGGCAAATTGCCTACCTTTGATACAAGTTGCTTTCCAGTGCCGGAAAGGCTGATCCCTGGAAGCAGAAGTTGAAGAGTGCAAGAAGCATCACCAAGCAGGAGCTGAATTTCGTCCCCATTTCAAAGCGTTCTGTGATACAAACAATACTTAACTCAATATTCCCCATTCGCCCTTGCCTTCTTCTCCCCTGCTCTCTCTCCTTCAGATCCCACTCCAATGACCTTTTCTGCTCTGGACATTTTACTGAAGACAGTTAAGTCATAGAGTCACAGAGCGCATCTAGTCCGTGCCTATCTACTAACCTGCTTCGTCCCACCGACATGAGCTCAAACCATAGCCCTTCATAGCTCTCAACGTATTTATCTGAACTCCTCTTAAATGTTGAAATCAAACTATTGTCATTGGCAGCTCATTTTACACTTGCACAATCCTCTGGTGCTGTCATGGTCCCATCTGGCTGTCCCCCATCTCGCTCCTATCTCCTTGATTTTGCCTTGATTCCAGTCGTTAGATTCTCAATTGCTGCTAGTTCACTTAATTACAGCACACCTGGGTTCCATCAGAGACTGCAGGATAAGAACTCTGGTATCACAACCACTGGTTGCCAGTTCGTTGGTTGATTCCTGTGTGTTAATCTCATTTCCCAATCACTTAGGACAGTTAGTTCAAGTTCAGCTCCAGTCTCTAGATATTCTACAAAAACCTTGTCTCTGGGTCAAGACTCACCTGGTTATCTAGTCCACGTTCGCGACTGTGCAAGCACCTCTTAACCCTATCTCCGTGTCTGTGTCCTGCACTTGGGTTCGCCCCCAGTCACTCCTTGTAACAGGTGAAGAAATTCCCCCTCATGTTCACCTGAAGCATTTCACCTTCAACCATTAACCATGACCTCTAGTTTTAGTCTCATCCAACCTCAGTGGAAAAGAGACCTGTTTCCATTTACCCATCTACACCCTTCATACATTTCTATTTCTTTGTCAAATCTCCGTCATTCTCTTACATGTCAATCCATTTTTCCCAGGCACGGGCGTAGGTGTGGCTGGGATGGACAAGCTGAGTTCAAGTTAACGGAGTGAAAGCAGAAAGATGTGGTGGCGGGCTCTTCTCATGCTTAATAACGGCCGTTTTGCATTCTAGATCCATAATGGAAAAAGTTCATTCGCAAAACTTACGGAAAGGAAGGCGTGTTGCTGTCCTTTGTGCTGAAGGAGGCGCGAAAGATTTCTGTATCTCCGATGCGAAACTCCTGACCGTGCCTCTTTGTCTCGAAGTCTGACTAACAACAGCCTGGAAAACGCTGGCTTTAAATCCGTACACAAAGGGCTGTCACATTTTCGTTCCAAAGAGAGGCAACTGATGCTCGGCCAAAGAGATCACCCGCATTCCACGTGGAACGGAGGCATCTTAGCAGAGCGGACTGACACTTGACATCAAAACAAGACGCAGTCGCCGCGACGTCCTCTCCCCACACCACCTTCACTACGCCATTTCTAATTTCTACCTCCGCCCCCAAATATTTTATCCAATTTTCTTTTGGACCTTTTAATTTACATCCGCTTCCCTCCCTGTGCCCTAACATCAGGATTGGAACTACGTCATGGGACAAATTGCCTGTCCTGAACTCGGCTGTCCAATCCTGTCAGAAGTAATTTCTCTCCAAGAGACTAGCTGCATGGGGGAAAAAATAACATTCTGCCCCGGGATTAGTACTCGTCATTTTGAAAGCGGGTGTAACGCTTCAAAGTATAATTTCTTGCATGTATTTACAGGAAAATAGAGAAATACAATATAATACAAAATAATTCATGAAATATATATATATATATCATGAGAAACATCATAGAACCATAGAACACTACAGCACAGAAAACAGGCCATTCGGCCCTTCTAGTCGGTGGCGAAACTTTATTCCTCTAGTCCCATTGACTTGCACCCAGTCCATAACCCTCCAGACCTCTCCCATCCATGTACCTATCCAATTTATTCTTAAAACTTAAGGGTGAGCTTGCATTTACTGCGTCAAATGGCCGCTCGTTCTACACTCCCACCACTCTCTGAGTGAAGAAATTCCCCCTAATGTTCCCTCTAAACCTTTCCCCTTTCACTCTAAAGCCATGTCCTCTCGTATTTATTGCTCATAATTTAAGTGGAAAGAGCCTACTTGCATTTACTCTGTCTATACCCCTCATAATTTTGTAAACCTCTATCAAATCCCCCCTCATTCTTCTAAACTCCAAGGAATAAAGTCCTAATCTATTCAATCTTTCCCTGTAACTCAACTCCTGAAGATCCAGCAATATCCTAGTAAATCTTCTCTGCACTCTTTCAACCTTACTGATATCTTTCCTATAGTTAGGTGACCAGAACTGCACACAATATTCCAAATTTGGCCTCACCAATGTCTTACACAACCTCACCATAACATCCCAACTCCTATACTCAATACTTTGATTTAAGAATGACAGGATGCCAAAAGCCTTCTTTACAACCCTGTCTACCTGTGACACCACTTTCAGGGAATTATGTATCTGAACTTGCAGATCCCTTTGTTCCTCCACACTGCTCAGTGCCCTAACATTTACTGTGTATGTCCTACCTTGATTTGTCCTTCCAAAATGCAACACCTCACACTTAAGACTATAGACCATAAGACAAAGGAGCAGAAGTAGGCCATTTGGCCCATCGAGTCTGCTCCGCCATTTTATCATGAGCTGATCCATTTTATCCTATTTAGTCCCACTGCCCTGCCTTCTCACCATAACCTTTGATGCCCTGGCTACTCAGATACCTATCAATCTCTGCCTTAAAGACACCCAATGACTTGGCCTCCACTGCTGCCCGTGGCAACAAATTCCATATATTCACCACCCTCTGACTAAAAAAATTTTTTCGCATTTCTGTTCTGAAAGGGCGCCCTTCAATCCTGAAGTCATGCCGTCTCGTACTAGACTCCCCCATCATGGGAGACAACTTTGCCACATCCACTCTGTCCATGCCTTTTAACATTCAAAATGTTTCTATGAGGTCTCCCCTCATTCTTCTAAACTCCAAGGAATACAGTCCAAGAGCGAACAAACGTTCCTCATATGTTAACGCTCTCATTCCCGGAATCATTCTAGTGAATCTTCTCTTTACCCTCTCCAACGTCAGCACATCCTTTCTTAAATAAGGAGACCAAAACTGCCCACAGTACTCCAAGTGAGGTCTCACCAGCTCCTTATAGAGCCTCAACATCACATCCCTGCTCCTATACTCTATTCCTCTAGAAATGAATGCCAACATTGCATTCGCCGCCTTCACTACTGACTCAACCTGGAGGTTAACTTTAAGGGAATCCTGTACGAGGACTCTCAAGTCCCGTTGCATCTCAGAACTTTGAATTCTTTCCCCATTTAAATAATAGTCTGTCCGTTTATTTTTTCTGCCAAAGTGCATAACCATACACTTTCCAACATTGTACTTCATTTGCCACTTCTCTGCCCATTCTTCCAATCTATCCAAGTCTCTCTGTAGACTCTCCATTTCCTCAGCACTACTGGCCCCTGCACCTATCTTCGTATTGTCAGCAAACTTAGCCACAAAGCCATCTATTCCATAATCCAAATCGTTGATGTACAATGTAAAAAGAAGCGGCCCCAACACTGATCCCTGTGGAACACCACTGGTAACCGGCAGCCAACCAGAATAGGATCCCTTTATTCCCACTCTCTGTTTCCTGCCAATCAGCCAATGCTCTATCCACGTATGTAACTTTCCTGTAATTCCATGGGCTCTTATCTTGTTAAGCAGCCTCATGTGTGGCACCTTGTCAAAGGCCTTCTGAAAATCCAAATATACAACATCCACTGCATCTGGCTTGTCTAGCCTACTGGTAATTTCCTCAAAAAATTGTAATAGGTTTGTCAGGCAGGATTTTCCTTTAAGGAATCCATGCTGAGTTCTGCCTATCTTGTCATATGCCTCCAGGTACTCCCTAACCTTATCCTTGACAATCGACTCCAACAACTTCCCAACCACTGATGTCAAGCTAACAGGTCTATAATTTCCTTTTTGCTTCCTTGCCCCCTTCTTAAATAGCGGAGTGACATTTGCAATCTTCCAGTCTTCCGGAACCATGCCAGAATCTATCGACTTTTGAAAGATCATCGCTAATGCCTCTGCAATCTCCACAGCTACTTCCTTCAGAACATGAGGGTGCATTCCATCTGGTCCAGGAGATTTATCGACCCTTAGCTTATTCAGCTTCCTGAGTACTTTCTCTGTCATAATTGTGACTGCGCACACTTCTCTTCCTTGCCACCCTTGGGTGTCCGGTATCCTGCTGTCTTCCTCAGTGAAGACTGATGCAAAATACTTGTTCAGTTCCTCTGCCATCTCCTCATCCCCCATTACAATTTCTCCAGTATCATTTTCTATCGGTCCTATATCTACTCTCACCTGTCTTTTACTCTTTATATACTTGAAAAAGCTTTTAGTATCCTCTTTGATATTATTTGCTAGTTTCCTTTCATAGTTAATCTTTTCTCTCTTAATGACCTTCTTGGTTTCCTTTTGTAAGGTTTTAAAGACTTCCCAATCCTCTGTCTTCCCACTAATTTTTGCTTCCTTGTATGCCCTCTCCTTAGCTTTAACTTTGGCTTTGACTTCTCTTGTCAACCACGGTTGCATCCTTTTTCCACTCGAAAATTTCTTCTTTTTTGGAATATACCTGTCTTGCACGTTCCTCATTTCTCGCATAAACTCCAGCCACTGCTGCTCTGCTGTCTTTCCCGCCAGTGTCTCTTTCCAGTCAACTTTGGCCAGTTCCCCTCTCATGCCACAGTAGTTTCCACTGAAACACCAACACATCAGATTTTGGCTTCTCTTTTTCTAACTTCACAGTGAACTCAATCATGTTATGATCACTGCCTCCTAAGGGTTCTTTCACCTCAATCTCTCCAATCACCTCCGGTTCATTACCAATACCCAATCCAGTACAGCCGATCCCCTAGTGGGCTCAACAACAAGCTGTTCTAAAAAGCCATCTCGCAGACATTCTACAAATTCTCTCTCTTGAGATCCAGTGCCAACCTGATTTTTCCAATCTACTTGCATGTTAAAATCCCCCACAATTATCATAATACTGCCCTTCTGACAAGCCTTTTCTATTTCCAGTTGTAATTTGTAGTCCACATCCCTGCAGCTGTTTGGAGGCCTATAAATAACTGCCATCAGGGTCCTTTTACCCCTGCTATTCCTTAGCTCAACCCATAAAGATTCTGCACCTTCCGATCCTATATCACCTCTTTCTAATGATTTAATATCATTTCTTACCAATAAAGCCACACCTCCCCCTCTGCCTACCTTCCTATCCTTCCAATATACCATGTATCCTTGGACGTTCAGCTCCCAGAGACATGCATCCTTTAGCCAGGTCTCAGTGATGGCCACAATATCATACCTGCCAATCTGTAGCTGTACAACAAGATTATCCACCTTATTTCTTATGCTGCGTGCATTTAAGTACAACACCTTAAGACCAGTATTTGATACTTTTTGCTTTGATTTCACTGCAACTTTATTGCACTGCAACTCATCCCAATGGCTACAAATTTGCCCCATCACCTGCCTGTCTTTCCTGACATCATTACTGCTCACTATCTTAGATTTATTTCTGTTTTCCCCTTCCTCCGCTCTATCATTCCGGTTCCCATCCCCCTGCCAAATTAGTTTAAACCCTCCCTAACAGCTCTATTAAACTTTCCCACCAGGATATTGGTCCCCTTCGGGTTCAGGTGTAACCTGTCCTTTTTGAACAGGTTATACTTCCCCCAGAAGAGATCTCAATTATCCAAGAATCTGAAGCCCTGCCCCCTACACCAGTCTCTCAGCCAGGCATTCATCTGCCTGATCCGACTACTCTTGCCCTCGCTAGCACGTGGCACAGGTAGCAATCCCGAGATTACTACCCTGGAGGTCCTGCTTCTCAGCTTCCTTCCTAACTCCTGGAAATCTCTCTTCAGGACCTCCTCCTTTGTCCTATCTATGTCATTGGTACCAACATGTACCAAGACAACTGGCTGCTCACCCTCCCGCTTCAGAATATTCAGGACCCGATCTGAGACATCCCGTACCCTGGCACCTGGGAGGCAACACACCATGCGGGTATCTCTGTCAGGCTCACAGAATCTCCTGTCTGTTCCCCTGACTATGGAATCCCCCACGACTACTGCATTTCTCTTCACCCTCCTTCTCTCCTGCACAACAGCGCCAGGCTCAGTGCCAGAGACCCGGTCACCGTGGGCGTCCCCCGTCAGGTCATCCCTCTCAGCAGCATCCAGAACAAGATATTTGTTGCTGAGGGGGACAGCCACAGGTATGCTCTCCACTATCCGGGCATTTTCCTTCCCTCTCCTGACAGTCACCCAGTTTTCTGACCCCTGTAGCCTAGGGATGACTACCTCCCTGTAGCTCCTGTCTATCACCTCTTCACTTTCCCTGATAAGCACTAGGTCATCAAGCTGCAGCTCCAGATCCCTAACACCGTCTCTGAGGAGCTGCATCTCGATGCACCTGGTGCAGATGTGGCCATCAGGGAGGCTGGAGATCTCCCAGGATTCCCACATCTGACACCCTGAACAAAGCACTAACCCTGCAGGCATGCTATCTAATTCTACACGAATAAAACAGGAAAAATAAGTCTACTCACCCACTTACCTCGCCAAACAGACAAACTTTTTAAACCATTAGCTGTGAGAGCCCTGCTGTTCCTGTCTGTCCGGGCCGATTTGCGAAAGGGGTTGTAGGGGCGGGGGGGAGAGAAAAAAGAGTTGGCGCTTCGCTCTCGCCTCTTCCCGTTTATCACCGAAGCCCGTTGAAGCCAAAGCCCTACACTCTGCTACCGCTTGTCTGCATTAAATTCCATCTGCCATTTTCTGGCCCATTTTCCCAGTTGGTCCTGGTCCTTCTGCAAGCTTTGAAAGCCTTCATCACTGTCCACAATGCCTCCAATCTTAGTGTCATCAGCAAACTTGCTGATCCAATTTACCACATTATCATCTAGATCATTGATATAGACAACAAACAACAGTGGTCCCAGCACAGATCCCTGTGGCACACCAGTAGACACAGGCCTCCAGTCTGAGAAACAACTTATCTCAATCCACTCTTCCTATATCCTTTCTCATTTCCACAAAATTGACCCTTCTCTAATTTAGAACCTCAACTCGAGGACCAGACCTATCCTTATCCATAATTAACTTGAAACTAATGACATCATGATCACTGGACCAAAAATGTTTGCCTACGCCTACTTCTGTCACCTGACCTGTCTGGTTCCCTAATAGGAGATCAAGTATTGCATCCTCTCTTGTAGGTATGTCTATATATTGATTTAGTAAACTTTCCTGAACACTTTTGACAAACTTCAAGCCATCTAGCCCTTTCACAGTGTGGGAGTCCCAGTCAATATGTGGAAAGTTAAAAATCCCCTACTATTACAACTTCCTGTTTCTTACATTGGTCTGCTATTGGTTTAGATGGCTTGTGTACAGGCAGTAAAAGACACCTAACAATAAGGTACAGGCTGGAATCTAATCAAGTTAGATAGTTTATGCAGAGAACAATGGGTACCTGGATTGAGTTTTTATTTTCTGTTTTATTTAGAGATGTAGTAGTAAGACAATCACTCAAGTCGAGTATGACGCTCTCCCAAGGGTTTATTCCTTGAATGAAGAACGTCCATACATGACTTTGTTTAACATGAGGAGGCAGATGGGTCCTTGACAATTTGTGGTCGGGGTCCAGTGGCATGGAATGGAAGACCACTGGGGACAAACCCTGCTACAGCCTTCTCTCTCCTTCACTGCCATTGTGATAAGTCATCATCCTCCGCCAGCTCCACTGTTGAGGTCCTGGTTGGGTGGCTCTTTGGTCTGGAACCTCCTCCTTGACCCATCATGGGTGACCCTACCAGGAGCCAAGTGCCAGATGGCATCACTCTCAAGATCTCAGACGCTCACAAGTGATGATCTTCAAAGAGGTTTGGAGGTCCGGCACAGTAACAGGCCAATCTAGCCCAGCCAGCCTGCGCTGCCCAGTTGCACTCATGTGACCAATGAACCTACTAATCTCGTATGTTTTTGTAATGTGGGAGGAAAGTGGAGCAGCTAGAGAAATCCCACATGGTCAGAGTGAGAACATGCAAACTCCTTACAGAGATTGCGGGGGTGAATACAAGAATTAGATGGTGTGGGTGTGGAATAAAGAGTATATAAAAACTTTGAATTAATTCAAGAGGTGAGTGGTATTTATATGGAGCAGCATGGATATTTAAGTGTCTTTGTCCAGAATACCGACTATTTATCCCTCTCCATAGATGCTGCCTGGCCTCCTGAATTCCTCCAAGATTCTGTCTGTGTTGCTCTGTATTTCCAGCTTCTGCAGAAACTCCTGTGTTTAGAATATTTCGTTAGTGGATATCGGTCAGTAGCCGAGAACCAGTGACTGTCATTGGCATTCTTTGGAGTTGGTTCATTTGTTGGAGCAGGAAACAAGTAACTTGATCCCTCGAGCCAGATCACTAGATCACATACTATACCCACCAGATCAACAGATCACATATCCCACCCATCAGATCACTAGATCACATATGCCATTTACCAGATCACTGGATCACATCCTCTAACTATCAGACCACTAGATCACATATGCCAACTACAAGATCACTGGATCACAGCTTCCACCCATCAGATCACTAGATTTTATTCTCCACCCACATTCTCTGGGATTGGAGGACCAGGCCATCTGACAAACGTTTGGGAACGTTAGATGCCAGTATATCAGTTATGCAATATAATCTCTGTCTTCGAGTATCACTTGTTCATTTATCTTTGAAAAGCATGAGTAAAAGAGAGTGAAAAGCTGTAGGTATATTTTCTTCGGTTTATTTATTGTTTCCTTCTTTATAATTGCACTGATAAAGCAGTAGGGAGGCCAGGCAGGAGAGCTAAATGTTCCTCTTGCAGGATGTGGAGGAAGGGGGACCTCTAGCACATTTAGCTGCAGCTTCTAACAGATTATGGTAAGGAGTTGGGGCTAGAACTGGATGACCTTTGGATCATTCAGGAGGATGAGGGGGTGATAGACAAGACAGGGCGTATTGAGAGGTAGTTAATGCCCAAAGTGCAGGTCACAGGAAACTGGGTGACAGTCAAGAAGTTGAAGGGGGATAAACAACCTATTTAGCATATCCCTGTGGCCACGTCTCTCAGCATCAGGAATACCACTTTGGATACTGTTGAGGTTATGGCCTATAGCAGAAAGTCACAGCAGTCAGGTCTCAGAGACTCAGAAGGGAAAGGGGGGAAAAGAGCTGAGTAGTGATGATAGGGAATTCATTAGTTAGGAGAACAGAAAGGAGGATGAGAATAGGATTCCCTGATGGTATGTTGTTTCCTGGGTGCCAAGGTCTGGGACATCTCAGATCGAGTATTCAGCTTTCATAAGTGGGAGAGTGAGCAGCCAGAGGTTGTAGTACTAGTGACACAAGTAATTATTTTGACCATATAAGTATAGGAAGACTAGCAAGAAAGACTGCTGAGGTTCTGCAAAGAGAGGTCAGGAGATTAGGTGCTAAATTAAAGGACAATACTTCCAGGGTTGTGGTCGCAGTGTCACAAGCCAGTGAGGCCAGAAAAAGGATGACTATACAGTTTAACATGAGGCTAAGGAGTTGGTGTAAGAGAGAGAGCTTCAGAGTTTTGTATCATTGGGTTCTCTTCTATGGAGTGTGGAACATGTACGGAAGAGATGGTTTGCACCTAAACTGGAGGTGGACTTGCATGGGATGGGAGGGGTTTAATCTTCAGTTGCAGGCTGAATAGATAGTGGAGTGGTTGAGGAGACAGGTGTTGTTAAGACCTCAAAGTCAGCAATCAAAAGCTTAGACATGGAGGGACTAATGTTCTGAGTTGTGTATATTTCAATGCAAGACGCAAATACAATATAATTGTATTTCTATGTCATATTGACTGTCCTGTTGTACAAACTATTTATTACAAATTACTATAAATTGCACATCGCACATTTAGACGGAGATGTAACATAAAGATTTTACTCCTCATGTATATGAAGGAAATAGGAAATGAAGTCAATTCAGTTCAATTCAATTCATCTATTAAGATGTTACCACAACAAATGACCTCACTTTAAGGTCTCTTTATCTTGTTATTTCATGCTCTCATTTTCAATTGCTGTTTATTTATATTTGCATTTGCACATTTTGTTGTTTTCTATGCTCTACTTGATCTTTCATTGATACTGTTACAGTAACAATTTTATAGATTTGCTAAGTATGCACACAGGAAAGAGAATCTCAGAGTTGTATGTGGTGACCTATATGTACTCTGATCATAAAAATTTACTTTGAAACTGTAGAGTTTTTTGAGGAAATTGCCAGGAAAGTGGATGAATTCAGCAAGGCATTTGACATGGTCCCTCATCGGAGGTTAGTCAAGAAGGTTCAGTTGCTTGGCATTCAAGATGAGCTGGTAAATTGTATTTGACATTTACTTTGTGGGAAAAGTGGTAGTAGAAGGTTGCCTTTTTGACTGGAGGCCTGTGACTAGTGGAGTATCACAGGGATTGGTGCTGGGTCCATTTTTGCCTGTCATCTATATCAATGATCTGGATGATAATGTAATTAACTGGAAAAGAAAATTGACGGATAACACCAACGTCGGGAGTGTAGTGGAGAGCACAAAAGACTAAAAGAGCTTGCAGTGGGATCTGGACCATCTGGAAAAAAGGGCTTAAAGATGTCAGATGGAACTTAATGCAATTGTTGCAATTGGGAGGACCAAGCAGAGCATGTCTTACATAATGAGTGGTGGAGCACAGGGGAGGGTGGTAGAGCAAAGGAATCTGTGAACACAAGTCCATAATTTGTTGAAAGTGGTGTCATTTGGTCCCCTAATCTGAGGAAAGACATCTTTGCCATAGAGGGAGTACAAAGAAGGTTCACCAGATTGATTCCTGGGATGGCAGGTCTTTCATATGAAGAAAGACTGGATGAACTGGGCTTGTACTCGTTGGAATTTAGAAGATTGAGGGGGGATCTGATTGAAACGTATAAGATCCTAAAGGGATTAGACAGGCTAGATGCGGGAAGATTGTTCCCGATGTTGGGGAGGTCTAGAACGAGGGGTCACAGTTTGAGGATAGAGGGGAAGCCTTTTAGGACCGAGGTTAGGAAAAACTTCTTCACACAGAGAGTGGTGAATCTGTGGAATTCTCTGCCACAGCAAACTGTTGAGGCCAGTTCATTAGCTATGTTTAAAAGGAAGTTAGATATGGCCCTTGTGGCTACAGGGGTCAGGGGGTATGGAGGGAAGGCTGGGTTCTGAGTTGGATGATCAGCCATGATCATAATAAATGGCGGTGCAGGCTCGAAGGGCCGAATGGCCTACTCCTGCACCTATTTTCTATGTTTCTATGAGTAGAGAGGGTTGTAAAGAAAGCTTTTGGCATACTGTCCTTCATAAATCAAAGTATCACGTGCAGGAAATCGGATGTTAAGTTGAAATTGTATAAGATGTTGGTGAGGCATAATCTGGAGTATTGTGTGCAGTTTTGATCACCTTTCTAGAGGAATGTTGTAAATAAGATTGAAAGAATACAGAGAAAATTTACAGGGATATTCCATGGACTGGAGGACCAGAATTATTAAGAAAGATTGAACTGCTTTGAATTTTATTCCATAGGATGTAGAATATTGAGGGGAGATTTGATAGAGTATGTTAAATTATGTGGGGTATGGATAGCGTATATGCAAGCAAGCCTTCTTCACTGAGGTCAGGTGAGATTGCAATTAGTGGTCGTGGGTTAAGGGTGAAAGGTGAAATGTTCAAGGGGAACATGAGGGGAAGCTCCTTCTCTAGAGTGGTGAGATTGTGGAATGAGCTTCCAACTCAAGCTGTTGATGTGATTTTGATTTCATTGCTTAGCAAAAGTTTGGATAGATATATGGATGGGAGGGATACGGAGAACTATGGTCTGGGTGCAGATCAATGGGAGAGAGGGCTTGTTTCTGTGCTGTATCTTTCTATGAGTCAAGGTGCTACACGTCCCTGGACATCCCATACACCCCATTCAAAATAATGGGCTGTTTTAAGAGCATAAGAGATAGGAGCAGGATTAGGACATCTGACCTGTCAAGCCTGCTTCACCATTCAATAAGATCATGGCTCATCTGGCCATGGACTCATTTCCACCTACCTGCCTTTCCCCCATAACTCCCAATTCCCCTACTATGCAAAAGTCTATCCAACCTTGTCTTAAGTATATTTACTGAGGCAGCCTCCACTGCTTCAGTGGTCAGGGAATTCCATAGATCCACCACTCTCTGGGAAAAGCAGTTCCTCCTCATCTCCGTCCTAAGTTTACTCCCTATAATCTTGAGGCTATGTCCCCTAGTTCTAGTCTCACCTACCTGTGGAAACAACTTTCCTGCCTCTATCTTATCTACCCCTTTCATAATTTTATATGTTTCTATAAGATCTCCTCTCCTCCTCCTGAATTCCAGCAAGTACAGTCTCAGGTGACTCAATCTCTCCTTATAGTCCAATCCCCTCATCTCTAGAATCAACTTAGTGAACCTCCTCTGCACCACCTCCAAAGCCAGTATATCCTTCCTCAACTAAGGAGACCAGAACTGCATGCAGTACTCCAGGTGCGGCCTCAGCAGTACCCTGTACAATTGCAGCATAACCTCCCTATCCTTAAATTCAATCCTTCTATCAGTGAAGGCCAACATTCCATTTGCCTTTTTGACAGCCTGCTGCACTGCAAACTAACCTTTTGTGATTCATACACAAGCACTCCCAAGTCCTTCTGCACAGCAGCATGCTGTAATCTTTTACCATTTAAATAATAATCTGATCTTCCAATTTTCCTTCCAAAGTGGATGACCTTGCAATTACCAATGTTGTACTCCATCTGCTAGACTCTTGCCCACTCACTTAACCTATCTATATCTCTCTGCAGACTCTCTGTATCTTCTGCACAATTTGCTTTTCTATCTATCTTCAGACCCACAAGTTTGCTCAGCACTACTTCTTTAGTGATAGCTACTGTATCAAGGTCCTCACCTCTCATCCCATCTGTATCACATCTCTTTGGCATGTTAGATATGTTCTCCACCATGAAGACTGACACAAAATAGTCATTCAACGCCTTGGCTATTTCCTCATTATCCAATATTAATTCCCCTCTCTCGTCC
This sequence comes from Mobula hypostoma, assembly GCF_963921235.1. NCBI lineage: Eukaryota > Metazoa > Chordata > Chondrichthyes > Myliobatiformes > Myliobatidae > Mobula > Mobula hypostoma. The sequence goes on from NC_086104.1 coordinate 7,229,830, forward strand.
ACCAAGGGACCTTGGATTTATATTTATGTTTTGTATTTATATCCTAAACTGAAAATGACCTGGACAAAGATGTCATTCTCAGGAAGTAAAGTGAAATTCAAGTTTAAATTAACCCCAATTATCTTGATGTGTACTTGAAATGTCTGCAGAGTCATGTTCTTTCCATATGGTCTCAAATCACAAAAATGTTTCTTCAGGTTACCCTTGGGACAGGTGCAGTGCCTGCTTAGACCCCTGAAGCCGCAGGAGCAGGTGATGGGTGGGGGTATGAGTAGCCAGTGCCTATCACAAGTTCTGTATATGCGACCACTGACGCCAGGTAGACAATCTCTGAAGAGTTTTGATCATGGCTGGGGTCACCCATCTTGTGAAGGCTTTGCCCAGAAGGCAAAAAAACCACTTCTGTAGAAAAGAACAATTATGGTTATGCATAGAGAAAAGGATGAGAACAACGGTGTCAAGCGGATGTTAAAGACAGATGGAAGACCATTTTCACCCAAGTCATAAGACAATGCACATAAGATGATGGTGATGATTCATTAGCATAGTCTTTTGCCATTTGTAATTAATATGTTAACCAATATAAAGGAAAGATGCTAATAGTATCATTTTGACTGTATGAATCTATGGTTAGATTTAAATTTCATGAGCGGATACAATGAAGAACGCCCCCATATGCAATCACTCTTAATACCACCTGGGAAGAAACTTCAAGTTACAATCACAATTGAAGTTTTACCACAGATGTGGGTTCAAGGTTAGAAATTCAACCATAAAAAAATGAATCAAAAATATTCTAGAACAGAGATGAGGAGGAGTTTCTTAGCCAGTGGGTGATGAATTTGTGGAATTCTTTGTCACAGGAAACTGTGGAGGATGACTTGTTGAGGATATTCAAAGTGGAGGTTGATAGCTTCCTGATTTGTCGGGGTGACAAATGTTCTGGGAAGAAAGCAGGAGAATGGGGTGGAGGGAAAATAAATCAGCCAATATGAAATGGTGGAACAGACTCAATGGGCTGAATGGGCTCATTCTGTTCTTCTGTCTTATGGCCTTAGTGATTAATTATTGTAAAGTAGAAAGACAGGGAGACAACCTATGCCCAGCACTGTGAAGTTATTGAGCACACCATGTGTAGCAAATGTCTGAGCCAAGGCTCTGCTTGTGGACATTGACTGTCCAACTGGTCAGCTGGAGGCACAGATTGGACTTGCACACAAGGGAGAGATGTTCCAACTTTCAGCTTGGTTCAGAAGAATAGGACAATACAGAGAAGAGCCAGTTCCCATTCCTGTCCTGTAATAGCACATGAAAGGAACAACCTGTTCCACTACAGTACTGGAACTGATCCTTCAGACAAATACGTCTGTGCCAAACAAGATGCCAAATTAAACATTTTCTCTTCCATCTCCACATGGTCCATATTCCTTCATTTACTGAACATTCACGTACCTATCAGCATTCCACCAGTACCCCTGGCAGCCCATTCTAGGAACCCACCACCCAGTGTGTAAAGAAAACATTGCCTGTACATCTTTTTTACACTGTAAGCACAAGAGATTGTACAGACATTGGAAATCCACAGTTATACAAGCATGGCTCATGATGAAGGGTCTTGGCCTTAAGCAACAACTGCTTATACCTTTCCATAGGTGCTGCCTGTCTTGCTGCGTTCCTCCAGCATTTTGTTTGTCCTTTAAATTTTCCCCACTCACCTCAAGTGCACATTCTCTGGTCCTTGACACTTAAATCCCATGAAAAGCATTCTGCACACCCTATCTATGCCTCATTAGTCTTAAAAACTATCATGTTTCACCTCATCATCCACCACACCAGACATAATAATCAGAATTAACTTCTCCTTAAAGCTCATATCCTCTAATCCAGATCCTACAGGCTGCCTGGATTAGAGGGCATGTTTTATGAGAATGTGGGCACGTGGCCAAGTGGTTAAGACATTGGACTAGCGACCTGAAGGTCGTGAGTTTAAGCCCCAGCTGAGGCAACATGATGTGTCCTTGAGCAAGGCACTTAATCACACATTGCTCTGTGACGACACCGGTGCCAAGCTGTATGGGTCTTAATGCCCTTCCCTTGGACAACATCGGTGTCGTGGAGAGGGGAGACTTGCAGCATGGGCAACTGCTGGTCTTCCATACAACCTTGCCCAGGCCTGCGCCCTGGAGAGTGAAGACTTTCCAGGCGCAGATCCATGGTCTCGCAGGACTAATGGATGCCTTTCTTCTTTCTTATGAGAATAGGTTGAACAAACTAGCGCTCTTCTCTTTTCAGTGAAGGAGGATGAGGGAAGACTTGTTAACATTGTGTAAGATAATAAGGGTCTTTGGGCTGTCCAGCGAGTGGTAGCACTGCTTGTTGAAGGGCCTTGTTGTGTCCAGTCTGAGGCACTTCACTCACCTTCAGTCCCCACCGGACATTCAGATCTCACCTGTGACTCCAAGTAGTTGCTTTCATGCAACAGCAGCCACTGCAGAGTGGTACACTGCTTCGAGAGGCGGACTAAACCAGGGTGAGGATAGCCAGTAGCCTCATTCCCTGGTGGGACAGGGACATGCCTGTCCTAGCATGTGAAAGCAGCTCTGGCGGAATGGGTGGAAGATCCACTGGCCAGGAAGGTGCTTCTGTGATGCTCCATGGGGAGCGAAGACCATGGCAAGGCACAGAAGAAGTTAAAGTCATCCACTGGGAACCAAGGAAGACTCCAGTTGTGACGACTACTCATACCACTGGACTCGGACTTTCAAGTTTGAGACTGCCCCAGTGCAACAGCTTATAAGCACTCTCCTGCACAGATATCCTGTCATTGTTGTATAAGACAGAAATCCACCATCAGATGATAGAGGCATAGATAGTGAACAACCATTGCCTTTTTTTCCAGCCTGGCAATAGCTTATGTGAGAGAATATGGTTTTAAGGAGGTTGGAGGAAAGTATTGTGGGCCAGAGGCAGGGTTTCTTACACAGAGAGTGGTAGGTGCATGGAATCAGCTGCCAGCGGTGGGGCGGTGGGGGGGGGGGGAGAGGAGGGGTGGTAGAAACAGATACATTAGTGACATGTAATAGACACATATGGATGACAGAAAAATGGAGGGTTATGTGTGAGGGAAGGGTTAGATTGATCTTAGAGTGGGATAAAAGGTCTGTGCAACATCATGGACCATTCAGAGCCATGGTTAAGGAAGGCATTATTGTTGGTCTACAAGTCAAACAGGTCATCAATGACAGGCAATCTGAAGAACTTCCCGTGGGACCATGGAAGGCATTCGAAGATGTTTCTTTTTTTGTAATTTATTTTTTTATCGAAGTTCATCAAACAAACATTTTCATAAGATGTATTTCAGATATCGTACATATATCTCATATAAGCATATTTGCCACAAGTCTCCACATAATATTTATCTGAGGTATACACCTATAGAAAGGAAAGGAAAGAAAGAACAAGCAAAAGGAGAAAACTATGTACAAGTAGGGAGAGTTTTTTTTAACAACATATTCATTGTTTTGTGAGAATAAAATCAGGCCTATAAGGTGTTACGTAGTTGAACCATTTTTCCCAGTATGAATCAAATTGTTCCAACTTATGATTAACAGATGCTGTTATGTTCTCTATTTTGTAAATATCCATTGTAATTTCTATCCATGTGTTTAAAGTTGGGCTCTCCTGTGATAACCATTTCCTGGTAAGAGTCTTTTTACCAGCCACCAGAAGTACATTCATTAATTATTTATCTCTTTTCAACCATTCTTGAGGTATATACCCAAAATATATGGTCTTACTTTCTCAGGGTATTTCACGTTTAAAAATGTCTTGCAGGGCATTATGTATCCCACTCCAGTAGTCTTTAATAACGGGGCATTCCCAGAAAATATGATAATGGTTTGCATTTTGATTTCCACAATTTCACCAACAAACAGGGAGGTTACTATCATAATGGGATTTCTGAGAGGGTGTAATAAAATATCTTACCAAGTTTTTCCACCCGAACTCCCTCCATTTCTGTGAACTGGTACACTTCCATTGATTCCACCATATTATTGCCCAGTCTTCCTCAGATATTATTACCCCTCCTTCCTTGTCCAATTTTGTTTTAATGTATGAAGTTGAATGTCTTTTAAGATTTGACAAACCCTTATACGCGCTTGAAATTATTCTACTACCGTTGTCTGAATTATATGCTTTTCTAAATAGCTCTATCAGACATGTACTTGCCTTGGTTACATTTTTAACCGTCCTATTAACATGCTGTCGCATCTGTAAATACCGGTAAAAGTCTTGTTTTTCTAATAAGTGTTTCTCTTTGAGCATTTCAAAACTGAACAGTGTTCTTTCTTTCATTATATTGCAAATAGCTGTTATTCCTTTAGCTGTCCAGTTCTTAAATCTAGCATCCAGTTTATTCGGTGTAAAATCTGAGTCATATGTACACCGTTTGAGAATTGCAATGTCTCTTCTTTCAGTTAGTCCTGACGAAGGGTCTCAGCCCAAAATGTCGACTCTACCTCTTCCTAGAGATGCTGCCTGGCCTGCTGCGTTCACCAGCAACTTTTATGTGTGTTGCTTGAAATTCCAGCATCTGCAGATTTCCTCCTGTTTGCAATGTCTCTCTCTAGTTTATATTTTTTATAATAGTTTTCCATATTTTAAGAGTCCATTTCACCCACGGGTTATCAATAGTATTTATGTAACTTTATAGGTTTTTATCAGCCAAAGTTGCCTGTATGGGGATGGAAAGTATCCTGTCCTCGATGTTTTTCCATTGAGCATCATATGATGGGTTGCAACAGCATATCACAGCTCTCAACTTTGCTGCAAAATAATAATCTCTAAGAGAAGGTAGGCCCCATCCATCCTTTTCCTTGGCTAATTGCAAAGTTTTTAAGATGAACCCTCGGCCTTTTACCTTGCCATATATATCTTGATAGCATCTTGTTCCATTCATTGAATTGGTTTTGGTTAATCTCTATTGGTAGAGTGTGAAAGAGATACAGTAGTCTGGGCAGTATATTCATTTTAATAGATTCAGTCCTTGAACTGAGACCAAGAAAAGGAATTAGGTTCCATCTTTTTACAACTTCCTTAATTTTTTTATATATAGACTGATAATTGTTTTCTGATGATTTTGCCAAATCTTTTGGCATAATGATGCCCAAATATTTGAAAGACTCTGTTTGCTATGCCCAGGGATATCTACTTTTACTTTCTCTTGGTGGGCTATAGTTATATGAAAGTACTTGGGTTTTATCTATGTTGATCTTGTATCCTGATAAATTGACCATATTGTTCAGAGCTATGTTGGTTGGTTGCCTGAGATAGATCAATTCAGGTAAAGAGTATGTTGGTTGCCCTAGGTAGATCAAAATGTGATCTGCATAACAGGCCAATTTATGCTCTGTCCCTTTAATAGTAATTCCCCTGATATCTTCATTTTGTCTGGTGTATTGAGCTAATGGTTCCAGATATAATGTGAAGAGTAGCGGTGACCATGCACAACCCTGTCTCGTGCCCTTTTCTAGGGTAAAACTATTAGATAAATATCCATTGATTTTAATCCTAGCAATAGGATTATCATATAGTGCCCGTATAGTTTTAATAATTGTGTCATGTAGACCAAATCAATGCAGAACTGTGTAAAAAAAATTCCAATTAAGCGAATCAAGTGCCTTTTCAGCATCCACGCTTATCACTATTGCTTCAATTTCATTTTTTTTATATGATCCATAATGTGAAGTGTCCTTCGTATATTGTCTTGTGTTTGGTGTTGCTGCATAAAACTGGTCTAATCATTATGTATCAGAGTGGGTAGAAACTCTTCTAATCGTTTGGCCATGATGGAGATAAATATTCATCATGAGGAGGAGAAGATGGTGACACAACGGCAGTGCGTGCGGCCACTTCGGTGGTGATGTCTGTTATCTGTCAAGTAGGGGACCGTGCAGAATTCTGATTTGGTGGAGACAGACGTGAGAGTATGGAGGAACATCTGGAAAACTTCTGAAATGCTCACTTTGCTGCCGCTGCTACTGTGTGGTAACCGGAATCTCTAGAGCAGAAGGCCCTGAAATCCTCGGCTTTGCATGTTTCAGCAGCCGGGGTGAGGTCGAAGGTGCTCAGCAGAGAATGGCGCTCGGAAGGCTGTATCGGAGAGCTCGAAGTTTTCGGATGGATGGACTCATTGTCGGCTGTGGTCGGCTGCTTCCAAGGCATCAGCAAGTTGACGGTGCCTGGAGGTTTATGGCAGGGAGTTTCTCCCTTTTGCCACCGCTATCGGGGACTCGGGAGTTGATCGACTCGGGGACTTTTGAGACTTTATTTACCGTGTGCATGCTTTGTTCTTCATCAAATTATGGTATTGCTTTGCACTGCTGTAACTATATGTTATAATTATGTGGTTCTGTCAGTGTTAGTCTTTGGTTTGTCCTGCTTTCTGTGATATCACTCCGGAGAAACATTGTATCATTTCTTAATGCATGTATGCATTTCTAAATGACAATAAAAGAGGACTGAGTGTTCTCATAATCTAAAAAAATATTCTATAATCGATATTAAGAACAGATATTGGTCTAAATGACCCACGTTCCATTTTATCCTTGCCTTCTTTCGGTAAAGGTGAGATTATAACCTCCTTCCAGCTGGGTGGTGTTTGCGCCTTTCTTAGATCGAGGATGTTTCAAGGAAAATTTTCTTGGCAACTACAGAGCACCAAACTAGTGAAGCTGGTTGACAACATGCTTCAAGCATACAAAATCATGAAGTGCAACATGTCACTAAAGATTCATTTTCTGCATTCCCATTTAGATTTCTTCCCTGTGAATCTTGGCACTGCCAGAGATGAGCATGGTGAAAGGTTTCACCAGGACGTTGCGGTCATGGAGAAACTGTATCAGGGCAACTGGAATCCATCAATGCTGGCTGATTATTGTTGGACACTTAAGCGAGAAGCCTCAGACACTGAGTACAAATGAAAATCATTAACAAAACATTTTTAGCTTAGTTGAGCTCATGCAACGTGTCAGCACCATTATGCAAGTAAATGTATTATATTTAATAAATATTAACTTTGTGATTCTCTAAATTCCTATGTGATACAAGTAGTCTGATATATAATAAGTGTGTTCCACTTGAAGTGGCTTACCATGACCACAAAGAATTTCTGTAGAAGCAAAACTTTAAAAAAAATTGCTGTCCAGTGTTATCAGATGTATTCTTCTTGAGAGCCCTGTCTCAACAACATAAAACACAGTTAGTTATATGCTATAATTTTTAAAGAGAGATCAGCATAAGTTCTCACTTGTACATCTAATCATTTAAATGAACAGTGATATAGACAATAGACAATAGACAATAGGTGCAGGAGTAGGCCATTCAGCCCTTCGAGCCAGCACCGCCATTCACTGTGATCATGGCTGATCATCCACTATCAGTATCCAGTTCCTGCCTTATCCCCATAACCTTTGATTCCACTTTCTTTAAGAGCTCTATCCATCTCTTTCTTGAAACCATCCAGAGACTTGGCCTCCACAGCCTTCTGGGGCAGAGCATTCCATATATCCACCACTCTCTGGGTGAAAAAGTTTTTCCTCAACTCCGTCCTACTTGGCCTACCCTTTATTCTTAAACTGTGGCCTCTGGTTCTGGACTCACCCATCAGCGGGAACATGCTTCCTGCCAGCAGCGTGTCCAATCCCTTAATAATCTTACATGTTTCAATAAGATCCCCTCTCAGCCTTCTAAATTCTACAAGCCCAGTCGCTCCAATCTTTTGACATATGACAGACCCGTCATCCCGGGAATTAACCTTGTGAACCTACACTGCACTCCCTCAATAGCAAGAATGTCCTTCCTCAAATTTAGAGACCAAAACTGCACACAGTACTCCAGGTGTGTCTCACCAGGGCCCTGTATAGCTGCAGAAGGACCTCTTTGCTCTTATACTCAATTCCCCTTGTTATGAAGGCCAGCATGCCATTAGCTTTCTTCACTGCCTGCTGTACTTGCATGCTTGCTTTCAGTGACTGATGTACAAGAACACCTAGATCTCGTTGTACTTCCCCTTTTCCTAACTTGACTCCATTTAGATAATAATCTGCCTTCCTGTTCTTGCCACCAAAGTGGATAACCTCACATTTATCCACATTAAACTGCATCTGCCCACTCACCCAGCCTGTCCAAGTCACCCTGCATTCTCATAACATCCTCCTCACATTTCACACTGCCACCCAGCTTTGTCTCATCGGCAAATGTGCTAATGTTACTTTCAATTCCCTCATCTAAATCATTAATATATATAAGCATAAATGTATGCTTCACTGTATGTGTTCCAGAACATGTTCTACATCAGGGGTTCCCAACCTTCTTTATGCCATGGATAAAGACCAGTATGCAAGGGGTCTGTAGACCCCAGGTTAGGAACTTCTGTCCTACACAGTCAAGAAAGCGCAGCAATGGCTCCGCTTTCTCAGGAAACTGAAGAGAGTGGACTTTGCACATCCATCCTCCTGTCATTCCACAGACAATTTGTCCCACCCCGCTTAGAGAGGAGGTCTATGTTGCGTCCACACTAGGACCACAAAATCAAAACCAGTTACCTTCTCCAAGTTACCTTACGTAAAGCCTAGTGTTACTCTATGGACATACAATCAAATTATATATATATATATACACTGTAAACTATTTATAGTGTGTTTTATATTATTATTAAAGTTCAAAGTCCAAATTAAATTTATTATCAAAGTACATGCATGTCACCTTATACAACCCTGAGATAAATTTTTGTGGGCATACTGAATAGATCCATAGAATAATTACCATAACAGAATCAAAGATCACACCAACCTGGGTGTTCACCCAGTGTGCAAATGACAACAAGCTGTGCAGATGCAGAAAGAAAGAAATATTGATAAATAAATTTTTTTAAGGCATCCATTAGTCTTGTAAGACCATGGATCTGTGCCTGGAAAGTCTTCACTCTCCAGGGCACAGGCCTGGGCAAGGTTGTATGGAAGCCCATGCTGCAAGTCTCCCCTCTCCACGACATCAATATTGTCCAAGGGAAGGGCATTAAAACCCATACAGCTTGGCACCAGCGTCGTCACAGAGCAATGTGTGATTAAGTGCCTTGCTCAAGGGCACAACATGTAAATAAGCAATAAATATCAAAAACTTGAGATGAAGAGTCCTTGAAATTGAGTACGTTGGTTGTGGGAATATTTCAGTGATGGGGCAAGTGGAGTTGATGTTTCTTCATAATTGCATTTACCTGCTGGATCCAGGACAGGTCCTCCGAAATAATAAAACCATAAGACACATGAGCAGAATGAGGCCATTCAGCCCATCGAGTCTGCTCTGCCATTCCATCATGGCCGATCCTGGATCCCACTCAACCCCACACACCTGTGTTCTCGCCATACACCCTTTCTTTGATACCCTGACCGATCAGGGAATGATCAAATTCCGCTTTAAATACACTGAGGAATTTAAAGTTGCTGACCCTCTGAACCTCCGATCCTCCGATAAGGACTGTCTCCTGGACCTCTGGTTTCCTTCTTCTGAAGTCAATAACCAGCTCCTCGGTCTTGCAGACATTGAATAAGAGGCTACTGTGGCCCCACTCAGCTAGATTTTCAATCTTCCTCCTTTGTGCTGATTCGTCACCACCTTTGAGTTGGCCTGCAACAGTGATGATATCAGAAAACTTGAACATGGCATTGGAGCTGTGCTTAGGCACACAGACATAAGTAGAGCAGGGAGCTAAGCACACAACCTTGTGGTGCACCTGTGCTGATGGAGATTGTGGAGGCAATGTTGCCAATCCAAGCTGACCGGGGTCGTCAAGTGAGGAAATTGAGAATCCAATTGCACAAAGTGGAATTAAGGTCATGGTCTTGGAGCTAATTGATTAGTTTTGAGGTATTGAGTCCTGATGTATGCTTCTCTGCTGAACAGATCTGCTCTCTGCTCTTCAGCGTTGAGTGAAGAGCCAATGAAATAACATCTGCTGAGGTACTACTGCAGTTGTACAAGGCCTTGGTGAGACCACACCTGGAGTATTGTGTGCAGTTTTGGTCCCCTAATCTGAGGAAAGACATTCTCGCCATAGAGGGAGTACAGAGAAGGTTCACCAGATTGATTCCTGGGATGGCAGGATTTTCATATGATGAAAGACTGGATTGACTAGGCTTATAGTCTCTGGAATTTAGAAGATTGAGGGGGGATCTTATTGAAACGTATAAAATCCTAAAGGTATTGGACAGGCTAGATGCAGGAAGATTGTTCCCGATGTTGGGGAGGTCCAGAACGAGGGGTCACAGTTTGAGGATAAAGGGGAAGCCTTTTAGGACCGAGATGAGGAAAAACTTCTTCACACAGAGAGTGGTGAATCTGTGGAATTCTCTGCCACAGGAAACAGTTGAGGCCAGTTCATTGGCTATATTTAAGAGGGAGTTAGATATGGCCCTTGTGGCTAAAGGGATCAGGGGGTATGGAGAGAAGGCAGGTACGGTTCTGAGTTGGATGATCCGCCATGATCATACTGAATGGCGGTGCAGGCTCGAAGGGCCAAATGGCCTACTCCTGCACCTATTTTCTATGTTTCTATGTTTCTGTTGCTCCAGTAGACCATTTGGAGTGGATCTAAGTCACTTTCGGGCAGGAGTTTTATCATCACCAACCTCTCAAAACACTTCATCACCGTGGATGTAAGTACTACTGGGTGATAGTCATTGAGGTTGGTCATCATGCACTTCTTGGGCACCATTATAATTAAAGCCTACTTGAAGCAGGTGGGTACCTCTGACTGCTGAAGCAAGAGATTAAAGATTTCAGTAAACACTCCAGGTCGGTGATCAGCGCAGATCATTAGTAATTGGCTGGGTACCCCATCTGGGCCAGATGCTCTTTTGTGGATTTACCCTCCTGAAGGTCAATTGCGAGAACAGAAATAAAAAAGTAAAGAGTTAGTGTTCATGGGTTTAATAGTAGAGGGGAAGAAGATGTTCCTGAATAATCGAGTGTGTGCCTTTAGGTTTCTGTATCTCCTTCCTGATGGTAACAATGAAAAAAGGCATGTCTTCGGTGGTGGAGGTCCTTAATGATGGAGGTCCTTTTTTGAGGCACCGCTCCTTGAAGGTATCTTGGATACTATGGAAGCTCGTGCCGATGATGGAGCTGACTAATTTTACATTTCGCTGCAGCTTATTTTGATCCTCTGCAGTTGCCACCCCCTACCCCACCCCCGCACCAGATGGTGATGCAACCTGTCTCCCATGTCACTTTATAAGAGGTAATTGTATTCAAACCCTGCCACAACTGTTGAGCATCCTTCGTTGATTAAGTTTATTCTGGAATTGATATCTGCTGCAGAAGATGGTGAACACGGCGCAGCACATCACACAAACCAATCTTCCGTCCTTGGACTCACTTTACACCGCACGCTGTCAGAGCAGTGCTGCCAGGATAATCAAGGACACGACCCACCCAGCCAACACACTTTTCATCCCTCTTCCCTCCGGGAGAAGGCTCAGGAGCTTGAAGATTCGCACAGCCAGATTTGGGAACAGCTTCTTTCCAACTGTGATAAGACTGCTGAACAGATCCTGACCCGGATCTGGACCATACCCTCCAAATATCCGGACCTGCCTCTCGGTTTTTTTTTTGCACTACCTTACTTTCTCTTTTCTATTTATGATTTATAATTTAAATTTTTAATATTTACTAATTTTTACTATTTTTATTATTTAATATTTGTAATCCAGGGAGCGGAAAGTGCAGGATCAAATATCGCTGTGACGATTGTACGCTCTAGTATCAATTGTTTGGCGACAATAAAGTATAAAGTATAACGTATAAGTATAATGTGATGCCATTCCAGATTTCATACCTGCAACACATGTAACTTTCTTGGTCACCAGGCCTGAATGGCTCTGATAAAGCCCTCAACAGATCGTGGATCTCATGGTTTATCCAGGGTTTCCAACTGGGGAAGACTCATCAACATTAAATGATATTGCTGGAAAGTAGCATCCATCATCAAGGACCCCCACCACAAAGGACATGCTCCCTTCTTGCTGCTGCCATCAGGAAGACGATACAGGAGACTCCGGGCTCACACCACCAGATTCAGGAACAGCTACTACCCCTCAACGATCAGGCTCCTGAACTAAAGGAGATAACTTCACTTGCCCCCTTCATTGAAATGTTCGCACATTCTATGGTCTTGCTTATAAGGACTTTTCATCTCGTGTACTCGATATGTATTGCTTATTTATTCATTATTATTATTTCTTTCTCTTTTGTATTTCCACAGTTGGCTGTCTTCTGCATATTGGCTGATTAAGCAGGTCAAGCAGTCTTTCATTGATTCCACTATGGTTGTTATTCTATGATTTATTGAATATGCCTGCAAGAAAATGAATCCAAGTGCTGTGTATGGTGACATACAGAGTTATACACTGATAGGAAAGTATAACACAGAAACGGGCCCTTCATCCCATCTAGTCTGTGTCAAATCCTTTAAACTGTCTAGTCCCATTGACCTGCACCTGGGCCACAGCCATCCATACCCCTACTATCCATGTACCTACCCTAACTTCTCTTAAACATTGAAATTAAAATTCGATCCACAACTTGCCCTGGCAGATGGATCTGCACTCTCATAACCCTTTGAATGGAGTAGCTTTCCCTCATGATCTCCATAAGCATTTCACCTTTCACCCTTAATCCATGGTCCCCAGTAGTTCCACCCAACCTCAGTAGAAAAAGCCTACTTACATTTATCCTATCTATACCCCTCATAATTTTGTATACCTCTATCAAGTCTCCCCTCAATCTTCCCTGTTCCAAGCAATAAAGTCTTAAACTATTCAGTCTTTCCTTGTAACTCAGGTCCTCCTCTCCCAACAAAATCCTTACAAATTTTCTCTGCAATCCTTACTCACATCTTTCCTGTAGGTAGGTGACAAAACTGCACACAATACTCCAAATTAGGCCTTACCAATGTCTTATACAACCTTAACATAATATCCCATCTCCTGTACTCAGTAGTTTGATTTATAAAGACCAATGTGCTAAAAGCATTCTTTACAGATCTATCTACCTGTGCCACCACTTTCAATGATTCCTACCGCACTCCACTAGCCACTAGCCTCCAGTCAGAGAGGCAACCCTCTCCTCACACTCCTTGGCTTCTCCAACTAACTACCTCATTTCTAATGCTGGGCCACTGAATCTTACCGACTGGGCTCACATGCGGGGCCTCGATAAAGGCCTTTCTAACATCCATGTAGACAACATCCACTACCCGAGAAAATCTGCAAAGGCTGGAAATCCAAAGCAATACAAACAAAATGTTGGAGGAGCTCATCAGGCCAGGCAGCACCTATGGAAAAGAGTAAGCAGTTGACATTTTAGGCCGAGACTGTTCATCCACTGCCTTGCCCGCAGCAACTTTCCTGATAACTTTCTCAAAAAACTCTGTATGATTAGTTAGAGATGAACTACTATGCACAAACCCATGCTGACTATTCCTAATCAGTCCATGCGTATCCAAATACCCATATATATGGCTCCTTTGAATAATTTCCAATACCTTTCCAACCACTGTATCAGACTCACCCACCTACAAATTCCTGGTTTATTTTGTTACGTACCCCGTAACTGGGTTGCCAAACCAGCAGAAATGGATCACTCAGTTGGAGTCTGGAGTACTAGAACTAAGAAAGTTTTATTAAAGAAACAAGCAACACAGTAATCGAAAGGATAATAAATGCAACAGTTCAGTGATGATAAACACACATGTGCACAGAATTAAGATAACAGCATCAATCAAGCTCTATCGTTGTCTAGGGGTAAATGACCAATTTCAAAATGACTCAAAGTTCAGTTCGCAGTAATCGTTGCCATGGCGATGGACAAGGTGGGGGAAGAGACAGAGAGAACAGGAACAACTGATCATTCAGAACGGCTTCACTCACAGACCAGCGATATTGCTCACAAGCAGCTTTTGGGCGGGTCCTTGGTGATGTCACCTGAGGTCACCGACTGTGACCCCTCCTCCAGATGCGGTCGATCCTCTGCAGTGAACCCGGCACCCAGGCAAGGGCGGACACACACCGGGTTCCCGCTGATCGTACCTTTCCACCCTGGTCGTTGTCTGGTACTTCTCACCCACTCGTGAGAGGCGCACCGCTTCCAGGGTCTCGTTACCTCGGGTGGCGTGTGAGTCTGTCTTAGCGAACCGGTCCCTTTTTATCCCCCTGCTGGGGTATCGCCTGTCCATCACTTCAAACAGTTCAAGGTTCAAAGGGGGGAGCCGCTCCAGACAGCTCTCTCTCCCCCGTCCCTTCATTACACATCTCCAGACGCTGCTCCATTGTTCCTTATCTCTCCTTCCCCTGAGGGCAGGTGGCAGACCAACTGCTGATGCCACTGATGCTAGCCCAGGCCAGCAAACATCTTAATTTTATGTGTATTCTCGTAACAATTTTCAGAGCCTTTCTTGAATAGCAGAAGAACATTGGTTATCCTATATCCTCTGGGAGCTCACCCGTTGCTGAGGATGATTTCAATATCTCCACCAGGGTCCCTGTCACTTCTGCACTTGCCTCACACAGGTTCAGAGAATACACTTTATTAGGCTCTGGGGATTTATCCACCCTAATTTTCCCCAGGACAGCAAACTCCTCCTCCTCTGAAATATGGCCAGGGTCCATGAATTAGGCCATTTGGACCATTGCGTCTGCTCTGCTCTGGCACTTTATCATGGCTGACCCATTTTCCCTCTCAGCCCCATCCCCTCATGCCCTGACCAATCAAGAATCTATCAACCTCTGCCTTAAATGTATGTATTTCCATCTATCTACGTATGGTCCACAAACTTTGTAAGAAAGTCATCAATTCCATCATCCAAGACACTGGTGAATAATGTAAGAAGAAGCGGTCCCAACTCAGAACCCCATGGAACACCACCAGTAACTAGCAGCAAACCAGAAAAGGCTTCTTTTATTCCAAATCTTAACTTCCTGCCAATCAGATACTGCTTTATCCATGCTAGTATCTTTCCTGTAATATCGGGGGCTCTTAACTTGTTAAACAGCCTCAAGATGGAATTTAATGCAGACATGTGTGAGGTGTTGCATTTTGGAAGGACAAATCAAGGTAGGACATACACAGTAAATGGTAGGGCACTGAGGAGTGCAGAGGAACAAAGAGATCTGGGAGTTCAGATACATAATTCCCTGAAAGTGGCATCACAGGTAGACAGGGTTGTAAAGAAGGCTTTTGGCATCCTGGGATTCATAAATCAAAGTATTGAGTATAGGAGTTGGAATGTTATGGGGAGGTTGTATAAGACATTGGTGAGGCCAAATTTGGAGTAACGTGTACGGTTCTGGTCACCTAACTATAGGAAGGATATTGGAGTACAGAGAAGATTTTCTAGGATGTTGCCGGGTCTTCAGGAGTTAAGTTACAGGGAAAGGTTGAACAGGTTATGACTTTATCCCTTGGAGCATAGAAGAATTAGGGGAGGTTTGACAGAGGTTTACAAAATTATGAGGGGTATCGACAGAGTAAATGTGAATAGGCTCTTTCCACTTAGATTAGGAGAGATAAATACGAGAAGACATGGCTTTAGGGTGAAAGGGGAAAGGTTTAGGGGGAACATTAGTGGGAACTTCTTCACTCAGAGTGGTGGGAGTGTGGAACAAGCTGCCATCTGACGTGGTAAATGTGGGCTCACTCTTAAGCGTCAAGAATAAATTGGATAGGTACACGGATGGGAGAGGTCCGGAGGGTTATGGACTAGATGCAGGTCAATGGGACTAGCGGAATAATGTTCTGGCACAGACTAGAAGAGCTGAATGGCCTGTTTTCTGTGCTGTAGTGTTCTATGGTTCTAAGTATGGCACCTTGCTAAAGGCCTTTTGAAACTCCAAGTACACAACATCACCCAATTCTCCTTTGTCTATCCTGCCTGTTATTTCTTCAAGGAAATCTAACAGATTTGTCAGGCAAGATTTTCCCTTGAGGAAACCATTCCGACTATGGCTTACTTAATCATGTGCCTCCAAGTACCCTGAAACCACATCCTTAACCACATTCAGCTTCAACATCTTCCCAACCACTGTGGTCAGAATAACTGGCCTATAATTTTCTCTCTTCTCCTTCTCTACCTTTTTGAAAGTGGAGTGACATGTGCAATTTTCCAGTCTTCTAGAACCTTCCTAGAATGTAGTGATTCTTGACAGATCATTACCAATGTCTCCACAATCTCTTCAGCCCCCTCTCTCAGAACTCTGGCGTAGACGCTATCTAGTCCAGGTGACTTTTCTACCTTTAGAACTTCCAGTTTCCCAAGAACCTTCTCACTAGTTATAGTAACTTCACACACTTCAGGAGCTCTGATAAATGGAACTCCCACCATACTGCAAGTGTCTTCCAGAGTGAAGGATGATGCAAAATACTTATTTAGTTCATCCGCCATTTCTGTGTCCCCCGTTACTACCTCTCCAGCATCATTTTCCAGCAGTTCGATATCCACTCTTGCTTTTCTTACAACACGCACAAAAAATGCTGGTGAACGCAGCAGGCCAAGCAGCATCTATAGGAAGAGGTATAGTCGACGTTTCAGGTCTCAGCCATACCTCTTCCTACAGATGTTGCCTGGCCTCCCGCGTTCACCAGCATTTTTTGTGTGTGTTGCTTGAAGTTCCAGCATCTGCAGATTTCCTCGTGTTTGCTTTTGTATCCTCTTTAATACTTTTGGTATCCTCTTTAATATTATTTGCTAGTTTATTTTTGTATCCCATTTTTTCCTTCTTAATGACTTCTTTAGTAGCCTTCTGTTGGTTTTTAAAAGCTTCCCAATCTTTAACTTGCCAGTAATTTTTGCTCAAGTATATTCCCTCTCTTTGGCTTTGACTTCTCTTGTTAGCAATAGTTGTGCCATCTTGCCTTGAGAATACTTTTTCCTCTTTAGGATGTATATATCCTGAGCATTCCAAATTGCTTCCAGAAATTCCAGCCATTGCAGTACTGCCATCATCCCTGCCAGTGTTCTTTTCCAATCATTTCTGGCCAACTCGTCTCTCATGCCTCTGTAATTCTCCTTACTCCACTCTAATATTGATAATCCGATTTTAGCTTCCCCTTCTCAAATTCCAGGGTGAATTCTATCATATTATCATCACTCACCCTGAAAGGTTCTTTTGCCTTAAGCTCGCTAATCGATTCCAGTTCATTGCACAACACCCAATCCTGCCTGCACTAGCATGTGAAATCAGCTCAGGCAAACTGGGCGGATGAGATCAACAGTGAGAGCCAACGGCCAGGAAGGTGGTTCTGCAACTCTTCATGGAGAGTGAAAAGCATGACAAAGCACAGAAGGAGTCGTGCTGATTAGCTACAATCGATGAAGACCCCAGTTGTGATGACTGTTTCTAACACTGTACTCAGAATTCTGAGGTTGAGAGAATAGAACTTCCCCAGTGGAGCAACTTTTCCACTTTAAAAACTCTCCCACACAGCTGTCATCATCAGATACAACAGACAACTAATAGCTCAGAGTACAAGGATAATAAACTACTATTAAATAAATAAACAGTGGAGAAAATAATAAAAATGAGCTACCACCAAGGAGACACTCAGTCGATACAGTTTAGTTACAGCCTTTCCCCTTCCACCATCTGGTTTCTGAATAGACAATGAACCCATGCACACTACCGCACTAATTTTGCTCTAGTTTTTTCACGACTTACTTAATTTTTTTATAGATGCAGTACATATTTCTCATTGTAACCTTTATTTACTTCATTTTATGTACCGCACCGCTGCTGCCAAGCAACAAATTTCAAGACATGAATAAGTGATATTAAACCTGATTCTGGTCTGAAGTCCCTACACCAGGCAGAAGCATTGACTGCACATTCCTTTCCATAGATGCACTGTGATATCCTGAGTTCCTCCCGTGTTTTGTGTGTCTTGCTCTGGAATTCCTGTAACTGCAGAATCTCTTGCATTTAAAGTAACTTGATTTAAAAGATGATATTCATTTTTATCTTGGCAATAGTGGGGCAGAAGGTTAGCAGTGAAATGTAGCTTTCTACTTAGTGCATGGACCCTTGACGTTTGAGATATATGACTTGGACATGAACGTGTGCTCCATGATTAGTAAGACTGAAGATGACGCAAACATGGTGTTGCAGGCAGTGAGGAAGGATGTCCAAAGATAGATTAGCTGGAAGAATCAGAAATTCTTGGCCCAAAACTTCGGCAGTTTATTCTGCTGCTTGACCAGCTGAGTCTCTCCGGCATTTTGTATGTGATGCTTTGCATTTCCAGCATCTGCAGAGTCCCTTGTGTTTATGAAATTATTTCCTGACTCTTTTCTCATCCCTGGACATTACAAACCATTTAAATTACCTTCCTGCCCCTCTTGACAATAATTCAACATCCACATTAAGATTGCTGCACTGGAATCATCCCTTAGACCCAGTGATTATCTGTCAATGTGTAATGTGTTTGTAGGAAAGATGTCTGTTTGTGGTGAGTAAACACCATATATTCTACAGATGCTGGAAACCCAGAGTAGTACACACAAAATATTGGAGAAACTCAGCAGGTTAGGCAGCCTTTATAGAGGGGAATAAAGATTTGACATATTGGGCCAAGTCTCTTTATCAGGTTTCTCAAAGTGCAGTACAGGTAACCCTTGCATTCCTGCTCATTTACCTCCCAGCTGCTGTCTCCACTTTTATCCTCCCCTCCCTCCACTGGCCTCACCCTTCCCTTCTTTTTTTTTGTCTGTTCCCATCCATCATCCACCTGCCACTGTGTTCCAACTCCATCCCTTTCTCTCTCCTACCTAGCTCAATCTACCTATCAAACTCCTCATTCCACCAGCACCCACTGGCTCCTTGTCTCACCACTCCATTTCTTCCCTTAGTACCAGCCACCTCCCCTCTCCACTCTCCACTCAGTCCTGATACAGGGTTCCAAACCATAGTGTTGACAATCCATTTCCCCCACAGAAGCTGCTCAACCCATTGATTGTCTGTTGCTCCAGATTCCAGTGTTTGTACTCTCTTGTATCTAAAATATAATTTTAATAACACTTATTAAATGGTGCCTATGGCATGTGCCTCAATTAGCCTCAGACAACCAAGTCCAACTCCTGGCCTTTATGTGTGGTTTAGGTACTAAGCTCAGTAGAACCATTCCTACCGACAGCGGAAGGGAGGAAGGCAGGTTACTGGCACTTAAAACCAGTCATGTCGGGCAGATGGTGCTTGTGCTTGGCAGCTCATCTAGGAGAAGGAAAACTTTGATCTCAAACCTCCACTGCCTTGCAGCTATACCAGTTGTGTATTTAATATTTGAGTAACATGTGAAAATATTGTTTGATTAAATATATGTTGTTGTTTACATATTTCATTATGTGTTATACGTCAAAGTACGTGAATGGCCTATGTCATCACAGCACCACATTCTGTTTTCCATTCAGTTAAGGTTTGGAGTCACAAAACACAAGAGTGACAGTAAAGAAGTTTTAAAACAAACCCAAGACAGCTATATATATGTTGAAGAGTAGTGAGGTGTTTGAATTTTAAAAAATGCATCACATGGTTTCTTTGGAAAAGGAAAGAAATGGACAAGTTAAAAAAAGGCAGAAAACGGGGTTCATAAACAGTAGGTACCAGGTGGTTTTAATCATATATTTAAAAAAGCAGAAATGACAGGCTTCATCAGAAAGATAGATGTGTTAAATTACATAAACAGATAACTGGCTGCTGTATAGTGAATAGACTGAGGTGTATTTTGAAGCAAATGAAATAGCCAATGAGAAAAGAAGTCCAGTTTTGCTGAGTGCAATATGTGAAAAGGCATACTGTTTGCTTAGAAGCTTGACTGCTCCAACCAAATCAGTCAGAAAGAGCTTTTCTTATTTCATAAAAGTAATGCAAGAACATTCAGAACTGAAGCTATTGTTGATTGCAGAATTCTTTAGAATTAATAAGTGAAATCTAAATGGGGTCAATTTCAGCGTATGTGGCTGAATTGAAGAACTTTTTTGAGTATTGTCAGTTCACTAATGGGTTAATGATGCACTGAGAGATTATTTAGTTTGTGAAATCTTACAAGAAAGCACTCAAAAAAGGCTCCCAACCGAAGCACATCTCACATTTAAAAGAGCAGTTGAAATTGCTCTATCAATGGAATCAGCAGACAGAGATGCGAGTGATTTGCAATCAGGAATGGAAGTGAGTGTCAATAAAGTTTCAATTTCTAAACAGAAACTGGCCTGGCAGAACAAATTGTGTTGCCGTTGTGGCCGGGGCTCATATACACCAGACTAATGAAGATTGGAAGGCAAAACTTGCAGAAACCACAACAAAATAGGACATTTACAAAAAGAATGTTGGGCAGACAAAAATAAATGAACTGGGGAAAAGATAACTCCTGTGAGAATGACATTCATACCAGTGAACTATAACAACCACCAAGCCACATTGGGCTTGTATACGGTAAAGACAGGAGGACTAGTATCGTGGGTATGTAATTGGCTGAGACAACTAAAACTTGATTGGAGACCCATCCACTATTCGCATGCCATATCCCATGCTATAGAGTGAACTGAAAAAAAATTAAGAAGGGTGCTGAATGATGCCCCAGAAGTGTCAAAGGATGGTATTGGAAAACTCAAACAAATCAGGAGCAAAATAATGTTAAATGCCACAACCAAGTTCTACAAAGTCCACTTGATTCTTTATACCATCTGTGATAAAGTAGCTAATGAGCTAGATCACTTGGAAGGTGAAGGACTTCTTTCCAAGGTTGAATAGAGCCCATGAGCAGTGCCAATGGTCCCAGTTGCCAAGAAGAAGGGGTCTGTCAGGATCGGTGGTAATTTTAAGAATACCATAAATCCATTACTATAAGTAAATCAGTACCTACTGCCTAGGATAGAGGATATCTTTGCAAACCTTTCTGGAGGGAAAACCAACAGCAAAGTAGACGTAGCCTAGGCCTACCTATAGATGGAGATAAATGCTCAGAAAGGTCTTTATCACTATAATAGGCTTATTTTTGGAGAAACATCTGCACCTGCACTTTGGCAGAAAGCCATGAACCAAGTGCTGTAGGGCTGCCCAGGGACTCATTGTTACCTGGATGAGGATTGTTACTGGTGAGGATGACAAAGAACATCTCCAAAACCTTAAGACAGTGTTAAAAAGATTAGAAGATTATGGATTTAGAGCACAACACAACAAGTGTGAATACTTTAAACCAAGCATCACTTACTGAGATCACACCACTGACACACAAGGATTACACAATTGTGCTGAGAAAATTCAAGCAGTGGTGGATGCCCCAAGGCCAAAGGATGTGTCACAGTTGTGGTCCTTTTTAGGATTTGTCAATTACCTGGCTACTGTGCTTTGCCCCTTGAACTCTTCACTACAGATTGGGAAGAAATAGCAAGGTACAGTGCAGTATGAGGTGGGTTTCCAAAAGATAAATGAAATGGTGACATCAGACAATGCACTCACACATTATGATCCACATTGTCCAGCGAAGTTTTCTTGTGATGTCTCACCTTATAGCACAGGTGCAGCCTTGTCACAAGTGAATGCCCCATAGTCTTTGCATCACGTTCCCTTGTATTGAGCAGTGGTGCCCTGGGGAAGAGGCGCTAGCTATCCACTCTAACTATTCCTCTTAATATCTTGTATACCTCTATCATGTCTCCCCTCATCCTCCTTCTCTCTAAAGAGTAAAGCCCTAGCTCCCTTAATCTCTGATCATAATCCATACTCTCTAAACCAGGCAGCATCCTGGTAAATCTCCTCTGTACCCTTTCCAACTAGACGCAACCAAAATTGAAGCATTGGCTCAAAGTTTTGCCTGGTGCCCCAGAATAGTTCAGCAGATCAAGCAGCTTGCCATGCACTATTCAGGATGCTAACACATCAAGAAGATACCAAGAACAGTGCCACTCCATCCCTGGGAATGGCCAGAATTGATCTGGCAGAGGAACCATGTGGATCTTGCTGGACCATTCATGGACACAAATTTCTTGGTGGTGGTGGATTTAACTAAAAGTGGTCAGAAGTGTTCACAATAGTGTCAGGCACTGTTGATGCGTTGAGGAGCTTCATCTCAAAGACTGGTGTTTCAGGACACTTAGTGAAAATCAACCTCAGTTTGTTGCAGAACAGCTTCAAACATTATTGAAAATGAATGGAATAAGACATATTACGTACTCACTGTACTACCCTGCTACAAATGGCTTGATGAAAATGTTTGTCAAGAGCTTGTCCAGAATCTAAAGAATGCACTGTGAGCAATGACAACAGAATACATTACACTGACTCTGAATGAGAAGCTCACCAATATCCTCTTTGCACTCTCCACAAACAACAATTCATCAGCAATGCTGGTCCTAAGTCGTCCCTTGTGCTCCTGCTTGTACCCCTCAGACCCAATGTCAGAAGGAATATGCAGCACAAGCTGAGGGCTTCTCAACTACGGAGATTTGATGTGTCACTCCTACATAAGCAGTCCTGGCGAGGAACTACAGAGGTGGCCAAAAGTGAGCACTTAGCAGGATTGAGAACAGAACTAGATTACTCTCCCAAGCAGTGGAAATTGTGTCTGATATCATCTGGAGAAGGAAGGCACATGGATCAGTTGAGGGGTGCAGGGTCAATTGCTCAAGAGGCAAGGAGCGCAGAGCTGTCGGAATCACTTCCTGCAGTCGTAGAGTCGATCCCAGAACCTGAGACTTTTTCACAGCCACAACTCTCACCCAGCAAGCAGAGAGATGCCCCTTGTCGGGAAAGACATTGTCCCACAAGAGTAAGAAATCCTCCACAGATCAATTTAAAATTTACTATTTTATGATTCTGTGAATGTGTATATAGTAGTTGTGCTGTATAGAATAACTGCGCACGAATGTGTGTGTGCATATATAAAACATAACAAGACCCATTCATAGGGAAGGCTTCAAAAATAAACCCTGAGCAAAAATCCAGAGCTGGCATCCCTAAAGCAGACCTACATTGATTTCAACACTGACTGGCAACTCCTGCGATGCCACTGGTGCCAAACTGTATCAGTCTTTGCTGTTTCTTTGGGTTCATCAGATGTGTGGAGAGGGGGAGCCTGTTGCACGGGCAAAAGCTTGCTCTCCATATTGTCCTGCCTTGGCTTGCGTATTGGCATGTGTCTTGGCTTGTGTATCACATAGTCAGCTGGGATGCAAGTTCCACAGTCAACCTTCAGCTACGGAGGCCTTATAGAGGGAAATGGATCAAATCTGGACAAATGCGACTCTTAGTTGGCATGGACTATTTGGGCCAAAGGTCATATTCTGTGCCACATGACTCCCTGACTTTCTGACTGCATGTCTAACCTGACCCAGCATCTTTAAGCTTTCTCTCCATAAAGCACTCCCCTGGCTTGGATTCTGGTCCTGTGTATCAACAGCCAGGACATCTCATCCATGGTCACACCCAACTGCAGAAGGTGTTGGTGTTTCTCTAATATTGACAGCCCTTGCAGAACATGTTGACCTAGATGCAATGAGCAGAGTACTCCAGATTTGATCACATCAGTAAAGAATAAACTGCCTGCTTTCAGTATTCTGGTAATGAGTAATCATTCTTGTGATATTTGCATCATTCACACAATTGCATGAGGACCAAGCACCTCCACTCCATTCACTGAAAGTGGTATTTTCGGGTGATTCCTCTCCCTATTCCAGTGTTGACCAGGTCGATCCACGGTCTCCTCTTATGTCACAATGAAGCCACTCTCAGGGTGGAGAAGGGTGAGTAGCCTCCATCCTGCTGGTGTGAACCTCTGGTATTTTCCCTTCCCCCTCCCTCCTCGATTCCTCACTCTATCCTCTTACCTCTTCTCCTCACCTGTTTATAGCCTCCCCCGGTGCCTCTTCTTCTTCTCTTACAATATTCTCCTCTCCGATCAGATTCATTCTTCTCCAACCCTTTACCTTTCTCAATGACCTGGCTTCATCTATCACCTGCCATCTAGTCCGTCTTCCACTCCCCCAACCTTTTATTCTGGTATCTTCCCCTTTCCCTTCCACTCTTGAAGAAGGTGCTCGGTCTGAAACGTTGACTGCTTATTTATTTTCATAGATGCTGCCCGACCTGCTGAGTTCTTCTGGTAGTCACTGTGTGTTGCTCTGCATTCTCTGATGCCAGCTTTCTGGCAATGCAGATTCCCAACAAAAGTAATGAGTACAGGAACATTTCTTGGAAAGACAATTATCTCCCATGCTATAAAAGGGGGACTAGGTGCATTAGAAATTGCCAAACGTATTCAGCAGGAAAATTTCCTGAATCAGTACATAGAAGTCCTAATGAGAGAGTGTAAGATACAATATCTCAGGACGGATGCCAAAGTTTATGCAGGGGAACACTTTAGCAGAGTTAATAATGCCATTAGTTTCAAAGTAAATCTGGAAAAGGATAATTATGGTCTGCAGTTTGAGTTTCTAAATTGGAAAAAGGCAATTTTTGATGGTATCAGAAAGGGTGGAATGGGA
This sequence comes from Mobula hypostoma, assembly GCF_963921235.1. Classification (NCBI taxonomy): domain Eukaryota; kingdom Metazoa; phylum Chordata; class Chondrichthyes; order Myliobatiformes; family Myliobatidae; genus Mobula; species Mobula hypostoma. The sequence goes on from NC_086104.1 coordinate 7,254,416, forward strand.
CAGGATGTTTTCTAGCAAAGCTGTACTTGATAAGTGTGAGGCCTTCAAAAGGGAAATTTTGAGAGAACAAAGCTTGTATGTGCCTGTCAAAATAAAAGGTAACGATGACAGGTTTAAGGAAACTCGGTTTTCAAGAGATACTGAAGCTCTGATTAAGGAAAAAAGCAGGCACATAGCCAGTATAGGCATGTAGGAACAAATGAGGTACTTACGGAGCAGAAGAAATGCAAAAGAGGACTTGAGAAAGGAATCAAGAGGAATAAAACAAGACATGAGGTTGCTACAGAGGAGAAGGTGAAGGAGAGTCAATCGTAAGGGATTATACAGACATGTTAAGAGCAAAGGGATTGGAAGGGACAACGTTGGTCTTCTGGAAGATCCGAATAGTAATCTAGGCATGGAGCCAACAGAGATGGAGGAGATCCTAAATGGAAGTTTTACTCAGGAGATTTTAGAAGTGAGGTAAATTAGCAGCAACATCATGGACCATACACAGATTACAGAAGAGGAGGTGTTTGCTGTTTTAGGCAAATTAAGGTGGATAAATCCCTAAGGCCTGATAAAATGCCCCCTCAGATCCTTTGGGGGGCAAATGCAGAAATTTCAGGGCCTCTACAAGAAATATTTAAATTATCCTTAGTGACAGGGTACTGGAGGGTTGAAGGATAGCCAATGTTGTTCTGCTGCTTCAGAAAGGCTCTAAAAATAAACCAGGAAATAACATCAGAATCAGAATCGGATTCTCTTCAGATTAGATTAGATTAGATTATGAGGACATTCAGTCCTCGTTTATTGTCATTTAGAAATGCATGCATGCATTAAGAAATGATACAATGTTCCTCCAGAGTGATATCACAAAAAAAACAGGACAAACCAAAGGCTAACACTGACACGACCACATAATTATAACATATAGTTACAACAGTGCAAAGCAATACCATAATTTGATGAAGAGCAGACTATGGGCACTGTAAAAAAAAGTCTCAAAGTTCCCATCGACTCCCGATAGTCCCGACAGCAGGCGGCAAAAGGGAGAAACTCTCTCTGCCATAAACCTCCAGGCACTGACAACTGTCGATGCATTGGAAGCACCCGACCCCAGCCGAATCTGAATCCGTCCAAAAACTTCGAGCCTCCGACCAGCCCCTCCGACACCGAGCACCATCTCTGCCGAGCGCTTCGACCCTGTCTCGGCCACCGAGCAACAAGCAAAGCCGAGGATTCGGGGCCTTCCCCTCCGGAGATTCAGGATCACACAGTAGCAGCGGCAGCGAAAAAGGCATTTCAGAAGTTTCTCCTGATGTTCCTCTGTTCTGTCACATCTGTCTCCATCAAATCAGGATTGTGCACGGCACCCTACTTGACAGATCACAGACATCAGCACCGGAGTAGCCGCGCAAGCTGTGTCGCGCCGCCATCTTCTCCTCCTCCTTTATCGGAATCAGACATAGGCGGTGAGCCTGACATTAGTAGTGGCAAAGTTATTGGAGGGTATTTTAAGGGACTGAATATATGAGTATTTTAGTCGACATGGACTGGGTCAGGAGAGTCAGCATGGCTTTGTGCATGATAGGTCATGTCTAATACCAGGAAAGCTGATGAAGGCAAGGCAGTGATAAGGTCCCACGAAGAAGGCTGGTCAGGAATATTTAATCAATTGGCCTTCAAGATGAGGTAGTAAATTCAATTAGATATTGTCTTTGCAGGAAAAAAACAGAAAGCTCCTCTATGACCAAGAGGCCTGTGACGAGTGGAGTGTCTCGGGGGTTGGTGCTGTGTCCGTTATGGATGACGCCATGACTGGGGGTCTAGTGGACCTCTTCATTCAGAAGATGCTGCTTGGATTAGACAATATGAGGAAAAGTGACTTGATAGAAATGTACAAGATGATAAGAGGCTCAGGTCGAGTGGACAGAAATACCTTTTCACAGGGCGGAAATGGCTAATATGAGGTGGCATAATTTTAAGGTGATTGGAGGAAAGTTTAGAGTAGATTTCAGAGGTGTTTTTTCTTACACAGAGAGTGGTGGATATATGGAATCCTATGTTAGAGGTGGTGGGGGGGAAAGATACATTAGGGGCATTTAAGAGACCCTTAGAGAGGCACATGGATGAAAGAGAGATGGAGGGTTATGTGGGAGGGAAGGGTTAGATTGATTTTAGAGTAGTTTAAAGGGTTGGCACAACATTGTGGGTTGAAGCGCCTGTACTGTGTTGTACAGTTCTCTGTTGTACATTTATATAAAAGTCATAAAAAGAGGATTTTCAAAGAGAAATGACCTTGGAAATTATTGCTATTACACATGGTGACTAGATCAATATCTTATTCCCTTCTCTTACTTCATGACCTGCATTGCCTGTCTTGGTCTCGGCCTAAACCGTCACCTGTACCTCTTCTTATAGATGCTGCCTGGCCTGCTGCGTTCCACCAGCATTGCCTCTCTTGGCTGTGTCGCACTGAGAGGCAAGGTAGAGTCCACACTGGGCTCGTCACAACTTTCTCTTCAGTTCTCTTCTCTGTGGATTAGTTACGAGACTCACAGTTTGTTAACAGATCTCTTAGCAAACAATGGGCCTCTGGCACTGAGTCTGGCTCTGTGTCTCAGAAGGGAAAGCAAGGAGAATAGGAGAGCTGTTGTGATAGGGGATTCCATAGTTAGAGGAGCAGACAGGAGATACCGTGGATGTAAAAGTCTGGTATGTTGCCTCCCAGATGCCAGGGTCAGGGTTTGTCTGGGATCAGGTCAACGTTATTTTAAATGGGGAGAGTGAGCAGCTGGAAGTCATGATACATAATGGTATCAACAATGTAGGTAGGAAAAAGGAGGAGGTCCTGAAGAAAAAATACAGGGAGTTAAGTCAAAAACTGAAAAGCAGGACCTCCAGGGTAGTACTGTCTGAATTGCTGTCTGTGTTATGCGCTAGTGAGGGTAGGAACAGGATAATTTTGCAGATGAATGCGTGGCTGAGGAATTGGTGCAAGGGACATGTTTCAGCTTTGTTGGTCATTGGGATCTCTTCTGACTTATACAACAAAGATAGGTTCCACTTGAACCACAGGGCTGGATGGGGGGGGGGTTAATATCCTTGTGAGAAGGTTTGCTGGAGCTGTTGGGGACAGTTCAAATTAATTTGGCAGGGTGTTGGAAACTGGAGTGAGAGGGCTGAGAGGGCTATACAAGTTGATGCAGTGTGTAGTGAGACTGTGAGGAAAGACAGGCAGATAACTGGGCAAAACTGCTGTCAGCGGGATAAATTGGCGTAAATTGGTGAGGGGTTCTGTTTTAGATCCGAGACCAACAAATGAGACCCTGCTGGCGTTACAGCAATAAGACCATAAGATATAGGAGCAGAATCAGGCCATTTGGCCCATTGAGTCTGCTCTGCCATTTCATCGTGGCTGATCCAATTTTCCTCACAGCCCCAATCTCCTGCTTTCTCCCCGTATCTCTTCATGCCCTGACCAATGAAGAATCTATCAACCTCTGCCTTAAATATACATAAAGACTTGGCCTCCACAGCTGCCTGTGGCTAAAGAAATTGCTCCTTATCTCTGTTCTAATTGGATGCTCCTCTATACTGAGGCTGTATCCTCTGGTCTTAGGCTCTCCTACCAAAGGAAACATCCCCTCCACATGGCCTTTCACCATTCTATAGGTTATGTGAATTAGGTCACATCTCATCCTTTTGAATTCTAGTGATGGCCCAGAGCCATCAAACTCTCTTCATATTTTTTAAATTTATTCATTTATGGGTTGTGGACATCACATTTATTGCCCATTCCTAGTTGCCCTTGAGAAGGTCGTGATGAGCTGCCTTCTTGAACTGCTGCAGTCCCTGAGGTGTAGGTACACCCACAGTGCTGTTAGGGAGGGAATTCCTTGATTTTGACCCAGCAACAATGAAAGAACAGCAATACGCCTCCAAGTCAGTTTGGTGAGTGACTGGGAGGGGGATTTCCAAGTGGTGGTGTTCCCAGGTATCTGCTGTTCTCGTCCTTCTAGATGATAGTGGTCATGGGTCTGGAAGGCGCTGCCTTAGGAACTTTGGTGTGTTGTTGCAGTCCATCTTGCAGATACTGCAACTGTTCTTTGACGGTGGAGGGATTGGATGCTTGTGGAAGGGGTACCAATCAAATGGGCTGCCTTGTACTGGATGGTGTCCAGCTTCTTGAGTGTTGATGGAGCTGCACTCATCCAGGCGAGTGGCGAGTATTCCATTACACTCCTGACCTGAGCTTGTAGTTGGTGGACAGGCTTTTGGGAGTCAGGTGGTGAGTTACTTGCCACAGGATTCCTAGCCTTCGACCTACTCCAGTAGCCACGGTGTTTATATGGCTAGACCAGTTCAGTTTCCTGTCAATGGTAACCCCCAGGATGTTGATAGTAGGGGACTCAGTGATGGCGATGCCACTGAATGTCAAGGGGACGATGGTTAGAACCTCTCTTGTTGGAGATGGTCATTGCCTGGCACTTGTGTGGCTCAAATATTACTTGCCACTTGTCAGCCCAAGTCTGGATATTGTCCAGGTCCTGTTGCATTTGGGTATGAGCTGCTTCACTATCTGAGGAGTCACGAATGCTGCAAAACATTGTGCAGTCATCTGTGAACACCCCACTTCTGACCTTACGACGGAAGAAAGGTCATTGATGAAGCAGTTGAAGATGGTTGGTCCTAGGTCAAGCTATTCAATCCTGGAATCATTTTCTTTTGAACCTCCTTTGAACTTTCTCCAGTTTCTGCACAACCTTTCTAAGATAAAGGACCAAAAACTGCTCACAGTAGCCCAAGAAACAGAGCCGAGTCAGCTCGTGGAAAACCCCAGAGGTCTTGCCATTTTGCATTGGAGATGGAAAATGGAGGCCCCACTGTTAGGCGGAGTTTACTTGACTTGGGGATGAAGGGAAAGGAAGTTATCATGGAGTCCTGGGCAAATCTCACCCATCAGGATCCTGTAATGTGTTGGATTGTTCCTGGTTTTACTCGGTATTTTCTGCATTTATTGTCTTGAATTTGTTGATCTTTTGTTATGTATTTTTTATAATTTTTGGTGTTAAACATCTGGTCCTGTATTGCCACAAGGAACCATCTGTTCTGGGGATAATAATCATAATAGTAATTATTATTTTCATTATTATTACTCTTTTCTCTTTCATTTGTATTTGCACAGGTTTTTTTGCATATTGGTCTTTCATTGATTCGATTGTCTTTCTCATATTTACCGTAAATGCCCACAAGAAAATTAGTCTCAGAGTTGTACCTGGGTGATATACATGTAGTTTGAAAATAAATTTACTTTAAACTTTGACCTTTGAACATATTAGTGTTGCTTTATTCACAATTCTTCTGTGGTACATTCTGACCAGACCAATTGAGTAGAACGTCTACAATCTGACGAGAAATACAGTGGCTACATTTCATTAGGCATTTAAGGAGACTGGGTATATCACCAGAGACTTGCAAACTTGTACTGATGTACCTTGGAGAGCATTCTAACTGGTTGCATCACCGTCTGGTATGGAGGGGCCACTGCAAAGAATTGGAAAAGACTGCAGTAGGTTGTAAACTCAGCCAGCTCCATCATGGACACGAGCCTCCCCAGCATCGAGGACAGCTTCAAAAGGCGATGCCTTAAAAAGGCAGCATCCATCACCCAGGACATGCCCTCGCCTCAATGAGGTGGTCAGAAGCCTGAAGACATACATTCAACATTTTAGGAACAGCTTTTTCCCCTCTGCCATCAGATTTCTGAATGGACAATGAACAGTATGTATTTTAATTTGCTCTTTCTTTTTAGCACTACTTATTTAATTTAATTATATATATATATATTTCTTATTGCAATTTATAGTTTTTTTTATGTATTGAAATGCACTGCTGCCAAAAAGTAACAAATTTCACGGCATAAGCCTGTCATATTAAACTTGATCCTGATTCAGATTCCTGATGTTCACAATCAGGGCACTGGGGGGCGCTGTGGTTGCTCATCCCTTGCTAGCCGAGAAGGTGTTACGCTAGGGTCCTCTTGGATGGTTCTACGACAAACTTGTAGGCAGGTGGCGGGGTCTGTGAGGAATGGCAATCATAGCTGCGGCCTTCCGACCAGTGGTGCTCCTGTGGGCTGAGGGTGCAGTTCAGGCTGGAAGAGGTGTCGGTGCAGAGCGGGGCGGAGGAAGATGGAATCCCGCCCAGCTCATCGGCCAGTGGATCCTGGGCAAATGGGTGGAAAGTGGAGGCTCGGAAGACCTGCTTCCTGTCATAGCTGTCGGAGTGGTCCTGGGACCACTGACGTTGGAACGTGAGAGTGCTCGCCAAGGGCA